>NC_136795.1:27225189-27815189 GCF_951216825.1 Electrona antarctica | reverse complement strand
GCCTCCCGCCCAGCCAAATGGCATCATCCTTGGTGAGGTTAACACGCTTAAGCTGCCCAGAACGTTTTGTCTTTACGATCTGACACAGCACCACGTTTCACCATCACCAGGATAAACGATGCAATTTTAGATTTGACTGAGAATCCCTAAAGCATAATGCATTCAATCTCCTTAATGTACTCCTGTTCTCTTAGCTTATCGGATCAAAATGTGACATTGTACTTACATTCAAACTAAGGTGATGTCTCCCCCCCCCCCCATTCCTTAGCTTATCAGATCACATACAGAAGGAACTCGTCCAATAGCAACGCGGCCACGGTGGACGTGTTGAGTCCCAGCGCGCGCCAGTACACGGCCACCGGACTCAAACCAGAGATGGTCTATGTGTTCCGCCTGACCGCCCAGACGCGCAAGGGCTGGGGAGAGGCCGCCGAAGCGCTGGTGGTCACCACGGAAAAGCGAGGTAAGCAGAAAAAAACAATGCATTTGTAATGTGCTTCTTTAAATTATTGACAATTTAAATTATTGACAATTTAATATTTCATCCGGTGGATGACCGTGTGTGCGTGTGTTTGTTTTGTGTGTCTGTGTGTGTATGTGTGTGTGTTTGCGTGTGTGTGCACGGCACGTGCGTCCCGCAGCTCGGCCCCAGCCCACCAGTCGTCCCGTAGTGCCTCAGGAGGAGGTGCAGGCTCGCAGAGTGCTGTTGTCATGGGAACCGGGCAGCGACGGCCTGTCCCCGGTCCGTTATTACACGGTCCAGTACAGAGAGCTGCCAGACAGCAACTGGACCGTCCAGTCCGCCTCTGTCAACCACGAGGCCAGCTCCTACATGGTGGACCGGTAAACACCGCCAGTGTTTGATTTGGACACCAAATTTTGATTTAGTTTTAGTCCAGGACAAACTGGTCTCTATAGTATAGAGTCATTCAAAGCACTACTTGAGGATGCAACACTCGACTGTACCTGTTTTTTGTAGCCCCTGTGTACTCGCATTATGATGTTTTTTTTTATATAATGCTCGCTATATTTCACCTTACCTAAAATTGTGTTGTTTTTGTACGCTGTGATCATATTTTACTCAATGCTCAATTGTAGTCCAGGAAGGAAGTGAGCCCAGTGTCGATGACATCAGAGACACTGGGCTCACTGCTAAAATCTGAAATATCTAAAACCACATATTACACACACCCCCAGGAAAGTGTTCAAAATCTTCTAAACGTCATTAACATATATTTTAGTTTCCCTTTAAGCCTAGTTGCACTCGACAAAATTACATACAAGATTTTAGTCTACAGATGATTTAGTCGACTAAAATGTATTTTGGCAGGTAGTGATGGCGTTGAAATGCATGATTTATACTTAGCGGAGTGTGGAAAGAAGATCTGCTAGATCTGCTATTTTCAGAGCGCAACAACCCTGTGGGTGCAACCAATCATAGCATGACATGTCTTTTACTTCTACTGGATCTCTTCTCCAATAGTCCCAGTACCAGTTATTTGCTGACGAAATTGGCAATGTATTTAGTCGTAGTTTTATGACTTATTTAGTCATAGCTTAGTTTCTATTCGTTTTTATTTAGTTTTCGTCAGTGGAAAAGGGTATTTTTCACCATAGTTTTATGCAACGAAATGAACACTACGGTAAACAAACAGCAAAACGGACCATTGTATGAAAATGAAAATTGAAAACTATACACATTTCTAATAATAAGAGCTTCATATTTGTCAGGATAAAGCCCTTCACGTCGTACCAGTTCCGGGTTAAAGCCACCAACGACATAGGGGACAGCGAGTACAGCGAGGAGAGTGAGGCCATCACCACACTGCAGGATGGTAAGAATGGGACATAATGTGGTGTATTCCATTTCAAAATGTAATTTAGAATAAGATTAGAATAAGCCCCTTGAGGCGCTTCATCTCGTTTTCAAGGGGCTCCTTGATATAGCAATATACAAACCTGTTGTTTTGCAGAGGAACACAAGAAATGCAGTGCTTACTAAGACTCACAGTAGACGCAAGTAGATTAGCCAGAGTTGTGTAAACTATCGAATTCATTAGGAGCTGATGGTTCGAGATTAAAGTATTTGGTACCTGTACTGTCGTGACGGCGTACTCGAGCCTAGACTTTGTGTTCCCACGGTGCATGGCTGAAATCAATAGCACCGGTACGTGTGTTTACCTTCGAGCTAGCGCTGTAGCAGTCTGTTTGAATTATGTATCGCCGTCCTTACTGTACATGTAGCTTTTGTTGGATTATTAACATCGCAATTCCTTATGTTTGTCTTTGTCGCCTTCCTCAGCCCCAGACAAAGCCCCTATAATCCTGTCTGTCACACCGCACACCACCACGTCCGTACTGGTGCGTTGGCAGGTAAGGCAGCATCAGTTTTATTACCTGCAGGCTGGATTTCTAAATCTATATATTGTTGGCCTGAAGCGGTGGCTAATGGATAGTTAGGATGGAAACACTGTGCATTGCAGTTCCATTTTAGAGTCTAGAAGGATGCTCTTGTGTGGAGTGACTTACAACAAGTGCAACCACTGAATAAGCAATAACCATTGATATACTCCTAGAGCAGCTACATTAAAATGAGCCGCTAGCCACATTCAAATGAAGCAGTCGTACGTAGCACAAGGTCAGACAGGGTGAGCATGTGAAAGCCCTGGTGTTTTAGCTGTGCTGCAATGACCTCTCACACAAGTAAACTCTTCAGTGTTGAAGCTGCAATCCAGATTTATATTTATTTCTTTGGGTGGGTGGGTGGGTCGGGGGGTAAAATGTTAATTTGATCCATCTATATTAGGTAGAGTATGCTAATACAATATAACACAGTACACCAACTCTACAAAGCCAAAGTGCAGTAACTACGAACAAAGATTTTAATGTAAGTAAAAGTGATTCAACTGGTCAGCCAAATGAGATATCGGCATATAAGTGATGTTACACTAAGGGCACGTTCGGAAATAGTACACTGAGCGCACTGTGCAATGCAAATGAATAGGCGAGTGCGCTCCCGTGCGGTATTTCCGAACGCACCCTAAATGTATATCTGTTCTTGAGGTAAATTGTTTATCCCCCAAAATCACAAAGGCTAATTTGACTTTTGGGATGCACAAATAAGTCCAAAAGGTTTTCAACACCATTCAATGCAGACAGTATGGACATTTCCACATTTCCACATGCTGACGTTGTTGTCAGCCATTGTCTGACGCGTTGTCCTACTATTACTAACCGTAACGGCTAAATGTAACCCTAAAGCCCAAACCACACCGGTAGGGATTCCTTGGGACAAAACCGTTTTAAGGTCAACCACACAAATGCAACTCATTGAGTTGCATTGGTGTGGACGTGTGGTTGACCTTAAAAACCTTCTCGTCCCGACCTGATCCTTTGGTATGGTTTGGGCTTAACTCTAACTCTAACCCTAACTCTTAACCGGCCATGTAATTCCCTTAACCTCATATCAGTCATTTCACTTCCGCATCTCCTAGTCGCCTACTCGAGGTAGGCAGTATTATATGTGTAAATGTCCATATACTGGCTGCATTGAATGGTCTTGATAAGAACATACTGGTGATTATACTGTAGGTTGATAACATTAAAAAAGCGGGTGCTCTCCTTATATGGCTCTGATCAGGATGTGTCATCATGAGTGTGTATTGTGTTCCTGGTTGTGGTGGTAGCCTCCCGCCGAGGACCAGATCAACGGTGTTCTGCTAGGCTTCAGGGTCCGCTACCGGGAGCTACACTACGACCGTCTGCGCAGCTTCTCTGTCCGCACCATCAACAGTCCATCAGCCAACTGGGCTGAGCTCACCGGTGAGACCACCCCCCTCCTTCAGCCCCCCCCCCCCCTAGTCTCACGTAGCCAGACAATTAGTCCACAATCTCCGAATGCTATAGAGAGTCTGGAATTTACACCTCCTGAAATCCGAGCAAGGATTGGATATAAATTTCCATTTCTGCTAAGCAGCAAGCTATATGCTTAGATGAATTCGATTGATATTAGATAAATTTGCGTGACTGAAAAAACGAAACGGAAGTGGGGAGGAGGCTTCACTTCGGCTTCATTGCTTGCTCATGATCAGAGCTTCCATTCTCCAGACTTTATAACAGAAGCATTTGAAAATTGCGAGAGGCAACAGTCTGGCAACGTGAGACTACCAATCCCCCAACCCTACCCAACCCTCGTTGTGTACCCAACAACAGTCCCCTGCATAATACAGATCCCCCAGATTTGAGAAATCTTAAAGTAGTGGCATTTAAAGTGCTGAATATATATTTATATCCTTTTTTTTCTTCATCCCTTTGATGTTATCAGTAGCATGCCTAAGCCCCGCAGTGACTATTATGCAAATAACCTCCGATGACAAAGCTAATCTTCTCTGTCATTTATCTGCTTTTTTTCCCCCTCTCCGCCTCCCGTCCTGCAAACCGCTCTTATTTCTCTTACCCCCCCACCCCACCCCACCCCACCTCACCCCACCCCACCCTGCGCTCCATCCACCACCCAGCTCCTTACAGTGTGAAGAATCTGAGCGAATCCTCTCTCACCCAATATGAACTCGACAGTAAGTCGCTCGTCTTTTCCACTGTTTGCCTTTCACGCATCGCTCTCCATCTGTTTCATTTTACACTTCCGCATGAAATGTGCCGCTTGAATATTCATCTGCATTAGGTGTGCACGAGTGTGCGTGCGTGCATGTGTGCGCGTGTGTGCGTGTGCAGCGTGCGTGCGTGTATCATATCATCATCTCTGAGCTGCATCCGCCAAGGGCCTGTGTAGAGCTGACTCTCTCTTGTGTGATGTGTTTTTTGCTTTTAATCATCACTGGGCTATCCCCCCCCCCCCCCCCCCTCGTGTCATTATTCCACTGTGGTTGTTTTCGGTCCCTTTTTAATCACTGACAAATCGCCTCTCCCGTGTCCTCCCGCCCACGTCCTTTAATCTGCGCGCCTCGCAATGCCGCCCGCCCTTCTGACTCTTTTCTTGATTGTTGCCTCCATTTCGTCGTTCAGCTCACGATGCTGTGTTGCGTTGCCGCCGCCAGGCTACGATGTTTTGGCGGCACGTGCACTCTGCGGCCTCGCCCGCTGCTTGTGGTTTGTGTTCTCCTAAAGAATCCTAATTAGCGGGCAATTTGGCGCTCTCTCTCTCTCTCTCTCTCTCTCTCCCCACAGATCTGAGCAAGCACAAGCGCTACGAGATTCGTCTCAGCGTGTACAACGCTGTGGGCGAGGGGCCCAGCAGTGCTCCTCAGGAGGTGTTTGTCGGAGAAGCTGGTAAGTTCGTGGCGCGTACCCAGTTAAAATCCCAGTAAAAAGTGTGAATTTACCTCTGAGACTGTACTGTACACATCGAATCAAATGGACCTTTTCCCATTTGTAACTCATAGAGTAGTTCAACCAACAAAGATTTATTTTCCATCAATTACACACCCCATGAAGCCTTGAATTCACGGAGTTCGTTTTGTTGTTGTCGCATTCATGAGCCAATAATTGGATGACCGGCAGAGTTGACTTGCGGAGTCTTCTACCGGAGGAGAAAAACAAATCTCCATGAATTCAAGGCTTCATGTGGTATGTAAAAAGTATTTTTTTTGGGTGAACTAGTACTCTAAATAAACACAGCATTTTGCCGTGTGTCCTATGATGTACAGTAATATGCTGCATGTTATAGATATATACTGTATATAAAAGTGATAAAGAGTGTGTTGTTGCCTTTCTCAGCATTTGTTTCGTGTCTCACTATGGCACTATTTTCCACCAGGGTTGAACCAGTGCAGTTATTTTTTCCCGCCTAATATTGAACCAGTTCAGAGTGTTTCCACTGAAAATGAATTGGTTAAGAAGCCTAAAAGTTGTTTGGGAACTGGGACCAAAGGCACCAAGGTTCCAAGAATCTAATACGGAACCAGTTCTAGAACCAAAGTTATTTCGGTGGAAAGGGGGCTTATCAGCGTTCGCTCCCATGATGGGACATAACAAGGTTACGCTGTAATAACCAAGTTATTTACCCTCTGCCCCTGTCTGTCATCCTCCTAGTGCCCACCGCCCCACCACAGAACGTGGCACTACAGTCCTCCACAGCCTCACAGCTGGAGGTCACATGGGAACCGCCTCCGCTGGACGCTCAGAACGGAGACATCCAGGGTTATAAGGTACGTGGCACCTTTTTCCTTCCCTATGTTTACTTTATGCGTCAATTTAAGCCACTGAGACCTGAGGCCGATTCTACAAATGCCTTCTAAATCAGTAGTTCTTCTCATACCTTCAAGATTTGTCAATTTATTTCAAAAATAGCGCTGTGGGCTTGTATATGGAGGACCCTGATGTAAACAAGTCTTAGTGCTTTGGTTTGACTGGATTATTGCATTCCTACAATGACCATAATCCATCATTATTTCGTGCACTGAGACAACATGTAGTCCAGGAAGGAAGTGAGGCCACATTTTCATGACAAATTGGTCATGAACATGGCGTCATGACTAAAATATCTAGAAACACATGCATACATAATAACCCCAGGAAAGTGTTCCTTGTGTCCTAAACATCATTAAAATAAGATCTGGTTGCAAAAGGGGTGAAGTGGCCCTTTAAAGCACAAAAAGCAAAAATAACTTTATTGATGTTGTCCCTAACACCAGTCTAAATCTTTCAATGGAAGAGTAGGAAGACCACCTCCAACCAAATAGTGTTAACATACTCATACCATATCATACAAATTAGTTCAAATAATGTTTTATTCATTCAAATAAATCCTGGATTATAGCTCTGATTATTAGAGTTACAAAAACATACCCAATTACCCATAGATGGTCAGACTACTGTGCACCATCATTCCCGTTTCTCACTTAAGACCTGGAACATATAGATACGTTCACAAGCTTATAGATCTGCTATTTTTGAAAAGAAAATTTAAAACGTGTGCAAATCTTTGAATATATTATATATTCTTTCCTACTGAACGATTTTAACTAAAATCTTTGCTTCTGTGGGATCCCTGAAAGAACATATTTTCACATGGGGGTCCGGCAGCCAAATACATTTGGGGTCCTTAATCAGCACCGCTGATAGGTTTTTCAGAAAAAGGTTGATAAAAAAAAGTACATTCCGTGTCATTCCATGATCCTGCAGATCTATTTCTGGGAGTTCCAGCAGCAGAACGAGACGGAGCGGCTGCGCACGCTGTTCCTGCCCGAGCTGAGCGTCAAGCTGAAGAACCTGACGGGCTACACCACCTACATGCTCAGTCTGGCTGCCTTTAACGCTGCTGGGGACGGGCCGCGCTCCCTGCCCACCAGAGGGCGCACTCAGCAAGCAGGTGAGTGCAGTGGCGCTGCAGTGGTGGGAGGCCGAGGTGGCCAGATGGTGTTGTTAGCCATTTAACTGTAGAGCAGTGAACGTGCAAGGGTGGTTGTTACCGTATAATGAAGACATTTTCAGTTTTCACATGGCCCCAGCTGCATGCTGCCTCCTCACTTCTCTCTCTCTCTCTCTCTCTCTCTCTCTCTCTCTCTCTCTGTCCACCTCTCTCTCTGTCCACCTCTCTCTCTATCTCTCTCTCTATCTCTCTCTCTTTCCACCTCTCTCTCTGCCTCTCTCTTTCTCTCTCTCTCCCTCCCTCTCCGTCTCTGTGCCCCCCCCCCCCCCCCCCCTCTCTCTCTCTCCCCACCTCTCTCTCTCCCTCCGCCTCTCCTCTCTCTGAGACGGACATGCAAAGAGTGAGAAAAGAGGAAATTAATTTGCCACTTGAACCCTGGCGTCCCTATTCTGGGCATGTCATATTAATAAGGCAAACACTGGGATGAAATCGCAGATCTACAAGCTCACATCGCATTGTAATATGACACATTGTGCGCTTGCAGATCAACTATTTTCAGCAACAAGATTTGGTGTAAAGGAAAACGGGAGGGTACCAAGAATAGGCCCCTAGGAGACTCCAGTCGACAAAGTATATGGGGTTGAAGGGTTGAAGTATTGAATTCTCAACTTTACTTTCCACTTTTTCTGCAAGATAATAACGCTTTTTATAATCACTGCGCCACACCGTGCAAAAGAGAACAGCTACTGAGCAGACACTTCTATTGACACCATCTTCGAGAAAATACTGCATATATATGGTATACAGTATATGGACCATGTTTTGGACCGTAATGATTTCCATAAGGGTAGACCCGGGTCCCCTCCCCCCGGGGCAGGCCATAGGGAAGGAGGAAGGCTGATGACAGCGGAGAAGGGAAGGCACTGTGGAGTGAGCAGACACATGTGGATTAGGTTTTTTGGTCACAGCCGCACAAAGGAGACTGTGTTCGTAGAGCAGCACCAGTCCCTCTGCGGTTTCAGCACACAAAACGGTTTACAGAATCAAATTTGCTTGCCCCTCCCCCCCTCCGTTTTTTTAAGGGCTGTGACATTGGCGATGGGTACAAAGTGCTGAGAACTTAAAAAACACAGGCAGGAATTTTGGCTCTCTGCACCATCGGGTGCTGGGAAATGAGCCAACACAAGCTTTGGGGAATTTTATGCAGAATTGTGGCTAAGTTGTGACACTAAGCTGGGCCTGGTTTGGGTCAGCAGGCAGAATTCTCACAGCTCTCTTGCTCAAGGTCATAAGATATGCTTCTTTTTTTGTTTTGTGCTGCTCTTTGTGTGTACAGTGAGTTTGCTTTTTTTATGCCATTTATCTTTTCTTTTCTTTTTTTCCATTGTTGCTGATACAGACAGACACAACACACTGGAAATATTTCCTCTTCACTGCTGTATTGATTTGTTCTTTACACCACTGGCCGACCCCCTATCGTTTTTCTTTTCTTTTCCTTTCTTTCTTGATCTTACCTAAGTCACGCTACATAAAATAGTGTATTACTTGCTAAGAGTGCTCTGTGATGCAGGGGTAAAGTTCCTGTCCACCACCGCAGAGACACAGGGTTGAAATGCTCTGCGTCTTGGCCGAGCATCCACACACGCTGCGTTTACTGAAGGGAAACCGGGCAGCAGGCGCAGGTGGGGCTGAAAGGCAGGGGTGTAAAGTAACTAAGTACATTTACTTAAGTAAAGTACTTAAGTACATTTTGAGATATTTGTACTTTCCAATTTCCAATACTTTTACTTCTACTCCACTACATCTCAGAGGCAAATATTGTACTAAACGTAAATGTAAAAAACATACAGTAACCACTTCAGCCCTATATACATTTCGGCCATTTGAAAATAGCCGATCTACAAGCTTCGACGATGCGACGCATTGTGAGCTTGTAGATCTGCTATTTTCAAAAGATGTTTGTACATTTGAAAACTTGAAATGGCACATTCTGCATAATGAGTATACTATTACTTTTAGTACTTTAAGTACATTCTGATGCCAATACGATGTACTTTTACTCAAGTTAGTACATTGTGAATTCCGGACTTTTACTTCTAACGGAGTAGTTCTATATTGCAGTATTGATACTTTTACTTAAGCAAACACTTTGAGTACTTTTTCCACCACTGCTGAATGGCGAGGAGGGGTGGAGGCCCTTCCATGTGTGTTTCTGAATGGCGAGGAGGGGTGGAGGCCCTTCCATGTGTGTTTCTGAATGGTGAGGAGGGGTGGAGGCCCTTCCATGTGTGTTTCTGAATGGCGAGGAGGGGTGGAGGCCCTTCCATGTGTGTTTCTGAATGGTGAGGAGGGGTGGAGGCCCTTCCATGTGTGTTTCTGAATGGCGAGGATGGGTGGAGGCCCTTCCATGTGTGTTTCTGAATAGCGAGGAGGGGTGGAGGCCCTTCCATGTGTGTTTCTGAATGGCGAGGAGGGGTGGAGGCCCTTCCATGTGTGTTTCTGAATGGCGAGGAGGGGTGGAGGCCCTTCCATGTGTGTTTCTGAATGGTGAGGAGGGGTGGAGGCCCTTCCATGTGTGTTTCTGAATGGTGAGGAGGGGTGGAGGCCCTTCCATGTGTGTTTCTGAATGGCGAGGAGGGGTGGAGGCCCTTCCATGTGTGTTTCTGAATGGCGAGGAGGGGTGGAGGCCCTTCCATGTGTGTTTCTGAATGGCGAGGAGGGGTGGAGGCCCTTCCATGTGTGTTTCTGAATGGTGAGGAGGGGTGGAGGCCCTTCCATGTGTGTTTCTGAATGGCGAGGAGGGGTGGAGGCCCTTCCATGTGTGTTTCTGAATGGTGAGGAGGGGTGGAGGCCCTTCCATGTGTGTTTCTGAATGGCGAGGAGGGGTGGAGTCCCTTCCATGTGTGTTTCTGAATGGCGAGGAGGGGTGGAGGCCCTTCCATGTGTGTTTCTGAATGGTGAGGAGGGGTGGAGGCCCTTCCATGTGTGTTTCTGAATGGCGAGGAGGGGTGGAGGCCCTTCCATGTGTGTTTCTGACAGGGTATTTATTTGGCAGGTGAGCCGGTAGGGGCAGCAGTGATATAAGACTATAGAAATCTGTTTGAGCTGAACAAACAAAAAGGAACACATTATTCCATAATTGTTCCATGCTTTCATATAATCTGGGATATTGCCATATAGGGCTGTCACAATTACAAATGTAAGTTTACGATTAATTGTCTTACAATTATTTACGATTAACAATTTAGTACGTTTCTGCTTGCCTGGTAATCAAAAATGCACAGGACAGATATGAAAAATAACTGAAATATACGAAGAAATTACTGACATATTCATTATTTTTAAACTAAAGCAAAAAGGTTAAACAAATAGCTGTAATAGCTGATCTACAAGCTTACAGCGTGTCACGTTGTAAGCTTGTAGATCTGCTATTTCAGCTTTTTTTTATGTATCAACATTTTTCAACATGGAAACGATTATGACAATTAGGACCAAATAATTGCGATTAATGTCAAATAATTGCGATTAGACGATTAAGTAATAATCGTGACAGGCCTAGCCATAGGCGACGAGTAATGCCAGTAATTCCCTATTTCGGTTACAAATCAATGATAATAAATGATGGTCATGGATTTCTCTTCCCCTTCCCCAAAGCCCCGAGTGCTCCCAACTTCATCCACTTCAGTGACCTGACCACCACGTCCGTCAACGTGTCCTGGGGAGAGCCCAAGCAGGCCAACGGCATCATCGAGGGATACCGCCTGGTTTATGAGCCCTGCACCGCAGTGGATGGTGAGAAACTCCGCCTGTAGCCTAATAACTACGCTGTTGTTACCTTGACATTCCCCAGCTGCAGCCTGTTCACCCCTGTTGTGCTCTCTCTCTCTTTTTTTTTTTTTTAAAGCTCGTGCCCTAATCTGTTACAGATGGGTAACGTGCCCCGTAGAAACGTACTATACCGCATGGTTGCTCGAGTGCTCTGGGGGCGACTCTGTGTAGCCTTCCAGAACTTCCGTTCTCACCGAGCCGGGGCATGGCTAATATAGCTGGCTGAAGTTTGGCTGCCCAAACCCAGATTCTTAAGTAATTGGGAGCAGAGGATCCGAATGCTAAGCACAAGCTGCTGTGGTCCCTCGACTCCCCGCTAATGGGCTCAGAGCAAAGCCAAGCAGAGCCTGTGATCTCTCTGCCTGTCTGTCTATCTGGCGCGCTTCTGGAATAATAGTCTGCGTATGGCAATATGCTGAGGGAATGAGGGATACATGAGGGATACACTCACTAAAATTCTGCAGTTAAGTCAATGGAGACATTGGAAGATCTGATCACGGGCTATGCTGCCATATGTGGCGTGAGAGTGTGAGACTGCGTCTGACTTTATTATGCTATACGGCCATCTGTCTGTTTCTGCTGCTTGCTTTGTGGACGTGGATCTCTCTCTGTGTTTCTTTCATCCGTGTGCATTTTCTGTTTATGTGTTTTCGTTTTTACGTTTGTGAGTTTGACCAGTGGTGTAAAGTCCATTTACTCAAGTACTGTACTTAAGTAACATTTTGAGGTGTTTTACTTTTTTTTTTTTTTTTTTTTACTTATTTCCAACTTATTTCCAATTCTCAGTACTTTTACTTCTCCACTACATCTCAGAGGCAAATATTATACTCCACTACAATTATTTGAACGCTTTAGTTTGAAAGCATTAGTTACTAGGTAGTTTGCAGATTTTGATTATTATTACAAAACATTCCCACTTCAGCCCGATATACATTTAGGCCATTTTAAAATAGCCGATCTACAGTACAAGCTTGTAGATCTGCTTGTAGATCTGCTCATTTTTGAGGGGCGCTATAGCCTCCTCCTATACATCTTTTCGTCCTGTCTCGCATTAGCCATTGACAATGAAAGGAGAATTTATGTCATATGTAGACGAGCAAATCGGCTAACCCATCACATAAATTCAGTTGTCATCTCACATGTTCATGGTGAAAAGTTGACAAATTAATTAATGAAGAAGTATGTTCATTTTTTAGCGCCCCTCACTTCACACGGGTGTGATTTTTTTAATACCTTTCAAACAATGATTACTTGTGAAACAGGACATTCTGCATAATAATAATGAGTACTTTTATTTTTGTTACATTAAGTACATTTTGATGCCAATAATTCCATACTTTTACTCAAGTACATTTGGATTACAGAGTGTTACTACATTGCAGTATTGATACTTTTACTTAAGTAAAAGCATTTCAGTACTTTTTCCACCACTGAGCTTGACAAGCTCGCATGCATAAAAAACGAGAGAATGCACACGCACGCACGCACACACACACGCACGCACGCACGCACGCACGCACGCACGGACGGACGGATACACACACACACACACACACACACACACACACACACACACACACACACACACACACACACACACAGAGACAGACAGACAGACAGACAGACAGACAGACAGACAGACAGACAGACAGACAGACAGACAGACAGACAGACAGACAGACAGACAGACAGACACAAACGGAAAATGCCACTGTGTGTTGTTGTGAGAGTGGGAGCTTCTATCTATCTTGCCAACCTGTCGCTTGCAGCATCTAGAGTCTAGTGTTTCCTGTATGCACAGACTCCTCTCCTCGCACTCCAGGTGTCAGTAAGATAGTGACAGTGGATGTGAAGGGCAGCGCCCCCCTGTGGATGAAGATCAAAGACCTGGCAGACGGGGTGACCTACAACTTCCGCGTCCGTTCCAAGACGCTGACGTACGGCCCTGAGGTGGAGGCCAACATCACCACGGGGCCAGGAGAAGGTGGGGCTGGCTGGCAATCAGCAGATTATGTTTGTTTGTTTTGTTTTGTTTTGTTTCTCTCAATCGCTCATGCATGTCCTCAAGCTCTAACCCACTGTTTCCCAAACACTGGGTCGGGTCACAGACACTATTTTATGGGTCCCTTTTTTTCCCTCTACATTTTGCTTTTTATGAATATTATTATTTAAAGAAAAATCTAAAAATATTCCCCCCCAAAAAGCAAAAAATAAATATATGAATCATGAATTAAAAATAAATTAAGTAATTTCATGAATTAGAAAACGATGTTTAAGAAGTAGTGAAAATAGTCTACTTAAGCTCACAACACAATTTTCACTACTTTGTGTCCCGGGCAAACGTCTAATTTCTTTTTTGGGTCACAAGCTAAAATGTTTGGGAACCACTGCTCTAACCTACTGTAATTCTCAAAAGTGTAATCCCCAAAGGGTAAAATGCTTTATCATCGTAATAGCCTATAACACTCACTCACACTGTTAACCGCATGTATCAAAACACACAAAGTTTTCCTCCATGCTAGGCTTTGTCCACCTGATGTCACGCCTAAGGCATCGCCTATCAGGGCAAAAACCTTTTGGCATGGCGCCTTCACCCTCCGTAGTTTATAGACGTGATCTGCCCTCACAACTCACATTCATTGCACCAAGCAAAGACAACTGGTTATACGTGTGGTGATCATAGACCTTCCAACTTCACGCTCAATTGGATTAAGGAGGGTGAAAGGAACTCCATCACCATCGGATGGCTGTTAGCAAACCATTGGTTCGCAAGAGTGGAGCTGCACCTTAAAAAAAACGATTCTTTGTCTCCTCAGCTTGTAGGGATGCACCGATATGGAAATTCTTGGCCGATATCTATATTTAAAATAACAATTTTAGCCGAAACTGATACAGATACAGTATTTGTTTAATTAGTTTTTGTTGTTTTAATTTCCCCCTTTTGTTCCAGGGAAACAAGTACACCTTCAACACAAGAAATAAATGTTCAAAATCTACAGCTTGGTAGGCTGCAGATAACCAACGCAACATAGCCAACTCAAAATATATGCTTATCAACACCAGATAAGTATCGGCTTCCGCCATCGGTTAATGTCAGTTTTATTTGCCGATATTGACCGATAACTGCAAATATCGTCATATACCGATATGTGGCCGATACATCGGTGCATTCCTATCAGCTTGCACTGAGGAAAGAAAGACCAACATGGACTGAAATGTTTGCACTCTCTGCTGTCTTTACAGCCCTGTAATGTCTCAAGTGGAAACATTTAAATTTGAAACTCTAGTCTGAACTCCTTTTTTGTTCTCTGTGTGTGAGTCCTCCCTTGCTGCAGGCAGCAGACCATTCTGACAAGAATGGATCTGCGAAAACTGACATTGTCCCAAATTATCAGGCCTCACCACACTCCTCTCTCGTTCTCAGGCATGAGAGCATTATAAAGCCCCCCAAGAAATCAATACGACTGGCTGAATTGTAGTGTTCAATGGCGAGAGAACATGCTGGATTAAACCAGTCTCTGATATTGCAGCACACATTGTTAACCCCACACTGGGCTGGCACATCCACTGTGTTGCGATGACCTCTGATGTTCATGGTTCTACCATGACATCTCCTTTAGTTCAGGGTGATGTTCTGAAACAGTCTAATAGCATTGTTTGCCCTCATCATGTTGACTGTATCTCATCCTGCTTTGATGTGAAAACTCGGCCTCTGCCACCAGAGAATGGAGCTGGTAACATGTTACTGTAAATTTGTCAGGGGCGGGGATTAACTGATGGGACAGTCCATTACATTAACTTATTCGTCTTTATGTATGTTACCCCGCACAATGGCCAAGTTAAAGATACAGTGCGGTAATGTGCAGTAGTGTGTATGTGACCTGTTGAATACTGTAGTAGCCCACTTACATTCCTGAACATCTGAATGATTGAAGCCACAGTAGAGCGGTTCGGCCGAGGTTGGACTCTAGAGCCCACATAGTGTATCTGGTCATTTGCACATACACACAAGTAGTATGAACACACTGCTTCTGTATCCACTCTAGACCCACACTGGATCAGCAATGGCATCCATTCCTCCAGCATGATTCACTACATGGCCAAGATCTATCTATCTATCTGTCTGTCTGTCTGTCTGTCTGTCTGTCTGTCTGTCTGTCTGTCTGTCTGTCTGTCTGTCTGTCTGTCTGTCTGTCTGTCATTTGAGTTATAAAATATAATTTGAGAATTAAGTTTTAAATTAAAGCGATTGAGAAAACGGTAAATGAGTGCTTCCTGATTGTCTTTGTAAGCCCTTGTTGAGTCTAGTCCGTCATTAATGTCTGTTTTGTAACTCGTCTTGCTTTGCTCTCTCTATTTGTATTCTGAAGGCGCCCCAGGCCCTCCTGGAGAGCCCTTTTTCTCTCGCTACGGCACCGCTCTCACCTTGCATTGGACCAGTGGAGATCCGGGCCGCGCCCCTATCACGCGATATGTCATTGAAGCCAGGCCTAGCGGTGAGCCCCACCTCCATCCTCGTTCAGGCATACAGTGTGGTGACTACCAGAGATACAGTTATGACTTATGAATGTCTGTCAACATATTATTTCCTCATCTTGCCTTTAGATGAAGGACTCTGGGACATCCTCATCAAAGACATTCCCAAGGAAGTGACATCATACACGCTCAACCTGGACATACTAAGAGAAGGGGTCACCTATGACTTCCGGGTGATTGGGGTCAATGACTATGGCTACGGTTCTCCCAGTGCCCCATCCCCTTCAATATCAGGTTAATCACTCTTTCAGAGCAGTGAATTAATGAACGTGTGCGTGAGTGAATGGATGAATTAATTAATGATTCATTGATTCTATTTTCATCCCCACAGGATTATTTGTTATTCATGAAAAAGGCATAAAATGACAAAGGACATGCACATCCTGGTGCTGGATTCAAAAACTTCAACAGTAGAAAAACAATAAAATGCACACACCAGTGTTATACTTCCATTGTGGATTTGTATTCGGTGGGTAACGTTTCGAGCTGTGAGCCTCTTAGAGTAAGGTCTGCGGAAGAGCCTCCCGGCTCGAATCGTTACCACCATGAGGATTTGATTGTTTTTCATAATTCATTATTCAGACACATTAAATCACAGCCAGGATATACATTCCAGGAATCTCTTCTCTTTTGCATATATCTTGAGAAGCATTCACCCGATCGACTTCACACCCAAGGAAGGGCAGTATCGACGGTGAAGTCAATCGGATGAGCAGTTCTCCAGAACCAGCCAGCTCGGAACGGACGGATGTGTTCCAAATCCCAGCCACACCCTGAACTAGCACTGTATTTATTAGGTTGCATCAATGTACACAAAGAAATTAATTCATAACAATACAAATTCATAGAATACAGAAAGTTAAATAATAACCACACACTGTAACCAACAACAAATAAAAGAGATAATTATAGAGATGTATGGATCATGTTCATGCGAGAGACTGAGAGAGAGAGAGAGAGAGACAGAGAGACAGACAGACAGACAGAGAGACACAAATGAAACATTATGTTGCCTTCGTTTACTTGTTGGTTTTAACATTGTTTCTTAATCTTTATCACTGCTGTATTTAGCCCAGAAAGTATCTCCATTCTACGAGGAGTGGTGGTTCCTGGTGGTGATCGCTCTGGTGGGCCTCATCTTCATCCTCCTACTCGTTTTCATCCTCATCATCCGAGGCCAGAGCAAGAACTACACCAAGAAGGCAGACTCAGGTAGGCAACATGGCGCCTCAGCTCTGATGTAAATATTGCTCCCTCTGCCGCAGCAACTTGACAAGCGATCGATTGGAGCGCCTCTTTGCCTGGCACGACTTCGCCGGGGATCGCTTTTTAATGATTACACATCTGAAAACTATCTTTTAAAGTTAAGAGTGCGAAGGCTTGCGCAATTATCCAAACTGCCTGGGTTTCCTCACTCGATTTGGCTGACAGGTGAAAAACGATGCTCGGGCTGAGCTGAAACAGCCCAAAGAATAGTCAGGTTTAACTACAACGAGGATCAATGCCTGGAATAAGTGGTTCGGCGGGGGTTGCAATGCTGAAGTAATTTACACAAGCTTTACAAGATTTACAGGCTTCCTACTTGTTTTTCATTTTGATTTAGCCTTTATTTAACCAGGAGAGGAAGCCCATTTAGTTAAACAACCTTTTTTTTTCAACTTGGAGACTTTACCAAGACAAAACAAAAAACAAATTGCCCCAGTTAGACAAGGAATACAGTACTACTTTTTACAATCTCCAGGCCTTCGGAATAGGAAGCATAAATTGTCCTTGGAACTTAAAGGGACACTTCACCCCTTTTGCAATCTTATTTTAATGATGTTTGGGAGACAAGAAACACTTTTATTTCCTGGGGTTTTTATGTGGGTAATATGTGTTTTTAGATATTTTAGTATTTCAACGTGTCCATGATGTCATGGACACTGGGCTCACTTACTTCCAGGACTATGTGTTGTCTCAGTAAAGGCCTATTCATAGTCTGGATTTTCGGTGGTGAGGTGACCACCGCTCCGGTGGTGAGCTGACCACCGGAGCTGAAATAACGTTGAGCGGTGGTGAGTAAAAACAGAGAAGGGCTGGAGCGGTGGCGGTGGTTTGCTCTTCACCGGCTCGTGACGTCATGTTGTAGTTCGGTGGTCACCCCACCACCGAAAATCCAGACTATGAATGAGCCTTAAGACAGCCCTCCCCCTATCCACAAGTAGGAGCAGTGCACCAAAGCATTATGGGAATTGTAGTCCAGGAAGGAAGTGAGCCCATGCAGTGTCCATGACATCATGGGCACGTACTAAAATATCTATCTCCCAAACATCATTAATTTAAAATAAGAACTGGTTGCAATGCAAAAGGGGTGAAGTGTCCCTTTAAAGCTTAGTACCCAGTACATTTCCTCAAGATATGAACATATACAGTAGGTAAGATGTTACAGTTTCTCTCTTGTCAACCAAGTCTCAAAGCATAAATTAGGTTTACATCAATAGGTCTGGTGACATCACAGACTTGACTGGCACTGTGCTGTTCAGACTCAGATTCGGTTCATGCCAACTACATATTAACGTGCACTTGCAGTATGACTAAAAACAAACATTAAACCTGTATATAGGAGGGGCCCTCAACAACTACTCAGTGTTATGTCATGTATCGGTATCTCTTAATACCACACATGCTGGTTTGATTGACACACAGTCAAAACAAGGGTTTAATGGACCAGCAATGATCTGGTCACCCAGCAGCAAGGAGGAGCCAGCAGGAGGTCGTTCACTCGACCACCCAGCGAAGAAAGACAGAGTGGTGAGAAAGTCGGTAAGAGAATAAGTGGATAGGAGAAAGAGGTCAGGTTTTTGAGCTTGGTCAGCATTTAGTGTGGTGCCAGGATCCCGGGGTCAGTAAACACTGTTTTGGCTGGACCGGCCCTGAACAAGGCCCGTGTTTGTGTGGGAACACAAAGACAGCTTCTTATGCCCTCTCAATCCCACCCTCTTTTAACACTCTCCCAGCCATGCCGCTGTTCTGTCCCACTGACGGCTGTTTGTTTAACCGGGGGGCCAGCACTCGCCACTGGGCCCCAGGACCAGCAAGGGTGAGATCACAGTAACCAGTCAGGAAGACAAGAGGTCACCGGAGCCCCTAACCTACTCTCGCGGCCAAATCTCACACCTCAAAATCCCCCTCACTACATCTGACTGACTGGTGTCTGGGGAGCATCTTCCATTCACAACAACGGAATACAGTCTGCTTTATTCAGAGTTAGATTCAGATTGTGATTATTTTAATGGCCACACAGCCTGAGCCAAGGCTGGTGGAAGATGCTGTTGTTACAAATTCATTCAGATCAGTTCTGACATTAAGCATGTGACCAGCATCAATATTATTACCATTTTACACTGTAATATGTAACATGCATGCTGAGCAAGGCCTGTGTACCAAAACATCTCTACAGATTGTTGTAGTATGTTTAGCTCCAATAAATATATAGTTGCAATATCTATACAGAAGGATCCTGATAGCCTCGCCTGTCTCATCTCGCCTTTTAGAGGGAAGTTGCTGTGTAATCCTTAGAGATATGAGTGAAGGTCACACTATATTCATTGAACATTCCACAGCCCTACATGGCTTGAATCCTAGCGCCATACATGAAGTTGAACTGAAGTGTAATATGTAAAAACCAGGGTTCGATTTGATAGGGGGCGATGCTTTTGATATCCACCCTCTGGTCATTCGTGTGTCACCGGTGGGGATACATGATGGTTTCATCCCTGCTTTTGTTCAGACTGAATTATTTCCTTTTAGATGTCTGATTTGTTTGATGATATTACAATTTAACAATTTAATTAAAATCACACCCGTGTGAACTGAGTGGTGCAACTCCCCCCCCTTCCACCCCCCCCCCCCTCTCTCTCATTAGCAGGCAACAGTGCAGCACTATCTCTCTCTCTCTGTTTCTGGCACGACAGCGCCCCTACTGGTACTCATGAGTCACACATGAGTCACACAGGTTAACACATAGGTTAACACATAGTCACGGACATAGCTGTTCCTTGGAGTGGTTGCACCACTCAAAACTCTCTGTAAATTCACCCTGCCGTAGCACGAATATAAAGGGCTTAAGCCGGGGTTAAGACAATGACCTCCCTCTGTTCTGTTTTGGGTTTTGTTTTTTAATTGAACACTGCTAAAAAAACTAACCTTCACACAGTGTCCCCGCATTCCTATGCAGGCAACCACTCCAACTGCACAGCGCTGCCTCTGACACACGGAGAGATGGTGCGCCTGGACGAGGGACGCTTCCCGGCGCTGGAGCTCAACAACAGGCGCCTGTCAGTCAAAAACTCTTTCTGTCGCAAGAATGGCATATACACACGGTCAGTTATATTATGCTCACCATGCATTGTGCTTTCAATCACGCGCCGTCATAAATCAATCACCGGCGCCGCTAACAAGTTCTCCTTCCCCCCATTGTGTCTAATGTCTTATGTATCGACGCACTGGCAGGAATACTTAATGGAGTGTGGTTCGCTTCCATCTCTCTGCTCTGAGCACTTTGTCAGTCTTGGGAGAACAAACCAAGTCTGCAGGAGGCCAGCTGCTAATTTCCTCATTGGTATTCAGTATGTGTGTGTGTGTGTGTGTGTGTGTGTGTGTGTGTGTGTGTGTGTGTGTGTGTGTGTGTGTGTGTGTGTGTGTGTGTGTGTGTGTGTGTGTGTGTGTGTGTGTGTGTGTGTGTGTGTGTGTGTGTGTGTGTGTGTGTGTGTGTGTGTGTGTGTGTTCAGTATGTGTGTGTTATGTGTTATGTGTGTGTGTGTGTGTGTGTGTGCGTGCGTGCGTGCGTGCGTGCGTGCGTGCGTGCGTGCGTGCGTGCGTGCGTGCGTGCGTGCGTGCGTGCGTGCGTGCGTGCGTGCGTGTGTGCGTGCGTGCGTGTGTGCTTGCATGAATGTGAAGCAGTGACTTATATAAGAGAGCAACACAATGGTGCTCCGTTAGTATTCATGAGCTTTTGCATGCACTCTTTGTCATCCCATCACAGCTTCAGACAAAGGGTGCTTATTGGTCAGCGCCGGCCATCTCAATCTGGCCTCGACCCAGAGCACATCTCGGAGCACGTCTCGGCACGCTTTGAAATCCTGAGTGTTTCTTTAAATCTGAGAGAGTAAAACTGGACCCTCGTGGGTCCACTTCCACACCCTCAGGTTTAAATGAAGACTGTATCGGGATTGTAGCTCCGTGAGAGCGACCTCTCGACAGTTAAAGTGCAATGCCGCCCGCGTGAGAGAACGCGTCCTTCAATCCATCAGGACTTTGGCAGCCTGCCTCTGTGGTAATGTTTAGCTAAACATTAGATAACAGGACTTCCACAAGGCCTCTGCTGAAACAAGCTGGTTTGTGATGGAACACAGCTCACATGTTAGGGTGGGTGGACGGGCCTCACATTGAGGCATGGTGGCACAGTGGCAATTCATGATCCGCTCTTCAGCGAGAAGGAAGAGAAAGGCTGCTGTTGCAGTACACCTGTCAGAGTCATACCTGCCAACCCACCTTTTTTGCATGGTGTGTGTGTGTGTGTGTGTGTGTGTGTGTGTGTGTGTGTGTGTGTGTGTGTGTGTGTGTGTGTGTGTGTGTGTGTGTGTGTGTGTGTGTGTGTGTGTGTGTGTGTGTGTGTGTGTGTGTGTGTGTGTGTGTGTGTGTGCGTGCGTGCGTGTGTTGTGTTGTGTTATGTTTTGCTTTTTTTCCCATCAACCCGAGGAGAGACTGCGGATGGGATCAAAAGGCCTTGAACTGCAACTCTCTCCTTTGAAGGGATCCAATCTGGTATTCTCTGCTAATGATCTGTGGCCTGGAGAAGCAGAGTGGTATTGGGAGGGAGGCCGAGGGATGAGGGGGAGGATAAGATGGAGTGGGGTGGGCGTACAGTACTTTCTGAATAATTCAAAGCAGTTGGGGGGGGGGGGGGGGGGTATATGCAAAGGGTAGGGGTTAATTTAACCCTCCCCACCAACACACACACACACACCCACACACATTCCCATCTCTCTGGCCCCATGTATTTATTTTTTCTCTGCCTGAAGCATCTCTGAATTCCAATTTTTTTATCATGGCTCGCAGGAAGACAGCCGTTTGTCACATTAACCCTTCATGGTCACTGTCATGTTGTGTCTTCCACACTTCCCATCCTTGACTTTCCTTCAGTGATTTACAGCTCCTGCTTACGCCTTATGCAAAGCCCCTCCAGGCATATTTAGTTTGATTCTCAAAGAGCGTCTTCAGCATACAGTAGCTTAATTTCAGAGTTGTCACCGGAGCATTTCTTACGCCCGTCTAGTTCTCAGTCACCCTTTCGGATCAATTTTTCTTCAAGTACATTTTTGTTTTTAAATATTAATCCTACTGAAGCCTATCACTCCCCTTAATAATAATAATAGCTTGAATTTATATAGCGCCTTTCATGAACCCAAGGACGCTTTACAAAATTACCAACAACAATCAAAGACTATATGCCATAAGCCTGAGAAAATAAGTGTCTTTTCAAGGCAGCCTTAAAAGAGTCCAGTGTACCTTCAAGTAGCTTGTATCTTGTCTCCCTTGGTAGAGAGAGACAGTAGCGTGTGAACTGTGAGGTTACATGTGCTGATGAGCAAACTAAAAGCAGTCCAGTGATGTGAGCGAGGGCCACGGTCCGGTCTGCGGGGTCCAATGCTGGATTCTGGCCGGCCTCTGGCGACAGTGCCGGGGGTATTACGCCAGGAGGAGAAAAACAATTACCCTCACACAGATGTCTCGTTCCGCTTCACTTGGGCTTAACGGCCGGAGCCGGCCAGAGCTAGGGGTCGTTCTCCTTCGACCTGGAAGGACTACTCCTACTTACCCAGTCATTCTGCATGATGCCTCTAATAGGCACAGCGATGCTCTCGTGCTTCCGAGTCCTCTGCGTCTCATGACGGCCCTGTTTAATGGACAGAGTTATACTACCGTATCATTCTGTGCACCCCCACCAGCCCCCTGTCTGCCTTCCACGCGGACGGTTTTAAATGGAGATCAGAGAGAGACGGTCCAAGGGAATAGAACCATTTATGGCCTATCGCTCTATGTTTCAGTGGCTTCTGAGAATGCATGACTAATCCATCCTGTTGTTGTCACACTGCCTCTGAAGAGAGCTATCATCGGGATCATTATCTTAATCAATGAGAGCGCGCCGAGCACGTGGGCTTTAATCCGGCGGAACCTGCCCGCGGGAGGTAAAGCTTTGAGGCGAGAGGCTTCAAACATTTTTTTTCGTGCTTTAGTCATCAGACTGTTGAGGTGTCCGTCACAGGACTAGCCATTTTCTTATTGATCTCAGCGGGGAGTGTATCTGATTCGAGTGCTTGAGTTGCCCAAAAGGGAGATAAAAGGGAATGACAAGAGCCGTGTTGTGAGGAGAGAAATAAAATGGTGTGTTTTCTTTTTCTGTCTGAGATTCTCTACCTCTAAGGTTCTCAAACATGGAGGGGGGGGGGGGGGGGGGGGGTGTAAGCAAATGTCCGATTGGTTCCATTTGTAACAGAGTTATGGGGGTCCGTGGGCCGTGGCCTAGTGCATACCAAACCGGAGATCCTTTAAATTAAACTAACTCACGTCTACTGTCTTCTCTGTGTGTTCAGGTCTCCACCCCGGCCCAGTCCAGGCAGCCTGCACTACTCCGACGAGGATGTCAGCACAAAGTATAATGACCTGATTCCGGCCGAAAGCAGCAGCCTGACTGAGAAACCTTCTGAAATATCAGATTCTCAGGTATGAGATGCACTGCACGCTCAGAGGTCATTTCTCTCTCCAGGGGTAGAGAACATTTTCATCAATCATTTTAAATTCAAGGATCAACTCTCCGGCGGATTGACATTCTTACAGCGGTGGAAGTTATTAAGTCAGAGTCGCCCAAAAAATTCTTTCTTCCCATCACTCTCCACCCTCTTGACACATTTGGTATCTTAATACCTAATTACCACTTTGCTCGGAGCAGCGTCTCTGAAGAACACTCCCGTCCCCGCTCTCTCCGCCGATAAATAGAGACCGCAGCCTAATTTAAAAGACAGAGAATGAATTAATGACAGCCCGAAAAACTGAGGGATGCCCTCAAACTCATCGCCTCAAGAATGCTGTGATGTGCTGTCTGTTGACATAGGGCCCGCCATGAGCGATGATCCGGATGATCTGTCTCTGGGTTTTGATGAGTGATCCCTCCCTTGTGGGAAGGCCATATGAGTCAGATTCTCACGTCTCAAGTCTCCCGTACTGTCGTCACCGCTTATTAATTCTCCTAAAACAGGAAATGTCATGTTAATCTGGCCACTCTGGACAAGGACATCGATGGGTCAGTGTGTGTGTGTGTGTGTGTGTGTGTGTGTGTGTGTGTGTGTGTGTGTGTGTGTGTGTGTGTGTGTGTGTGTGTGTGTGTGTGTGTGTGTGTGTGTGTGTGTGTGTGTGTGTGTGTGTGTGTGTGTGTGTGTGTGTGTGACTGTGTGTGTGTGTGTGTGTGTGTATGTGGTGGGTCCAGAGTAAATATGGCTTAGTGGGAAGTGGTGGCTGCCGATGGAGAGAACAGGAGACTAGATGATTATAGTATAGATCACGAGACCCCCCACCTCCTCCATCTCGCTTGGTAGGCGAGAACATCTGTCTTTCCGCACCTGGTGCAGGGTCTTCATAGCATATTTATCAGGTACCTGCACAGTCAAAACATTGTTCAACTGGGTCTGAATAAACACAGCTCTCCCGGGAACTGCAAACGCGTGTTGTTCCTCTCCCCCGCGTAGCCTTCCACTGTTTACCTGGCCCTTGAGCAAATAAATGAAGTCATGGAGCGGCTACATCTGTCCAACCAGGGTTCCATTTGCTTGGGGCTGACGGGGGCGGTCCTCCGCCTCTGGTGGGGATACGTTTTTATCCCATACTTCTGCTCGGACTGAATTAAATACATGCATTTCCTTTAGGGAAATATAGACTGTTCGAAAAATGTTTGACATTTGTTTTCATCTCTATTTAACAATTTAATTTAAATGGTTTGTTTGTATCTCATGATAATAATAAAAATAAATATAAATATATAATCTTGTTTAAAAAAGCTGCTAGCGATGATGTCACTGGTGGACTGGTATCTGAACTTCCCACAGCCCTCCTATGAGACACAGACTGAGTAGAAAATAATTAGCCCTTTGCTAAATCCCACCCCAAAAACGCAATTGTCCAATGCCAATCCAAATAGTTTAGCAACTGTTGCTATGCAGGTCAAACTTTCGCCACATCATAGCTGTCAATGTTATTTTGCCCTGGGTTGTGTTGTTGAACATATAAACGGCTTAACGTCGAGAAAGTTACATGACTGACCCACCCAGGTGATGGCAATAATACTAATAACCTTAATGTCATTAGTCAATTGATTTCTCCCTCTGTTATTTCCTCGTATTTCTAGTTTATTTAAATTATGTCATGCAAATTTAGCCTACTGCAGGCCTGGTTGACTAGATTTAGAAGACATTTTGATGCTCTTGCTACTGAAATGATCGATTATTTATATGGAAAATTCCCATCATTTAACATGCATCTCTATGGGGGAGAAGGACAGCTTGCCCTGTCTCCTTATTGCTAACGTGCTTATTGGACAAGGATGGGTTGGGGAGGGACTTAGCGAAGGGCTAATTGTGGCATTTTATCATGAGCATTAGAGAGGACCAATTATATGAAGATAGGTTGAAAAGTGGTGCAGTGGTCCTTTAACACACAGTGGTCCTTTAACACACATATAATACATTTTCTTCAATTTCGAAAATTGCAAATCTACAAGCTTAAGCTTTTATTTATCAAACCCTGTGTCCCAACTATAGCCCCAGAGGTGCAGCAAGGCACTTGATAGACATATATTACTGTAAAATGTCTTCTGAATCTTCTCACTTATTGTAGTGAAAACTTTTAGACTTCTTGATGCTTATTGTGGGAGATATTTTGGCAAAGGATTCAGTTTTGTTTTTGGCATTAAAGTGACAAGAGTCACCCAAAGGAACAATTGTAGTTTAAAGGATTGATGGATTAACGTCACGGTATAAACAAACTGAAACCCTTCAAATGCTCTCTGTAAATTTTTAGGAGTTAGGAGCATTCTTTAAACATTTGTGCTCCACAGAGGGGCTATAACTTATGTATGTTATGTTAATATTTTCCACTGATCCTTAAGGGGGATGCAAATGTGGATTATTGATGTGTGTTTGCATGCACACTAATACCCAGATTACTGGGAATAATCAGGTTGTGGCAAATATTTGATTGAAGTATTTACATGCATACTGTAGCAGTAGTGTGATTACAGTAATAGTTTCTCCGTGGTCGTCGCTTGTAAATGCTTCCGGTGAAGTTGTTTCATCCACCAGCTATATATGTGTTCAGACATACTACGTACATTAATAAACCCTATATATGTGTTCAGACATACTACGTACATTAATAAACCCAAAAGAAATCCATCAGTAACAAAGTATTTCCATGCCAATGTCAATATTGAACAACAAATACGATTTAGCTTGCCATGATTAAGACGTACGATTCTGGAAGGTGTTTAATGTTTACATTACCATTTCAATAACCAGAGTATTGCATTAATGTGCATGTAACATTTGGTGTCGTAACCAAAGGCACGCAGTGTTTGATTTGAGTAGACTAGATTGAGACCAAGAGGTAGGGTTATGCCGTACAGTACAGTATGTTCTAAATCTACAGCATGTTCTTTGTATGTTATCGGTGGTTACAATCTACTATAGATGTTTTCAGGTTTGCTTAAGATATTATAAAACATTTCACTGACATACATTCCTTGCTCCACTCGCAGGGCAGCGACAGCGAATATGAGATGGACCAGAGCCGCCAGAAGACCCACTCCTTCGTCAACCACTACATCAGCGACCCCACCTACTACAACTCTTGGCGGAGGCAGCAGAAGGGCGTCTCCCGCCCGCCGGCGTATGGCTACTCCCAGCCCGAGCCCCTGGTGGAGCAGGAATCGCGACCGCACCCGCCACCCCTGCCACCCCTGCCCCCACTGCTGCCCCAGGGCACCACCTCCCCCCAGCCCCCTCTGGGCCCTGGCCAGAGCACTCTGTTCAGGTCCAAAGGAAGCCGGACTCCCACCCCATCCCTGCTGTCCTCGGAACCACCGAGCCAGCACGGCACCTTGTACCGCCCCCCCAGTAGCCTGGGCTGTGCCTCTCAGGCCCCGACCGCTGGCTTCTCCTCATTTGTTTGACACATAGCTCTCCCTCCAATCACAGCAGGACCCTGAGGACGGTTGGTTCGCTTGTACTTAGCTTTTTTCCTTTTTTTTAATGCTATCTGACGGAAGATTTACTCTGTGTTAGGCAGGCATCTTCAATAACATTTTCTCCTCTGTGAAGAGTGTGTGTGTGTGTGTGTGTGTGTGTGTGTGTGTGTGTGTGTGTGTGTGTGTGTGTGTGTGTGTGTGTGTGTGTGTGTGTGTGCGTGAGCATGTGCGTGCGTGCGTGCATGCACAAGCATTTGAGTGGGAATTTATAAGTGTGTATGGTCGGTTAATCCATGTGCTACAGTACGTATTTTCGGAAAAAGACAATCATTGGAAAGTTGATTTTGTCGCTTAAATCATGTATGTAAACAAGAGAGAATCTGAGATTCTGGGTTAAAGAAAATAAAACCCTCATTTAAAAAAATATTATCCTTGATAAAGATGAGAGCTATTATAACTATTGAACTATATGGGCTTTGAACCAGCAGAGCTGCAGGGAGCAGACAAAGTACGATGGAAATGAGACGTGAACAAATGAACCAAAAGAGAGAAATGAACTCTGACCTGTTGGAAGGCAAATGTGTCACCGGGGGCCTTGACTGCAGTGACATGGCTGCCGTTGACCTTATCACTCTGCCTAATCATTGATGGAACTGCATATGTGTTTACTGTATGTATGTATTTGTCTCATATTGTTTATCAGATATTTGTATTGACCAGCTAAAAGCATACATTTTGAGAACACCACTAGTGACAATATTATGAATCGCATTAAAGCAGTGTGTGGCACCTTTTAGAGAGTATTCTGGGGAGTTATGTGGACTGTACGCTGTTAACTCAATCAAAGCAGGTGAACTGCTATATATATATATATATATATATATATAATTCTATTGAGAGGTTAGGAACACTATACTGTTTGACAAGTGGTAGGCTTTTGCCTGAAGCTCAAAGCGCAATCTCGCCGTCCACGAGCAGGGTGTTCATCTCAGCAATAGAAAGGTCGGCCCCCTCATGTCTGACCCGGGTTTGAATCCCGAATAGGACATAATAGTAAATCCCACGGATTGCAGCTTTAAATGTTATTTACAGGATTTCACGAGGACTAAAGCACAATCCTTTGTTCATATAACACAACATCCTCATAGCTGTACCAAGCATTATCTTGTATGTGATAAAGAAGTGCATGATATGGGGCAGTTATTAAACAGGTGACAAATTCTATATCAAGAGATATATTACCAAATGCAAGGTGTCCCTTTGGTAATATGTGATGATATAGGCATGTTATGGGTTTACAACTGTAGACTGCGACTTACAGCATCAATGTCGACTCACCAATAATGACCTCATTGTGCGTTTCCCATCACTTCCCAGACATTATTGTCTGATAGCATGCTGGATTCCTGGTTTCAGCAAATATTCAAAGAATGTGAAGGAAATAAACTATCAAGAATCTGTTGTAACATGGTACATGGTTATCAATCGAAAAATAGGAAAATCGAGAACATGGTGTATCTTGAAAGTTGGTCTGTTTTATGAGAACGGAAATAGATTTTGAAAACAGGCCCCGGGAGGGATGCATGGGTTAAAGTTGACCAAGTACAGACTTTGTATATATCATCACTAATATGACTTGTGTGTGGAATGCATCACCAAGGACCCATGTGTGCCATTTCATGTATACTGTAAACCACTGCTTCTCAACATCGGGTCCTAGGCCCGCCAGAGGTCCAGATTGACCTTTTCATGTCTGTAACTCTGAGAGTGTACATATGGAACCAAATAGACCTGCAATGGCGGTGGATCGGATCCATTTGGTTCCATTTGTGACACTGTTAAATTAACACTGATGAAATGGTTTTTGTTTTTAAGAAAGAAAACATTAACACTGATGATAGTATTTAGTACAGTGTCGATTGTGGTCACAAAGATTACATTTGTACACTCAGAGTTACAGACCGTAAGAGTCCATTCGGACCCCTGGAGGGCCACGGACCAGACATTGAGAAACAGTGCTGTAAACCACTGTATGCTACAGTACAATTGCCATGTTATACAGTATAACATGGCACTGATATAATGTCACTCAGACCACCTAGAGTTGCCTGCTTCATGCTATTCTCATCGCCAGTTGTTTTACAACGCTCTTCGACATGCTTGTGTGTTAGGCCATACATCATGCAAATGCCAATTCTGATTTGATTTGATACATTACATTGTAAAAGTTGAACAGGACACAGCTGTGTGGGACCTAGGCCTATAATGGATAGATCCACACTGCCAATCTAGGTCCAGAAAATCACCTGTCCTATTTCCACTGTAGATATATCACTGTTCACATCCTGAAGCAAACATTAAGAAACTGGCACTACTTCAAAATAAATTATTTTATTTTCTAATGGGTTTTCTTCATGCTTCAACGTCACAACACTTTGGAATATTAAAGGAGCATCCCTGCTGATTATGTCTTAATTTAAGCAGGCACATTTTGGAGTATCCACAGCCCGTCTCTAGGACACAGAACTTGAAGATTTAAGTGGTACTACGTCCTACAGTGAGAAACAGATATTACCGATATGTGAAGATACTATTTTGATTGATTGATTGATACTATCTTTATTTATATTGACATAAAAAAATCACACCCACTGTGAACTGAGTGATGCAACTCCGTTTGGGTGTCCCCGGAGGGTCTCCAGAACTTCCAGATCCACAGGAACGCGCCCAGGGTGCCGGCCCGGTTCCGGTGAGCCGCCCCTCATCCGAAACGGTCGAGAAATGACAGAGTTACTGTGTGGGGGAACAACACTCTTTCTCTCTCTCTCAATCTCTCATGCACGCTCCACATTGTAATTAGCAGGCAATAGTGCAACACTATCTCTCTCTCTGTTTAGGCATTTAGCAGACGCTCTTAATCCAGAGCGACTTACATTAAGCAAGTACAAAAAGCATGGCAATACATCACATACATAAAAAGTAGTTATCATGAAACATGCGTATGCTAAGAACGTAACAGTGGAATATCTATATAATGAAACTATACATATATTCTATACTATGCTATACATATGTACTATGAAGTGCTATGACTACATACAATGCAATTCTAGTGCTGTCTACATAACATTCTATAAGACTGTACTGTATCAAATGCTTTCTAAGTCTACAAAAAGTGCTATCTAAGGGGGTAGGGTAAGTGCTACGGGCCATGATGGAGTCTGAAAAGGTGGGTTTTCAGACTACGGCGGAATGTGGAGCGCCACTTTTGCCCCTATTGGTACCCTAAACATAGGGACACAGGGACGGACAATTCTCCATTCATTGTCAATGGGAATTTAATGTTTGTGTAAGACGAAAATCTACACTGAATCTACGCTGAATATAGGAGGGGCTAGGATAGTATGAAATGTATAGAGTTTGTGATGTGAACAAGTCTCTCAGTTGTTGCGTGGGTGTACCTGCCACTCAAAATGTGTGTGTGTGTGTGTGTGTGTGTGTGTGTGCGTGCGTGCGTGCGTGCGTGCGTGCGTGCGTGGAATCACAATTTAGTTCCCTAGAAGCAGCTTCTAGTGCTACTGAACCAGTTCTTTAAGGACCTAAAAGTGAGTGACATTCAAAAGAGAAGTGCTCCTTATTCCATATAAAAGTAAATAATGGCAAATAACTCTTAGGATAGCTTATTCTTGATCTTCTTGAGTGCAGAAATGCCCTGTTTCTTAACTAGAGTTTGAATTGGTATGCATTATGCATAATAAGCACAACTCTGAGAGAGTATAAATGTAACCAAATGAACCCTTACAGATCCATTTGGTTATTTTGGACACTAACATATATGTAAGAAAGATCAACACAGAGGATTTGACTGTATATCTCTCTTTTATAGGGAAGAAGTCAGCTCGATCCTGAGCAAAGACTAAAAAATGTGGAGGAGGGCAGGATAATAATCCTGGATAATCTCTTTATTCCAGGCCGGAAAACACTGATCTCAAGGTGACGGAAAGTGGGATTGAGAGAGACGGACAGAGTTCTAATTGTCATGCTGTTGGGAGGGAGACTGATGGGTGCAAGCAGTTTAGTTGCAGAAACTTCAGCAGACAGATAATGCAGTGTGGAACAAGTTTGTTTATTGTCTAAACAAAATGGCAGTGAAGTTGAGATTCTCATTAAAAACCCACTCACAAACACTGTGAAACACATAGCTCTCTCATCAGCCAGCTGGAAAGACTGCTGGGAACACCGCCAAAGGCATATAATTGACTTTGGAATATGTAATATATAGTCCACAATATAGGCTACAGTCCTTTGAGTTTCTAATTGCATTAGGAGAACAGGACTGAGAGTGCATTTATTGCATGCGGCTTGGAAGAAAGGAGACAGATTGTTGCAGCAATTGTTGTAATTTACTAAACTCCTTGTGGGACATACATGTTATTTATTCTGTACAATATGGTAAGTACCATGCTTGATGATTTTCTTTCATTACTCAGAAAAGCGCTATATAAATTCCAGATATTGTTATTAAATCATCCCAATGCTTGCAGGTGCAATTCACTTCATCCTACTGTGAGAGGCCACACTCGCCACAGAACAACTTTTACAACTCACAATTCTACAGAGATTGAAAAACAAAAGAGTAGGTGTATTCTGGCCATGTTACTTTGCCCTTTGATAATGGTCAACCATTCACACATTCCATTCTCCTGACATCAACGAGGCCACACCACTTTGAGGTGAAGAAATGCCTTTGAGGCCATTTCCAACTTGATGATGCATAGAAGATTGTTTTATTTTGTCCAAACATAACTATTTAGGATATAGGCTGCAAGTTCAAACATGATGGTTGAATATGCCTATAAACTGTTGGAAGAAGTACTCACATGTTTTACTTAAGGTAGAAATACTCAAGGATTACAAGTAGGGGCCTAAAAGTCCGGAATTCAATTCAATTTTACATGAGTAACAAAGGTATTGGTACCAAAAAGATAGTAGTTAGGCTATTTTCAAATAGCCAAAGTAGGCTTATACTATAGGCTATAAAGTGCTGAAGTTGTTAATGTTTTGTAATCAAAATACCTAGTAGGTAAAATAATTGTAGTGGAGTAAAAGTACAATATTGCATTTCATTTGAGATGTAATGGAGTAGAACTGTAGAAGTAAGTATTGAAAATTGGATTGTACTTAAGTACAGTAGGCCAACTTGAGTAAATGTACGTAGGCTACTCTCCACCACTGCCTAGTATAACTAGATACTTGGAAATGTTGGAATATTAGGCTACAAAACATATTTTCGTGCAGTGTTGATGAGCTGCATTGTATAAAATGACATGTCTGAAAGTAACGTTTTACCGTTATTAAATTCTACACAGAACTTTTTTTTGACAGCTTTTAAACTGACTGACACTTTAAGCTGATTGTAATTGGGACCCCCACACCGAGCCTAGCCTTTATCTATGTGCCTTTAAGAGGCCGTGGAGGGGGCGTGTTCAAAGGCGCGATTGAAGTGGCGAGGCACTGAACTGACTTTATTGTGAACGAACAGCAGCACGCAGCATCGCTACACAGAGGATGCGGGCAGACACACAGCGACTGTAGCCGTTTTGTGTGAAAGAAAAGAGACAAGAATATTGTCTGCATCTTTTTATATTTGCGAGCGGAACTGAGGCACCTTTGTGATTGGAACTTATATACATGATCCGTGTGCCTCCGGGGCTTGACGATAAACGCATCCTCATTGTTGTGAACCTGGCTGGGGAAGCCACTGCTACTCGTGCCCCCCCCCGGCTTTTCTTCTGTGAATGGGATACACGGTGAGTTTGTATACTGCTGGTTTCACATTTAATTACTTTCACAATCGCTAATCAAGCACGTTGCATTAATTCAATCAACTTCTACCTCAAATATTCTTGAAATTCAGCCTTTCTTTGGTACGAGTCTGTTGGAGAGAGTGATTGGACGCGCATGCGATGCACGCACGGCAGCTGACGCTTTTGTGATGATGATCTTGGCTACTTATTGTTCCTCCTCTGGCATTGACCCACCCTGCTGGTTTGGGGCATTTTATTATAATGGCATAATAAAACATTTCGATAATTACGTGGCTACTACTAGCATTAAAAAAAGGGGCGTGGGGGGATTTTTGTTTGCATTGATGCTCAATTTATAATATGGAAATAAAATGCTGGCTATTAGACAAAAGTCGCACCACCACGCCTTCAGTGTCGGCAGAATGGCAGCAGACAGAGCTTTGTGTGTGAGGTTTATTTATGACTGGACATATTTTAAAACTAAACTTGATGTGTGCTCATGCTTATACGGGTTATTTTAATCATTCCAGCTGTGTCATACTATCAATAGTGCTTTCAGTCATTTGGTAAGGTACATTCCACTCCGGAAGTGGTCTATGAACTGTGACGTTTAGTTTATGTTTATGGGATGTGAGGCCACTTAAAATTCTCTCTGTCTCTCTGGTCTGACTCTTTAAAAAACACATTATTCACTCTCATTTTTAACACAACTCCTCTGGCAAGTACTGTGTCCACTGGTTCTTGTGAGCTGGCCTCTGCATGTGTGTGTCCCATTTGTCCAGTTCATTAACCCCCAGTTCCCAGAGCCTGTTGGCTTGGCAACAACACTGATTAATTTTGCTTGGCATTGGTGTGTCACCATGGCATCTGATGTGATGAGCTCATTGACTGAGGCATAGCATTATGGACCCTGGGTCTGTCCGTAGGTTCCCAGTCCCCTGCAGCCCTGCTGCTCTGATAGGAACCCATCAGCAGTTGGTGACAGAACAGGATGTTGTTATCAGTTATCTGTTATCACTGCGTGGTCTGTTTTTTGTAAAGGGTGAATTACCTGGCTTTGTATTCAGGTGTTTAAAATGTGACCTGTGACCTGTCTTATCTGCTACACACACAGAGCTTTACGAGATGTCAAACTGTCATACATACTTAGCTGACCTGCTGTCAGACAATTGATTTAGGAAGATTTAAGGCCTAGTTATGTAGTGTCTCTTCTTTGCTACAAGTCTTTCTAAAACACAGATGAAGGGAGAAAAGACACAAGTTTAAAACCAGTCTACACAGGTTCTGTTCACCGGTCTTCTTAGATTACATTACAAACCATCTAATTGGAGGCCAGAGACATTTCTTCTTGTCAGCCTAAAGGTAGGTTGTTGTATTAGAAACCTTGCCAAGTACTAGTCTGTGTGCATTCTGTGCAACCTACTTGGAGGTCAGTTGAGGGTTAGAAAGGGAATGTTGGTGCAGTTGGCTTTTATTTTGGGGATAATCAGTGTCTTTCCATCCCTCTTTAGTGTTCTATTTGTGGTTGTTGTGTGAGTATGGTCATTCATCCATGTTTGAACATGTCCATGATTTGTATGCTCACATAGGACACAGTGTGTGTTCCTTCCAACCCCTCACATTCCAGGAAATTCCGATATAGATATAAACTGTTATTATTTTCCCCCCGTGGAATGTGTCTGAGGACAGTGACAGTAAACGCTAGATGACATGTTCACTTGAATGTGCATCATAAACATATTTACTGCTCAAAGCCTGCAAATAGTAGTTGTGTAAATCGCTTCCCCTAACAATCTCCTAGTCATGTGAAAAAGCACTTTCTCTCTGTGAGCTTAGCTGGTTAGTTTACGTATTAGTGGCCAACCTTTGAGCTGCTGCTCATTAGTTCAATACCGCAAAACTTTATATAACCCCACTGTGTTGTCCCAACATCGAATTCCAAGGGTGTCTTGTATGTCGGTGTGTGTGAATGCTGTGTTTGTTCCTGGGCCCTTTGTTTGCAGGCATTGTTTTCGAGTCTAAACCAACGTGCTGCATTGCACCCTGTCCCTAGCATGCTGGGATTTGTACCATAAGCTGGAGGAAATGTTTATTCAGCAGCATTGCCCTCCCAGTTTCCCTGTCACTTAGTTTCCAAATATGCAGATGGAGCTGATATTGAACCGGCTCTGGGCAGAGAAAGACACTTAACATTAGATTTGTTTAATTTAGACATTTTAGCAACACAACGTTAATGGTTTGAGAAATGATCTTTTAGAATCTGGAAAAGTACTGCAAGTCCCTTTTGCAGTCCAACTATCCTGTTGTATTTACTTTGGATTAACCTGACAATTGCATGCCTAAATGAATTAGGTCACAGATATGTCAGATAGGCTACATTTCAACGTGAGTTCATTGGACTCCAGCTGCTACTGCACTGACTATGCAGTCAAATCCAGCCCGTTAATTTATCTCTTGAGAGTGGAACATGCATTAAAGTAGTTTACACTTTCAGACTTAAATTAACACTCTGGAATTTCAGAATCAGGGGAATCCTTCTAAGTCTGTATGAAGTTCGTTTTGATAATTTGACAAACAAGTCCTGGGCTGTTTGGTGGTTGTCCAGAGTGATGGGTCTGCCTCTTCTCGATCCTTTCAGCATGTGTGTTGCCTTGCCTCTGCTTCTTCTCATCTGTTCCAGGACTATAATTATGGCACTCCAGCGCTTTAAAGCAAGTTTCTGTGGATCGTATATAATTTCCCACATTCTTTCCATTGAGGAACGCGGTGACAGGTTTCCACCAGAGCATTTTTTTTAAACGTAAACTCGATCTATTGCTGTGTTGGTTCAGTTCCTAGAAGACACCTGGACACTTTTCTTACAGAATGCCCAGGTGTTCTGATGATGCATCCCCATTCGATTACAACATTTTCAATCAATAATTTAGTCCATGACTCCCTGCAATGATCCACATATTCCACAGCAATTGTACCTGATGTTGAAAACCCAGTCCGAGCAGTGGCCTGTCTCTGTGCATTATTAAAACTGTGCTGGTTGTGGAGATATGAGCTGTTTGTTTGGTTAGCCCATTTGTAATACAGTATGACGGGGAGTTGTTTATGTTGTGAATGGCCAGGAAGGGCAGGCGGAATAGATTTCCAGAGAGATGGGTGGGTTCAGTGGTTCACGCCCCCCCCTGCCCTTCCTGTGGTCATGCTGTCCACAACGCGCAGACACACTTCTACATAGCTAGCACACCCAGGTCAATTACGTTTATGGCGGGCTGCAGGCATGTGCACGAGTGCACGTCCATGCGCATGCAAGCAATATGCTAAATTGGGTGGCCTGCGTCTCAATGTGAGGGGCGATTAGCCACATTCTTGTAGCACTCTGTTCCTGCGTGCATGGCCGGAGAGAGAGAGAGCTTGGATTCTTTTCTCTGAACATTCGGACCAATTAGCTCAGCTGGTGAACTGGAGGTGGCCTCTCGACCTCGCAAGTGACGCCAGAGCAGAAATGTCTGCGCACACTGAAAGGGATTTCACCTGATCTGACCCTCTCTACATGTAAATATCCAAGAGTAGTACTAAGTAGCTGCTCTGATTCCCAGCTTTGACCTGCACTGTGCTAATTTGCTGTTGGTGTGTTACTAAACCCCTCTCTAGTCTATATATATCGCAGTAGTGACTTTGACCTCTCCTGCCCTGACGTCTTGCGTAGAGTGTCGGGGTTTCCATTGAGTGCCGTATAGAGTCACACACTGACTGGCATGTCGACGGCACGTTTGTAGAATTCATTCTTATTGGATCATGTCACATAGTGTTAAGCCAAATAGAGATTCATGTTTGTTTCTGAAAGGGCATCGTTACAAAGGCACCCGTAGACGGCATGCTTGGCTTCGATATCACCTGTATGTTGAACAGCACAGCAGTGCAGGTCATTGATCGGTGTCCCAAAGGTCATCTGCTGCTATTCTGGATGTACTGAATACTGTGTTCTCCCCTCCCCTTTTTTTCTTTACAATGTTTTCTCTCTTCAGTTAACTGCCTGATTTTACTATTATGTAGCATGCATGTAAGTGATATTTTTTGGTGAATTTTATTTTGTTTTTGTTAAAGGTGAAAGCACTGACTATAATCTGATAGTAATCAATGCAATCAAGTGTTTGTTCAGTAACGGGTCGCCCTGTCTTCAGCTCTTGATGAACTGAAAATACATTTTCAGGTGTGTTGCACTGTTGCACATTTTCAGCCAATAACCATTTTTAGTGTAATCACTTCCAAATTCACTATCCTGTGTGCTTTCTCTCTCCTGATTGGATGAAATTGGTATCCCGACCTGAAAGTGTTTTCTGTGGAGCTGGAGAGACAAGGAGATTACTGTTACTGAACTAACACCCGAGACTCGATGGCAATGAGTCAGAATATAGAGCTATTTACCACATATTTTAACAAACAAATATCACTATCCATACCTCTTTTTTTTTTAAGTTCTTTCTCTGATCCCCTCCCCTTTCTTTACCAGTGCATGAGAGGAAACCTCTGTACATACGAAATTGTGTTGTGTAAGACCAAACTGCTACAACCACATGATGGTGTTAAATCTTTCCCCCCTGTACAATAAAATGGAAAAGATGAAAGACACAGAAAAGATGTTGTTGTGTCCAGGGGCAGTGGAGGCTGTAAACATGAGAGAGAGAGAGAGTCATGTTGTCTTCTCTGGTATGGAAAGGTCAGCTGTACCCATCTAGCTGACTAGCTTCAGGCCTGTTCTCTGACGGATCTCATCTCATTGGCTGTCGGTGTCTTTTGAAAGCTCGTCTCTGTGGTCTGTTATAGTCTACAGAGGCTAATGGAAGTGTATGCAATTATCGCGCTGGGCTGTTGTTGTTTATGATGGTGGTGGTACAGAGACTAATCATTTAGTTAGGGATAAATTACTGTAGATTGACTTACCCATGTCTCGAGTTATAATTACTTGGTTATTACTTATTTTCCAGTGTCACTCAGGACTGACCCTAAACCATGATGATCCAAGGAATCCAGCGGAAAAAATATGTTGTTTGTGCGACCTATGGTTCAAGAGTTATAGGCCAAAATGTGGGCGGTTGTAGCACCACCATGAGATGATTTGAAAAAAGTTTAAGTTTTCCAGCAATCTGGTGCTGCATTCGTGATATGAATAAGGGGGCAGCACGGTGGTGCTGTCACCTCACAGCTAGAAGGTGCCCGGTTCGATTCCTGCCAGGGATGCTGCGAGAGCTGGGGGGCTTATTCTCTCCTCAGCGCCCATACCCTAGGTGGGGTTGGCAAAAGGGCCTTTCTGTGTGGAGTTTGCATGTTCTTCCTGTGTCCAAGGTACCCTCACAAAAACATGCAGTAATCCTGGTCTCTGTTCTGCTGCCTCCCCCTTTCTATCAGAAATGCAATAATCAGACGGTAATTCTGTCAGAAAGACAGTTACCAGACTGGTAATTCTGTCAGAAAGACACACGTGGCTTCCACATTCAGTGCCACTCAAAGTGAGGGAAGCCTTGCCCCTATATGTATGTCAGAAGCCGTTGGTGGCTGATTTTACCATGCTGCATCTTGATCACATGATTATAGAGATAATGTGTAGCAATCTGTGTGATGTTTGAACAGTATTTCAGAGTATTTGAGTAATATTAAAAAATATAAAGATCGGCCTCCTGGTGGCGTTTTAACAGGCTAATGTGAAAAATGTGGGGCAGAGGTTATGCTCTGGCAACCAGGGAGGCTGCGTGCACAGTTTCACCAAATCTCTTTACTGAAAATGTCTGATCTACAAGCTCACAGCGCGTTACGTTATGATACGCCACGTTGTGAGCTTGTGCAGTAGATCTACTACTTTTGGCGGATGTTCCCCACATGGTTCTTAAAAGCTATACTTCACTTGCCTGGGGCCCCCCAGGGGTCTATACTTGGTCCTTCCTTTTTCCCCCCTACACAAATGTCTTTGCAAAAAAAAAATAGCTTGATATACAAGATTGTAGTTCTGCTATTTTCTCCAAATGTTTGCCTATTATTACTTGGCCAGAATAGGGACACAAGGGTTCATGTTGAAGCTACAGCCCATAAGATAAGTATATTCTCTGATTGTCTCCCTCTCCCAACGGACAGAGACAATTGCAACAATGTCTGGACGTTACGGAACTTATCTGGTTAAGAAGGCATGGATGATTGAGTTTAATTCGTAAGCAAATTAAAATGTTTTCTCGACTGACTATTCTCAGCTCTGGACTTCTCAAATCTATCCACTTTAAAATGCATTAGTATGCAATGATAACATAACTAGGACAATGATAATAATTCATTATAAATGTTATTTGGTTTCAAGGCTCTGCTACTTGATTTTCATGCAGTACTGAAATAATGGAATTTGTTCAACAGCCTTCCTCGTAAATCAAACCAAACCGAAACCATGGTATGCTTTGGGAAACGGTCAGCAGTAATGTGGGTTAATAAATCTAAACATGCGAGAACTTGGAAGGTCTCTTTTTTTAAGGTATTTAATTTAGCAGAGGTGCTCCAAATACCTACTTTGCTTTGATCACGAGACTCTTCATTCAAGCTTGAACCTTGTCCCAGCGGGTGAGGTGTGACACACCTAGCATAGCAGCAGATGACCTCACACTGACGCGCTATGTATGAGCACAGACAGCAGCGACACTGTTAATGTGGCATTCACAGCAGGATGGGTACACTATGAATACACTCGCATACAATTTCAATTCAATTCAAAGGGCTTTATTGGCATGAGAAAACATACGTTTACATTGCCAAAGCAGAAAGCACAATACAACAATACAGCAATACAATCAAAACAAAATATATGTACATTTGAATACACTGGGATGAGGTGTGAGAAGAGGCAGGCCAACAAGTTCAGTTTACAGTTACACACACTGACACACAGTTGGTTTGTCAAGTCTGCTTATTTACTGCGACTTTGGACTTCAGAGTTCCGGGAAAGAATGAGGAGTTGCGGGTTGTGTTTTTTTTGGGCTTGTCTTAAAAATGCTGTGGCTTGTTTTGAAAATGTAACAAGCCAATTTATATATTATACCCATAGGTTTGGGGGAGTATGAATCACAATGAGTGACAGAATCGGTCTGGTGTCTCTACTTATTAAACCCTGGCTAAAATATGTGTGTAATAGTATAATAAATGTTTTTATCAGGATTATATGGCGATATTATTGGGCTAGTTTTGGCTTGTTTTTACCGAGAGATTTTGCTTATTTCTCTCGCAGGAGTTGGCTTGTTTTTAGCTTGTTTTGGGAGGTGGGAGTTGGCAACACCAGTGGGGGCAGGCCAACAAGTTCAGTTTACACACACACACACACACACACACACACACACACACACACACACACACACACACACACACACACACACACACACACACACACACACACACACTGTTGGTTTATCAGAATGAGGTATTTTCCCATCATATCATAAACCACATGTACCCTAGCAGTCCTATTCTGAGCCGAACAAATGGGTACAAGTTCACAAGCTGAAGATATTTTGGGGGGGAAAAGGGCGGGGGAAGCCCTGGGGAACCCCAGTCACCTAGGTACAGTATATAGGGGTGTTTAAATGGTTCATTCTATTTTCACTTATCAACTTTACCCTTTTGGCTTCTGCTTGAACCACAGTACCCAGAACATGGCAGGCAATATCAGCCTGTCTGAACTGTGGAGTGTGGAGTGCCCCTAGAATCGGATCAGAATCTGATGAATCTTTTTATTCAAAATTGGCCATTTTAGCATGTAATCCAAGTATTGTTTGACGTATCAGTATGCTATATTTATAAGTGCTTTATTATGCTAAATTCCCCACTCGTTGCCATATTTATCTCAGATAAAATATATGTACATTTGAATACACTGGGATGAGGTGTGAGAAGAGGCAGGCCAACAAGTTCAGTTTACAGTTACACACACTGACACACAGTTGGTTTGTCAAGTCTGCTTATTTACCGCGACTTTGGACTTCAGAGTTCCGGGAAAGAATGAGGAGTTGCGGGTTGTGTTTTTTTTGGGCTTGTCTTAAAAATGCTGTGGCTTGTTTTGAAAATGTAACAAGCCAATTTATATATTATACCCATAGGTTTGGGGGAGTATGAATCACAATGAGTGACAGAATCGGTCTGGTGTCTCTACTTATTAAACCCTGGCTAAAATATGTGTGTAATAGTATAATAAATGTTTTTATCAGGATTATATGGCGATATTATTGGGCTAGTTTTGGCTTGTTTTTACCGAGAGATTTTGCTTATTTCTCTCGCAGGAGTTGGCTTGTTTTTAGCTTGTTTTGGGAGGTGGGAGTTGGCAACACCAGTGGGGGCAGGCCAACAAGTTCAGTTTACACACACACACACACACACACACACACACACACACACACACACACACAAACACACACACTGTTGGTTTATCAGAATGAGGTATTTTCCCATCATATCATAAACCACATGTACCCTAGCAGTCCTATTCTGAGCCGAACAAATGGGTACAAGTTCACAAGCTGAAGATATTTTGGGGGGGAAAAGGGCGGGGGAAGCCCTGGGGAACCCCAGTCACCTAGGTACAGTATATAGGGGTGTTTAAATGGTTCATTCTATTTTCACTTATCAACTTTACCCTTTTGGCTTCTGCTTGAACCACAGTACCCAGAACATGGCAGGCAATATCAGCCTGTCTGAACTGTGGAGTGTGGAGTGCCCCTAGAATCGGATCAGAATCTGATGAATCTTTTTATTCAAAATTGGCCATTTTAGCATGTAATCCAAGTATTGTTTGACGTATCAGTATGCTATATTTATAAGTGCTTTATTATGCTAAATTCCCCACTCGTTGCCATATTTATCTCAGAGCGCGTAGTGTTTGCATCCGCTCTGTTGTTCCCCGTCTGTGTGATTGAGAGATAATGTGATTTCCACTGCCTGTCCTTGGGCTGTTCTTCTCTAAATGAGATGTTCAGCTCTGCTAAGTGAGTTGGAGGATGGCAGATAGCTATCTACCAGAGGCCATTTGTCTGCTTAATTACTGTGCACGTGTGACTGTGTGTTTGTCTGTGTGATCTCTGAGCAACAGTGTGTGTGTGTGTGTGTGTGTCTCTCTTTTGCTCTTGTACCAACAGCGTAACATGTTATAAATAGATTTTCCAGCAAAGAACAAGGTGCTTCCCAGCCCTTTCTTTTGTAATGTTGTCATCACGACATATGTCCTAAATCCTCTAACCTTACAAGGTTATAGAAAACCTCAAGGGACCAGAGAGACGGAGGCAAAGGTTATAGAACACCTCAAGGGACCAGAGAGACGGAGGCAAATGCCAGAAAAGAGGCCGCCATCTTGGTTTATAGAGCTTTGCAGGGAACATTTGGGACCTCCCCTCCCCCGTCTCTCTTCTTCCTCCCTCAGGTCATCTTCATTTAGGTCACTGGCTCCAAATGGGACAGACTCACTCTGCCACTGCAGTGAACCACTGTCTCTCTGGGATAAAAGAGCAGACAGTAGAGCACTTGATCACCAGGAAGTAGCCTAATGGCAGTGCTCAATTAGGGCAATGGTCCATTCGTCATCCTTGAGGTGTGTGCACGTGAGATCATTAACTGGCCATGTGTAAGCATTAAGCATGGCAAGGAAGTGGAAAAAGGTGTGCCAATTAAAAGGGTCATTATTTCCTTTTTGGATGTAAATTGGGGTTGTTTGTCTTTGTCATGTAATCTACACACACACACACACTGAAAGTCTTCTGAAGTTGGGTTTTAGATATTGAGTAAAAAAAACGCAAAAATGCATGCAGTTTAATTTGAACTCTCATTCCTCCACTAGTCCAAACTACTGTTCTTTTGGGACAGATTCTTTATTCATTCAGATTCTTTATTCAGATGGATCCCCATTAGCTGCCACCGAAGTAGCAGCTACTCTTCCTGGGGGACAGTGTTTTTTCATCTGAGGAATTCCCTTCTGAGTTACCAAATTCCTCTCCAGTAGTGATGGCGTCTAGTTCCTGGTCTAGTGGTTATTGTGGGATATCTTTCCACTTGGTCGGAGTAAAAGACGCCAATGCAGATTTTTGCTTCCATCCTGGAGTGTTTTCTCTGGGTTTGCGTCCAAGGTTTTGGGTGTGTATGTGTATCTGCTCGCCATAAAGTTTGCCCATAAACATATAGCACACTTGAAGCAGATTTAGTCTTGGGCTATATATATTGATAATGGCGTAATGTGATCTAAAAACAGAACTAACATTATGTTCCCAGGGCATGAATACATTTGGGAAAACAGGCTGGAATGTTGTTCTCCTAACCAGATGTCAGGGGTGTAGCAGTATTAGCCATGATGTGTGGAATGGCTCCAAGTCTGTGGTATGGCAGCACTGTGTGTGCGTGCGTGCGTGCGTGCGAGTGTCTGTGCATGCCATGTGCACATACTCAAGTTTGCACTAAAGTTGAGAAATACCAAATCTATTTTCAAAGACGGTCAGTTGTCGTCCGACACCCTGCATGAATCATTCAGTACTAAAACTGTGACTTAGCTTGCGAGAGCTTCTCCGCTTTCTCCTGGCTTTAAAGAACGGCACACATGCACCCGTCCCGTCCCACACTTCTGTCTGTCTGTCCAGCGTGCTGCGTTGCAGGCAGACTGACATGGATGTTGTTGTGAGAGGCCTGTTTATAAAGTCATCCCCCCATGGTGACCCCGTGGTTCCCACGCGAACTAGTACTGCCTTCTCAGGGCCGCTGTCCACTTTCTGCAGACAGATACAGCACACACACACACACACACACACACACACACACACACTGTTATAAATATAACTGCGTGCTGTGTGTGCACACATGCAGAGTTGCAGACTCATACAGCACACACCGCTGCTATAAATATAAGTGTTATGTGTGCTGTTTGATAAAAGCGTAATGCCTAATTTATGCTCCCTCGTACAACGGTGTGCCAATAATAGCAGACTGACAAGCAGATCTACAAGCTCACGCCGCTAGTACATCAGCACGTTTTGGTACCGTCACAATTATTACATAATCGCCTGATCTGCAATTATTTGACACAATCGCACGTATTTTCGCATAATCGATAACGTTGGAAAAATGTTTCAAATATTTTCAAAACGTAGCGGAAATAGCCAATTTACAAGATAGGCTATTAGTTTTATTTGTTTTGAAAGAATCAAGTTATTAACCAGTAAGACGCCTGGGGGGGAGAAGCGACCTCGCCCTAAAGGGCGAGGTCCGGTGCACTGGCCATATATGGAGATGCACGGGCCATATATGGAGCGTATCTTGAGTGTACAGGGTGTGATGAGGTCAGATCAAGATATGCAATGTCAGAACAGGTCAGCTCCAATTATGGAGATCTAAGCGTGGCAGCGGGGGCAGTGTATTGAATATACAGGGTTTGATGAGGGCCCAGGTAGGGCCAGGCCTTAACTTTTGGGCCTATTCTCAATATTGTATTTGTCATGTCTGCTCTGTGCAGTTTTTGTTTACAAAGTCAAACGGAAATGTAATGTTTGTTTATACGTTCCAACGTTCAATGCCAAGAACACAATTAAATCCTCAATCACAATTGAATTATTTGTGCAACAATGAATCGTCTAGTAAAATGTCATGACCGTGACAATCCTAGATACCGTCCTGTACTATTTACAGTAAATCAGGCTTAAAGGACCTGTGGTGCAGCAGTTTCCTGTTCCTGGTTTCTGCTCTGCTGAACTAAAAGAACAAAGCATGTCTGGTCTGTTGCAAATGTCTGCACATGGATGTGCAACAGCAGAGCCCCTTGAAGCGTTTATTTTTTAATGTTACATTTTTTATTTTTACCATGATTGTTTCCTGGCGCTCAGTGTTTGGAATGAAGGAGACGGGATACATATGACCCTCAGTCTCCCCCTCTTGCATGTAATGTTCTCTTTTTTTCCGTTATTTGCTTCATGCCACCCAGAATCAACTTTTCTTTTGACTTTTTTCTTTTGTCTACGGCTGTGATTTCTTTTTTCTGCCTCGTTATTTCCAATAAAAACTAGCAGCGGATCCTGTAGCTACAACAATAAACATGTCACTGTGGTACAAACATCCTGGCCCGTTAGGGAAAGGGAGGTCGTGGAAATGTTTTCACACTAGTTGCACACAGAGCAAAGCAACATTCTAATCTCTGTGGTCATTTAACCCGCACACGTCCACATGTTTTACACTCCTAAAGGAGTAGTTCACCCAATTACACACCCCAGCGATGGAGTCTCCTACTGACGATGACCCGGTCATCAAATTATTGGCTTAGGAATGCGACAATCTCCATGAATTCAAGGCTTCACTTCACAGGTTGTCAATGGATAGAAAAAAACTGTTACACATTTATTGAAAAATTAGGATCTAATTCACGCCAGCATTTTTCCCAGTTGAGCTCTTATTTTGAAAAGCCACATTTCCAGACTACCAGAAGTGAACATATCCTAGTAAGTGCATCGGGTCGTGGACAGGCCTTGTTTACAAGATGGGTCTATACCGGGGCAGTGGAGGGCTCCACATTGTCGGCTCTGTGGCATCAAAGAAACATTGTTTTGACCAAAAATGCCATCTGGTACAAGGAATAGGAGATACAGGCGATTGAAAGAAACAGATAGAATTGATTATTATGGCGAGGACGATCTAAGATGGGCGATCCATTGTCATGACAACAGGTAGCTACCCGATGCTAACGCAAGTAGCATTATGGCTTGATCGATCGAAAGCGCTATAAAAGCGCAATTGCCATTGATCGGTAATGGCGGTAAGCGTAGTATTAAATGACCTAGATATACGCCAATGGCGCAGAGTGTGTTAAGAACTCTAAATGATTGTTTTGTACTATGACTGAGACAAAATCAAGCATTTGTAGATTCATTTAATTTCCTTGTACTATATTGTATTCTTTATGCCAAGACTTCAGGACCACACAATTTTTAGTACATAAAGGTAATGATAGACGAAATGGTGTCCGCACATCAGTGTTTCAATTGAAACATTGACCAAATAATCACATTTGAACTGGGGACCACCCACCCTGACAGGCACCTGTAGTTGAGGCATTACATTTAGTTGTCTCCACCAGGCCGAAGGCATGGGGAGAGAGTATGTTTTGCACTCCGTCCGTCCGTCCGTCCGTGTGTGTGTGTGTGTCCGTCCGTCTGTGAACAGCTAATCTCCGGCACCGTTAACCCGGTCGATGTCAAATTTTGCACACACACTCCCTGGATGCCAACGATGAACCTCTGCCCCAGAATTTCCAGAACGGCCTGTTATAGCGCCACCAGGAGGCCCCTTTGTGCAAAACAAGTTTTTGGACAGTACACCTACAGATTTTGTCCAAACATCACGCAAATTGGTACACAGTGTCTCTAGAGCCATTCAACGAAACGGGTCTTTCAGATTTCTCAGACTCCATCCAGATTGGCTTTCAAAGTTTGCAGGAGTGCTCAGTTTCAAACAAAATGCTGCAAATCATGGACACATCGTGTGATTTCCGTGAAATTGTGCACGCACATTCCCACTAGGCCGAGGAAGAAATGCCACTTGACAGTTTTCAACTCAGCCTCATGGTGGCGCTATAACTCGCCGAAAAGTGTTTTTACCTCTAACTGCACGGATCTGTGGATAACTTTGTATGCCAACTCCCTAGAGGCCAAGGAAAAACCTTTGCCTGGAATTTTTCACATCTGCTCTTTATAGCGCCACCAGGAGGCCGACATATGTAAAACACATTTTCTAATATTACTCCTTCAGATTGTATCCAAATTTCACGCAAATCGGTACACATGCTCTCCATAGTCATGTGATCAAGACGCGTTTGTTTGATTTCTCATAATCCACCTTCATTGACTACGATTGGCTTCTAAACCTTTCAGGAGTAGCCCGCTTTGTACCCGTTTTGTACAAATTGCCACAATTACTCAACGCAGCATCCGATTGCGGTGAAACTGTGCATGCATATTCCCACTAAGAAATGCCACTTGACAGTTTTCAAATTAGCCTCATGGTGGCGCTACAACAGGCCAAGCCGCGTCACACACACACACACACACACACACACACACACACAACATCCTCCTGGTGGAGACCTGTGCCCAGAAGGGCACTTTTTCTAGTTTGACTCTGTTCCACAGACAAATATTGTGAAAATAGCAGATCTACAATCTCACAACGCGAATGTGAGGCTGCAGATCATCTATTTCTGTTTTCACATGTTTGGGGGTCCTCAGCATGGAAAGGTTACCCAAACCCAAACTACAATTATACACATTTTTCAAATGAATTATGGGAAAATGAGTGAGCGAATGGATAAAACAGAAATCGTTTCTCCGGCTGCTCTGGAAAGTAAGTGTGTGTTGTGTGTGTTGCATGATGAGATGCTTGCCTGAAGCCTGATGCCTTCTGCAGCCTCCGGGCAGGAAACGATGTGACTGCTGCTCGCTAGCGGCGCTTTGTTGCCACGGAAACCAAGACAAGGTAGGGCACTGACAGGAAGTGTAGTACAGGCCCAGCGTGTGTGTGTGTGTTGGGGGGGGGGGGGGTAGTCTGGTGACAAGAGTGCCTTTATAAATATCTTATAAGGTCTTGCCTGGGAGCAATGTGAAGTACGGGTCGAGTGGTGCACGTGCGTAAACAAAGGAGTTGGTACAGGGGTGAGCGTGTGCAGCAAAGGGCAAGATAAGCATTTCTCTCAAGCTGTGTGTGTCTGTCCGTCCATACATACAGATAATATGCAGTAACATACTCTGTTCTTATTGAACTATTTCTTAACTTTCTTAAACGTTCTTTTGTTTGAGCACCCTTTGATTTTACTGAGATGTGGGTGCACCTCCTGACCACTTTCTACACAGAATTGAATGTGTGTGTTGTTGCACAATGCTTCTACCACTGCGGTTGTGCTAGCAGCAGCATCTAGTTGCAGCCCTGGATAGAGGTGTCAGCTGTCTGGACTGCAGGTTCTAGTGATGCAGTAAATACACACCATCAGCTGGTACTCTGTCCTTGCTGGAGGAGAGGCTGGCGCTTAGCGCATTTCCTCTTAGTCATCTCATCTGTCTTCTGTCCATGTCCCAGTTCCATTGACGTGTGACCTCAACTGCGGCCGGGATAGAGATGTAGGCCTATACATAGTATATTCACTGGACACAGTTAATGCTTCTCTTTTTCTGGTTACATAATAGAAGTTTTTTTGGACTGGACGGGCGTGTCTAAAGCTTATATACTTAGAAAGAATTCAAAGAAATAGACAATCTACAAGCTCACAACGTATCGAGGAAGCGACGCATTGTGAGCTTGCAGATCTGCTATTTTCAGCACGCGAACCGTCGTACAACGGAGCATATATTGGGAATTATTTATGCCGTGCAGTCAAGAGTTGAGATTTGCACCAGAAAGCCACTGGCAGCACTCGGCTGTTTCATGTTGGGTCTGTGGTTTGGTGTTTTGGCTCCAATTATAATGCAGTTTAAACCAGCAGGAGGGGGGGGGGGGGGGGCGTGTGTGTGTGTGTGTGTGTTTTGTACTTGAGTATTTCTATTAGTCTCGGAGGCAAATTTTGTACTTTTTACCTTTTACCTCGCAAATTTAGATTATTATTGCAAAACATACATTAACCACTTTATTTTTATGCAAATACTTTTGTACTTTTAACAGAGTATTTGTATCTACTAAATATATTATATTGTGGTGTTGCTACTTTTACTTAAGTACTTCTTCCACCACAGTGTTTTCCACCCCCTCTAATGCACTGAGCTTGTCTCATCACATCAGAGATGGCGGAGCTATGCCATGATTTGCCATTACTGTGTGTTGCATAATTGATGGCTTCAGCTCACGCAATTAGCGGAATATTTCAGATTCTGAGTAAGACTTTGTGGAAGTAAACGGGCAATGTTGAAGCATTGCAGTATGGAAGTTAGACAGCAGATGGATGAGCTGGCTAAAACTCAAGGACTCCATGTCCCTCAGCAACGTTTTATCTCAGTAGTTATTGATTTAAGTTTCTTAGTTGTGTGTTTGACACTGTAATGTGCAAGGTCTCCCTTGCCCGGGGACGCGGCAGGCAGACGGCTCCATTTCCTCCGTGGTGTGTTTTGACTGATGTACCAAAGTAAATGGGTCGCGCACAGATAGACGTTTTGTTGTTGTTTGTGCATGTTCATTTTTCTGACTCATGCACCGTGCCCAGTCTTCATCTTTTCAGTCACAGGGTGAATCAGCAAGCACATGTAAATTGGATACACTGTGAACTGCTTCAGTATAATTGCCTCGTCATCTGATATCAGTTTCTCTTCTCTTTGCAGACACACAGGCTGCCTGGAAGTGAATATCAGGGACGTTGTCTCCGGGCACTGGAACAAGGATACTGAGGGGTCAGAGTCACTTTTGTTGTCCGACTGGATCTCGGATTCTTTCCGTGAGTAAAGTGACAACACATCAGCAGCCATGCCCATTCTAAAACAGCTGGTCTCTGGGTCACAGACCAAACGCCGCTCGCGCATGGACCTCACCCGCGAGATGATCAGCGCGCCATTGGGCGACTTCCGCCACACCATGCACGTGGGCCGCAGCGGAGACGCCTTCGGCGACACCTCCTTCCTCAGCACGCGCTCCGGTGAGCCCCCCCGCGAGTCCCCGTCCTTCCCTCGCTCGCCGCGGCCCGGCCTGCTCTCCCGCACCTTCAGGAGTAGCAAGCGCTCCCAGTCGGTCACCAGGGTGGACGAGCAGAGGGAGGAGATGCTGGGGGCCCCCGGCGGGCCGTTGACCCACGTCAAGAACGCCATGTCACTGCCCTTCCTCAACGACGAGGACCGCAGCGACGGAGTGGTGACCAGGAGCCTGTCCTCCAGCCCACTGAAGCTGCACGCCGAGCCAGAAGCGAGGCCGTCGAATGGTGCGGCGGCCTCACATTACCTGGAGCTGGACGAGAGGAGCTTCGGTGAGCTGACGGAGCTCCCAGATAGCGTGCCTTTTTACGGGCGTGGCATGAAGCATGCAGAGTCGGTCATGTCGTTCCACATCGACCTGGGGCCCTCCATGCTGGGGGACATCCTGGGGGTGATGGAGAAGGAGGATGATGATCTCGGCTACGAGGAGGGTAAGGGCAGCGAGGGACATGCCTCTCCACTCCCCAGCACCCACGGTGACGAAGCGGATGGCGTGGAGGTCGGTGGAGGAGACGATGAAGAGGAGGATAGCGACGAACACAAGGAGGAAGATGGTGAGCAAACGGAGGCCTCCGTGCGTCCTGCCAGCTTTGTGGACGTAGAACCCGAAAATGGAGGCCCCTACACCCCAGAATACACCCCAGAGACCCGGCCGAAGCACCTGCAGCTGCATCTGGACAGCTGCTCCGTGTCCAGCTCCGGGTCTGCTGCTCTGGAGGAGAAGCCGAGCAGCCAGACCGGAGCAGGAGACACGGACAGCGCCACCTTCAGCGCCCCTCCCGAGGAAGACAGCAACTTCTCCTCCTTCATGGAGGACGAGGACGACGAGATTCGCGTGTGAGATTTCTCAAGCTACCTGGGGGGGAAAAGAATAACCAGGACAGAGACGTTAAGAACGGAGTTTATGCGGAGCCGTCGGCTCCTCTGATGTCGGATATATAGTACGTGTTGGAGCAGAAGTAGTCTGCCGCGTCCCGCGGGGAAAGGGTGGCGTGGAGGATCGGAACGGTTTATTAGCGCGTTTCATCCGGCAGGAAAAGAGAGCTGCTGTTACTACTTGAGCTTCTACATTTCACACTACGTTCTTGTTTGTCGGACGGTCTGTCCCTTTGAATACCTTGACTGAACCAACATGGAAAAGCTGTCATTTATGAAATGGAAACATTTCCACAAGTGATGAGGGTGGGGGGGAAACATTTTTTTTGTAAGGAAGAGACATATTTCTTAACTTTTAACATGTACTGCTCACCTCATGCCTTCTGTCTCCCTTCTCTTGATCTGACTCCCAAGTTCTCAGCTGAACTCACTTTCCCCCCTCGTTTTTCTTCTTGCTGCGATGCAGCATCTTTAGGCTTGAACTGAACGGGAAGTTAGAACTGTGACGGATGTCTTGTCAGAACAAACTGAGTTGAGTGTCTTCTTTTAAACCAGCCTTACTTAGAGTGCCAGACATCGCTGTCACGCACATAACATGATTTTTCCTCTTGACATAACTCTGTGGAAGTGTGTGTGCCACTACTCCACCGATACCACTTCCTGCCATAAAGCTGGACCGTGGAGCACAGGCCAAGATGTGTGCCTCTGTTTACTTCACTGTGAGGGTTTAGCACATCTCAGACTAATGCTCTGTAAATTAGAGTTGGCAGGCTCATAAAGGTAATGGAGATGCATTGGCCTGCGGTAAAACTATAAACCGTTGGGTTTTCTGCAAGAAGCCAGAGATGAATAAAGTAGGGTATACCAAACTTTAGAGTGGCAGGCTGTAGTCATTGGATTGACTTGTATGGAAATGTGTTGTACAGTCATCTCTGTCATTGTGTTGTACAGTCCTCTCTGTCATTGCTAAGATAATTATGATTTGTCCAAATTTACATAAATTAAGGTATATTGCCTTTGCTAATTTGTTTTTTGCAATAATGTTGAAACTGAGACATCTGGTAATCCCTTCCTTCCTTGTTTGCAAAAGATGAACTCATCTTATCAGCTGCAGTGATGCAACTTAACTGTCTACACACTCGACAGTGTAAAAGTGGTTGATCATCAGTAGGCCAGAGGCTTGTTTAGAATCCAGTTAAATCAGTCAGTCAATCAAACTTTATTTATATTGCACATTTGATATCGCAAGTGCAACTCAATGTGCATCACAAAACGTAATTGCAAAGAATTGAAAAAGGAAAGAATCGAACTAATAATTGTGTGTGTGTGTGTGTGTGTGTGTGTGTGTGTGTGTGTGTGTGTGTGTGTGTGTGTGTGTGTGTGTGTGTGTGTGTGTGTGTGTGTGTGTGTGTGTGTGTGTGTCGTTTTTTATCTTTAAAAAAAAATCTGTCTTTGATAGGTTTGTTTGTGTTTGGAAAGAAAAATATATATACTGTATATTTGAAAAAAGGGATGCATTTGCATTGATGATTGATGTTAAAAAAACAAATGCTTGGAGATGCTGAGGTTGAGTTTTAAAGATGAGGCAGGTTGATAAGAGAGAATGACAGACGTGCCAAATAATAATTCCCAGCTACAAAGACATGAATTTATAGAGCTCAGCATTATCGGAGCCTGTCAAAATCTTAGTCACTCTCCCCTTGCTATGATTTATCATTGTTGAAATAGCATTTAAACTGCCTCTCAGGTTGACAAAACACCATGCATGTTACATTGAAATATTGTTTTAAGGCTCCTGTCTCCTCTTGTTGAAAGAACAATGAATTTCACTGACAGGATATTTATATCCCAAGTGTTTGAAACACTAAATAGTTCTTAGGCTTTATGTATGTTGTGCTGCTCAACATGTTTCAGCAGCCAAATATTCACCGAAAGGCCTTCCCATGGTCCATTGAGTTGAGGTTACATGTGAATGGGAAGTTGTGGTATGTGTGCCGTTCCTGTTGTCCTTTTCCTGTATGACGCTGTGTATATTATGCCTTAGCATTTCGTATATTTGAGTAAGAATAATGTATATTTACACCCTTTTCCCTTATTATCCAAAATAACTATTTTTCAATAAAAGAGAAGCTGAACATAATCTGTATGCTACTCCCTAGTGATCTTTTATTGGTCTCATGTCAGTATTTCCTATAGTAATTTTGTTGTACTCTATACCTATATGAGTACAACAACTAAAACTCAACCTTTTCAGCTTGAGTTGAGGCATTACCTTTTATTTGACTCTGTTCCACAGATAAAGATTGTGAAAATATCAGCATTGTGAGCTTGTAGACCGGCTGAGCGCTGTGAGCTTGTATACCGGCTGTTTTCACACATTTCCCCGTTATAGTATTTGACCAGTTTTTATAGTTTAATTGGTTGATTACTTTTGATGATGTAGTGGTCTTATTTATTTTCTTTCTTTTTGCGGTATTAAAAACTAAGGTCTTAAAAGTCCTTACATTGTGAATGTCACTTCACTGCTCTATAGGAAGTATTGTACAACTCAATCAACCAGCATTGACAAAAGCATCCATGAAGTGAAATTCCTCCTGTGCTGCCCTGCCTCCCCTGCTAAGCTTGCAGGCTCCCAGTAGAGGAAGGAAGGAAGGAAGGAAGGAAGCAATTGAGGTCATTTGAAACTGTATCTGAGATATTCGCTCCACAGGGTTTGAATGAAGTGATGACTCATGAGAAGAAAAAGGAAGGCATAAATGGCATATCCATAATCCTCCTTGTTTCAGCTGTTCAAAATCATTTTTTTTATTTTTATTTGTGTCATTAGAGTTGTCCTCATCCCCTCGTTGCCCCCTCATGGAGCAGCTGTCACTGGTCTCCATCAGCATCACCCTCGGGGGGTGGGTGTGGAGTCCTAGAAGGGAGATGGGAATGTCTTTGTCTGCCCTGACTGGCCGACCTGGATCATGGATGACTAGGTTGATAAAACACTGGAGGGATGGGATGTCTGTGCTCATTAGAGGATGGAAGGCCCTAGGGAGGAGGCCACTGTCACCATCATGGCCTGGTGTGCCCTTTACCTCTGTGGTCATGGAGTAAAAGCATGCATAAACCTATTGTATGCACAGTCACCGTTCTTTTACTACACCCATGTTGGTGACACAATGGATGGGCTCGCTGTACTGCCTAATTTGCGGTATAAAAAAAGCAGCAGATCCGCATTTTGTGAGCTTGTGGATCTACTAAGGATTTTTGGGAGTGTTAACAGTGGGTAGTTCACCCAAAGAATTACTTATTATTTATATTATATACTAATTATTTTCATTATCAATTACACACCCCATGAAGCCTTGAGTTTTTTTTTCACATTCCTGAGCCAATAATTTGATGACTGGCGGAGTCTGACTCAAAGACTAGTCTCCTACATTGGTTTTCAACCTTTTTGAGTAGGAACAGCAATGTCCGTGTTCAACTATGTTTGTGTGTGTGTGTGTGTGACCAGTACCAATGAGCACCAAAAGTGGCGCTGTTGTGCCAGAAACGGAGAGAGAGAGATCGTGTTAGAACCAATAGGAACTGAAATTGGAACGATACAGAGAAGAAATTGGAACGATACAAATTGGAACGTTACAGAGAAGAAATTGGAACGATACAAATTGGAACGATACAGAGAACTAATAGGAACTGAAATTGGAACAATACAGAGAAGAAATTGGAACGATACAGAGAAGAAATAGAGGGGAGTTGCACCACTCAGTTCACACGGGTGTGATTTTTCATATCAAGGCCCATTCCTCCATTATTTGGCACCACCATTCGATAAGATTTTGCCTGCAGACCCAAAACTATAAAGAATATTTTGTTGTCATTGAATATGATTTTTTGTCCATGCTGTATTGATGTTGGTACCATTAGGTGAGATAACAGGCAAACGATCAAAATAATAATAATAATAATAATCTACATTCTCTCAATGTGTAGACTTGTAAATTGAGTAATGCAGATTTTAAACAATTTAGCAATTAACTTTAGTTTTAACTATCTTTTAACAATAATTTAAAATGAAACCTAATGGACCCTCCCGGGTCCATTTCGTTTAATTTTACGCTCCCAAGAGTTAAGGGTCCATTTGGTTACCAACTCCCCATCAATTTGCTGGGGACCACCTGGGACCTCCTCAAGGACCACCGCCCACCGCTGATTGAAAACCACTGTCCTACTTTGTCTCCTATTGACCGATGACCGGGTCATCAAATTATTGGTGCAGGAATGTGTGAATAAATAAAAAAAACTCCATGAATTCAAGGCTTCATGGGGCATGTAATTGATAGACAATAAGTCATTTTCTGGGTGAACTACTGTTGTGTTTGCCTGGATAAGTATAAATCAAAGTTATCCAACATCTTCCGTTCTCATTCTCTCATAAACACTCAATGGCGTAGGTTCACTGCCCCCAATTATGTTCACCCCTCCTGCTGCCAGCTTATAGGACTTAGACTGGACCTTCCACATTAAACTGCATGTTGGATGCAGAGCGTCGTAGCCATACCTCTCTGCTGCCAGCTTATAGGACTTAGACTGGACCTTCCACATTAAACTGCATGGTGGATGCAGAGCGTCGTGGCCATACCTCTCTGCTGCCAGCTTATAGGACTTAGACTGGACCTTCCACATTAAACTGCATGTTGGATGCAGAGCGTCGTGGCCATACCTCTCTTGTACTGATCTCTCCTTCTCCTAAGGCGTTTGTTTTATCACACTATGCTACCACAGAGCAGGCCCAGTCTTGGAAAAACAAGCCATTATCCTTGTGTCTTGAGTGGAAAAAAACAAAACAAAAAACATTTATATTGATTGCTGTGATCAATGGAGACAGTGGCGCTATTGATCCTAATTTTGTCTGTCTGCATAAACCATTAAGTCTTTTATGGACTGCTTGGATGGTTGGGCAAAGCACTTGTGTAATTACCAGCTTTGCCTTTGTTTTAATGGGTCTCTGTATTACCACTGCACGTCACAGTTGTACTCACCCTGTTTGACTGGTATCTACTGCCATCTAGTGGAGGTGTGAAGATATCATCTGGCAATGGGTGTGTCTGCCTGTTGATACAAATAAGCTCTCTGCGTTTTGAATTACATTCATATTCACCATTCAAAGGAAATGGTGATGTAAACAGAACCATCTTGCATGATTTGCTATTTTGTTTGGTATTTAAGTTCAACACACAGCACCTAGTTTTGTCAATCACCAGAACCAATTAAAAGCAAATGTTCTCCAGTGGAGAATAAAAACAATACATTGGAATAAACAATTCTGTCTAATGAAATTATTTGGATGTTTTGGGTTAAGAAGTGGTCAGGCTGGGACTACTCCGATTCTGTGAGTTCTCCCGACTCCCACACTGGGAGAACTCACAGAATGGGAGTAGTATGCCACACATGAACATTTGAGACTCTCTGGAAGTGCAGAATGTACATCCCTTCCCCCCACTGAAATTTGAGTCTGGCTTGCAGCTGTTTTTCACTCTCAAACACTATGGATGTGGGGTTCTCATCTGATCCAGTGGCTGTCAAATGTCATTTCCCCTCGGATTTCAAACTCTTTGAAAAATGTTTTTGTTTTTTCCGCGTCGGCCGATGGGAGGCGCTCGGCGCCTTGTTTTTCACTGCACCACAAGTCTTTTGCATGCACCCATAGGCTTTTCCGCCAAATTCCATGGGCAGACTTGCAATTCTTCAGGAGGCCGACGGCATGCAGAAATCTGGAAAGCATTAAACAACCTGCTGGTGGAGGACTAGAGGAACTTGAGAGGGAGGGAACGAGGGACGTAGAGAGGGGAAGTATAAAAAGAGGGGGGGATGGGGAAGATGAGGAACAGAATCCATAATTGTTCATCAGCCGCCTTTTGCCTGGCTATGCTCCATCTCCCCTCCCACACACACACACAGCACACACACGTGTAAGATTGCACACCCCACCCCCTATTCTCCCACCCCTCCAATCCGGACCACTCCCCAAAGTCACCCCAACCCATGCAGTGGCCCCAGCATTTTCCCTTTGTGTTTGCAGACGTATTTTGCTAGTACTTTTTTATGGGTCATAAACAAACAGGCGTTTCTGCAATTTAGTTTTGCACTGAAGAAGAGGGGGGGGGGGGGGGTGTGTGTGTGTGTGTGTGTGTGTGTGTGTGTGTGTGTGTGTGTGTGTGTGTGTGTGTGTGTGTGTGTGTGTGTGTGTGTGTGTGTGTGTGTGTGTGTGTGTGTGTGTGTGTGTGTGTGTGTGTGTGTGTGTGTGTGTGTGTGTGTGTGTGTGTGTGTGTGTGTGCATGAGCACGCATGAGCACGCATGAGCTATAAGTCTGTTTGTTGGCATAGAGTTGGAACATGACTGCCATAGGCAACAGCCCAAAGTGTGTGTGTGTGCTTGTGGCTGCGTGCGAGTGAGAATAACTGGATCCCATCCAGACATCTTTTCCCATGCTCTGAGACACACACACTCCAACCAAATGTACTGTATGCACACTGTATGCCCATCAGAGCATGTGTGTATTCTGTTTTCTAACAGGATAAGTGTTGGGGAGTGATATGTTTAGAATAGAGAGAGAGAGATCAAAAAAGGAAAGAATGAAGGACAACAGAAATGTGCTTGCATGGAAAAACAGTTGCACTCTGCGGCGGAATCAAATCGGTGCCTTAATTCTGATCATTTCGGCTCAGTGTCGGGTTGTTTAACAGCTGTTTAGTCTTCTTTCATTATCTGCTTGAGTTGTTTGTTTATTCTGCATTCATTTCAAATGACTTATCAGTGTGCTGTGAATATTTTATTATACCTATTGCCTTTGCAATAAAAGCACCTCTGCCGGGTTCGTCGCTCATCGTGCGCCGAAGGCGATGCTTGGTTTTAGTATTGATTAAATCTCAACTCATATCAGTGGAGTAATTTCTCTTTGCCCTTTCAAGCGGCACACAATGGGATTGAAATAGCAAAACTAAATGAAACACAATCAAACATATTATAAAAATCTCCTTTATGTCCTCAAATGTAGGCCAAAGTATTCCTCCAGGACTCCTTGATACAGCACAGCGGATATTGGTGTTAACAGGAGCGGCATATATAAACATTCCAGTACCCAATGTTGACCCCGTGACCCCTGAACCTTGGATCTGTGGCGATGGCAGCATGAGACCACACACACACACATGGTTTGGGGGGGAGGAGGTACGGAACGGATTTGAAGCCTCTGGGTGTCCTCACTTTTAAAAGACTTCAGATGCCTGCACGGAGGACTGTGAAAAATCGCCCCCCTTCCTCTGAGTAGCAGTTGAGTTTTCCCTCTCAGGGACAAATGTTGTTTGTGCAGGTAACTCACATTCTGCCTATTGATTTCTCAGATGGAAAAGCTGCTCTGAAGGAAGAATCGGCCTTCTCTCAGTCCCCCTTCTCCAGTCAATTGTGCAACCAGCAGTTTCCTTCATAAATCTGGAGGTTGTGTCATAACTTCTTCGCGCTGGGCTCAAATTTACCGTCTTTAAAGTGTGTGTTTTTTTTCATCTAGCGCCTGCCAGGATTGCCGAATCAGCCCCCAATTCACTGCAGTAGTGAAAGCATAGAACCAACAGTGGTTTAAATTCCCCTTTTTTACAATAAATGAACAAACTGCAGGACGATTTACTCTTACTTGTCACTACTCTTTCGTCTGTATCCGATGGCATTGTATACAATTAAAACAAGGCAGAATGATTTGTTTTTTGAATTCAGCACACCATGATCTGCATGCATGTGTGCACACCCCTCAAATTTGAATTTGCAGACGACTCATTTATGCCACAATCAACGAAACAATGATTCATCGCCTCATTTTCCATTCTCTTTCCCTCCGTCTGTGTAATGCTGCCCTTGCCCTGTCTTACTCAGCTGACGAGAAGAGCAGTTACTGCAGCCATGTGTGTTCCCAGGAGGTCTGGCCTGGCCTGCACTGAGCCATGACCACATACTGTAGAAGTAAAGGGGGCTGGGATGCTGGAAGCTCCTCTGCTTGCTTCTGCCAGAGACTACTCCTCCCCTTCCAAGGACTGGATGTCACGGAAGAACAGAGAGAAAAGGTATGGAACCTACATCCATATATACAGTATATAGAGTTGTATACACATGTAAATATACCTCGCAAACTAACTAATCCTCTCAACTTTGCCTGATGTGAACCATATATCCACAAGACGGAAAACCTAAGAGATTAATCAGGATGGCCATTGCACATTTCATAACACAATTTTGTATTATGAATGTCACAGAAGTTAAAAATAATAATAATGACACACTAGACTTTCCTATCTTTGAATACGGTATTCAATTTCTTGCAAATGGTGTGGGCCCCATGATGATTAAATAATCTTTAATCAACAAAAGTACCATGTGAACATTCAGTCCTTCAAATGTTCTCAATCACCAAGCCTCAAGTCAAGTAGAAAAGAGTTTTTTGCTGGGGATCAACCTAAAAATCAGTGGGCCTAGAGGGCCCTTTTATATGTTATATCACACACTGAATCTCCATCCTTGCCAACATAGACTTGGCGCCATCCCAGCAAAGGCCATATGTTCATACAATACCCTCCTTGTCTGGGAGACACTGCATGCCCACTGTGGAGAGTCGGATGGCGGTCTGAAGCTGACCAGGAAGTGAGAGATCATCACAAGGGTCACTTCCTATAGGCTAGTAAACTTTGACCTCCCAGTGTCTCTTCATCTTAATCTTCCTTCCCTGCTGCCACAATGACTAATACCAGTCCCATTCACTCACAGCAGGAGTTGAGAACGAGTGAAGGACATACATTCTCAGAAAGTGAACAATGTGTTGAATTAGAGCTAGGTTCTTAGCTTGCTTATGATCCTTGAGGACTATTTCTATGTATTTAATGTATTAACATGTGTTGTTCTTGCTTACTTTAAGTCGCTCTGGATTAAGAGTGTCTGCTAAATGCCTAAATTGTAAATGCTATAACCACAAGTGGCTGCTTTTATGTGATACGTTTGTTTTATATTTCCCATTCACAGGCCTTTCTTGGGCATACCGCTAAAACTCTTCATTTTGCACCAGGGTAAAAATGCAGCTTTTCACATTCTCGCTTCTGCTTTTGATTAAAAGCCTACGTGAGCCGAGTTCTGAACTGTGACATTGTTTTGCTTTTTCAATGCAAGTTCCAAAAGGGACAGCTGCTTATGCAACCGAGAACTCCACGGCGGCGATGACATCATCTGAAAAATACTTCCGAGTCTGTGGCTAAATTAAAGGGTATTTAAACTCCTCAGCCCTCCACTCACCTCTTCCTTCAGACTTGGACCCCGACAAGCAGAAGCCTGAGCTCTGGCCTCTGCTCTGTGGCATTCCTCCACTGGCTTTATGAGGCACACAGCGTCCACTGTCCTAACAGGGCAAACCACTGTGATTTCATAGTGCACCCGCTAATATCAGCACTGTCTGCGCCCAGCCACACTTTTCCATTACAGCACATCACTCTTCCTGTTTTTATGCCGAAACCTTCTGGATCACTAGCGGAAACACTGTGACAGGCATGGAGGCTTGTTCACTTTCCCCCTCTAACATCTCGGTTTTGTCATGATGATCTCTACAGTATCTTAAGTTATAATACATCTTACGGTAAGTAGTAGTGATAATTATAATAACACTAGAAAATACGTTTTCAGTGCAGTGAGTACTGTATGTGTGGAGAGACAGTTTTTAAACAGTCCCATACTGGGTGTTGGTCTGCCATTTAAGAAATTCCACCATCCCAGTTTTGTTCCCCTCCCTCTGGCTGGGTTTCCCCGAGGGCTGAGCTGGAGAGGAGAAGGGGGGGTTCTGTTCTGAGTCCAGACCCTGATTGTCCTCCACCTCCAGAACCATGGGACCTGTTAAGGTTTACACAGCAAATCACAGCTGGCCGACCACATGCAGATGTAAGGGGCGTGTGTGTTTGAGTTTGCACATGCCCGTCTTCACTTTTGTTCATTTCATTGTGTCCTATTATGCATAAATGAATTATGTAGCAGACAGTACACTTCGTTAGAACAGTTCCGTTGCTCTGTTTTTAGGGCATGTCATTAATATTCATCAAGCCATACTGGCTGAGAGAGATGTCCCACATATGATGTCACTCAGTCCCAGTTTGTAAACCAAGTTTGAAATGTTTAACACTATACAAACTATAGTGAAAGTTAATAAACCTGCATTTCCCGAATTCCCATTTGTTCGTTCATTCATTACGTCACCCATGCCTCCATATATGGTCATGCCTTGTGACATCACGCCTCGTGACATCACGCCTCCATATATGGTCACCCCTCCATATATGGTCACGCCTCATGACATCACGCTTCCATTTATGGACACGCCTCGTGACATCACGTGACATCATGGAGACCCTTAATTCTCCATATATGGTTGTCAGTCCAACCACTGTGGTTGCCACGATTCAGACTTGCAAATGAACCAAATTGGTACAACACATGGATCTCCATATGTGGAACTGACTATCATCACCTGGATCTCCATATATGAAGATCACGACACTAACCTCATCAAATCCTGGATAGCCATACATGGAGAAGACTGGATCATCACCTACATCTGCAAATATGGAGCCGGCCAACATATCTACATCTGACCTCACTGACACCAGATTAATAGTTAACCTGTGCTCAACTCTGCCGTATTAATAAGCTCTGTTGTTTCAGGCTTGAAAACTTGAAAACGGGGATTGTATTAGGGCAGTGGTTCCCAAACTGGTGCGTGCACCCCTTGTGGTGCGCGGGCGCCTTCTAGGGGGTGCGCGACATGAAAAGGCTAATGGTGGTGCTATGGAATTATTTTAAATATATTAACATATGCCAATATATGGCAAGTATATGCAGAATATAGCCTACGCTGCATATATATGCCATATTCAGGTTCATATATGTGCATATATGGATAAATAGGAAATATATGTCTATATAGCTTATGCAATTTATATTTCCATGTGGGGGGGTGTGTCAGCTAGGTCAGGAGGTAACAGGGGGTGTATGGCCAAAAAGGTTTGGGAACTGCTGTATTAGGGCATCGGCTGGGAATGCCCATATATCAATATTAAGCCCATATATGGAAATGTCAATATATGGCCATATCGTGACAGTCTCATGATAACCAGTGTGGTTGCCACGACGCGAGTCACACTTGCAAATGAACCAAGTTTGTACAACACACGGATCTATGTGAATATCGCGACACTGACCTCATCAAACCCTGGATAGCCATACAGTATATGGTTTGACATACTAAATCTAAATATATGGAGACGGCCAGCAACTATACATCTGACCTCACTGACACCAGATTAATAGTTTAACTCCTGCTTCCCAACTGTGCCGTATTAAGAAGCGCTGTTGTTTCAGTGTGACCTCACCCTTTAGTTTAGGGCGAGGTCACTTCTCGCCCTCAGGGCGTCTTACTTGTATGATTTGTGTGTGTGTGTGCGTGTGTGCGTGTGTGCGTGCGTGCGCGCTTCCTTCAGAAATTTTAAGTGATTTGACTTTTTAACTGGCTTAAGTTGGCTTTAATGGGTTAAGTATGTAAGCTACTAACTGAATAAAAAAAAGTTTAGGCTCTTTAAAGAGAACAGTCTCATATTACAGTTCCAATCTGTGACAATAAATATGTGAACAATGCTCTTCTCCAAGCTATCAGAATTGTTACCAGGAAGACGAAAAAGGATAAAAAAAAAAGATTTAACCTCAAAAACGGCACTGTGAAATCACTTGATCTCTTCATCAACCCTAAGATACACATTCACACATCTGCAACAAGACATTTTTCTTTCCGCCACGGAGAGACTTAAACAAGAGATTTGAATCTATCTGCAGTGTTTATTTTAAAGATAAACATTCAGTGTTGGACGGTTTTACATGAGAGAAAAGGCGTGTCGGCCGTGCGAGCTGCAGCTGAGTGTGAGGTTGCCAGTGTGTCAGACGATTGCCTTTTGGCAGTTCATTGCAGCATGGTAAAACCTAGTTAAAGCCCACCCCACCCTTTCCATCTGTAGCTGCTTATTGACTGACAAGTCGCTGGGACGCTAAAAGAGGCCCAGGACGCTCAAACCACATTCAGACGAAGGAAGCCATGCCTCGTTCACACCACAGGCACCAGTGAGACATGTGATGTCGACGGTGTGTAAACCTTAAAGTTTATGAATGGCAGCTGAGATTGTGTGTGCAATGCACCACGTCGGGACCTGTGCGTGTGTCTGAGTTTGAATGACTTTTTGTCTTTAACGCACATGCATTTAAGCTATTTTGAAAAGCTACTTTGAATTGAATTGAGAGAAAGGGAGGGAGAGAAAATAAAGAATAATGACCCCAAAATCTGTATTCCCCACTCTTTCTGCATGCTCCAGCTGTGCTGCAGCTTAGGGCCAGCCAGGAAGTGCTGGTGTGGGAGTGTGCGGGGTGGAGGCAGGGTGAGGTCACTGTGCTGCTGGCCCCAGGGATGGGAGGATATCTGGGGGGAGAGGACAGGAGGAGACAGTTCAACCCACTGTTGCAGCTTTAGCCACTATTCGTCCCATTCTCAACCCAGCCCTTTCATCTCCCTTGTAACAGTGGTTCTGTTTTGGACACCCAAATTGATATGTATTTGGCTGTGGACCCCCATGTATTTAGCCGCAGACCCCCATCTGAGTAGAAGATTACTTAGATTTGTTAACATTTTTCAAGATTTTCAAGAAATAGCAGATCTACGAGCTCACAATGTGAGCTTGCTAACCCTAGCTGAAGTGTAAATAAGGTTAAAGTGCCTAAACTGATTTAGCTTTTTGCTGGGAACCAAGGACCTCACTTTGATAACCACTGTGTCTGCTTTAAGTTTGTTCAACCCCCATCCCGCCAGCACAAGTTCTGCATGTTCTATACGTCTTAGACATTCAACTCATACACTGGCGCCTTTTTATATTAAATGCTATCGTCATTGCCCCCCTCACTTATATATGTGTGCACACACGTCTCTCTCACACACACACACACACACACACACACACACACACACACACACACACACACACACACACACACACACAGTCATGGAGTGAGTGTGAGTCATCCGCAGTTCCTCTGGGCATATATTTTGAGAGAGCGCCGTGTGAGTGCCTGGCCCTGCATGCTTGAGATGCCTTGGGTGTGACCAGTGTGGCCTGTGTGTGTGTGTTATGGTCCCACCAGCTGCCTGTCGTCTGCTACCCCCTGCCCCCCATCACTTCTCACTGCTGGGGGAGGAGGAGAGAGCCATGCAGCGAGCAGCCATACTCCACACTCACACTTAAAGCCCTGATTTATATGGTGGAGCATACTGGCCATCACACAGCATGGGGAAGGTCGAGTCAATGGAAAGAAATGGTGATGGGATTTTTAGTCGAGAGCAGCTTGATATATGATTTATTTGGTCACCTAAAATAACTAATTTCCAAGTGAAGTGATGCATCTGCAGGCTGCTGCAGACGTGGTCGTCGTAGATACAGGACAGTTACAATAGTAACTACGGAGCCGTCACCGCTGATTTTCCAGTTTCTTCCCTGCGTTTCCAGTCATCCATTGTGCAACAATTATATACTGTAGTCAGTCTGGTGATTCTCAGGACCAGGCGAACTGTGACCACTCCCTCCCTCCCACCCACCGCCATGTGTGTCGTCTTGAGTTGTCTTTTTCTTTTCTTTTTACACAAACTGGCTGATCTACGAACCCAACCATGGCCACTGCAACACTCTCCTTGGGAAACCCCCGCATATCTGAATATACATTATGGGATTGTCAAACTGAAGCCGCATTGTGTTTGTTTGTTTTTTGTGTGTGTATGTGTGTGAGACAAGAAGAGAAGCAGACAGTGTGTGTTTGTGGGAAGTCATATTCTTCTATGAGAGCATATACATGTGTGTGTAATGTCTCAGTAATGTGTTCTGAGTCTATGCTTGTGAATGGTTTCCTAAATGCAGTCTACACATGTTTGCATTTGGGGGTTACAGTGCTGTACGTGCGGTTATTAAGCCCACTAGAATGACATTAAGACTTGCATGAGCCTGGCTTTGAACAAGGTTGAAGCTGAACTGTAATAAGCACTCAGGTAATTGTTTAGTAAAGGGTAACTTTATAATGGAAAATAAAATAAAAAACAAAAAAAACATGCCCTGTTTCCAATTATGTCTTGTTCTATCCCATCCCCCACAAAAGTCCAGAATCAAAGCAGCCATATTATATTTTCTTCTCTGAGTTCACTGCTGGCCTACATATGGAGCTGAGCAAAGGAGTTTTAATGTCATTTTTCCGTTTGCACATTATCTTGGAAGATGGCTAAGGCCGTATTTAGAGATTCTCACTTCTCCAAACATTCTCTCTCCATTCAAGAAACCCAAGAAGAAATTGGAGAGCAGGCTGTGAGTGTTGAAAAAGTAACGATATCATTTTATTTTTCTTAGAAAACTGACTGTACTTTGGCATTTAACCGCACCCAACTTTTGTCATGAAAGGGGCGAAGCTCATTTCTTAAACTGAAAGAACTCAGTTGAACACATGTTTTAAAGCATACTCACCAGGGTGGGGGGACAGGCCAAGGTCTCATCTGGAATGCATAAAGCATAACAATGCATCCCAACATCTCTCATCACGTTGGATCAAGAGAGACGCTGGGCTGGGCTGGGAATGGGCGGGATCTGCTATGTTCCTACAATGTTGCACGAAACCTTTCGTAAAATTTTAGCTGTGTAGTATTTTTTTATTGCAAACATGTGATAACTGCATAGAATGCTGAACTTAATTAGTGTGTGTACTGGTCCTCGGGACCATCATGAAACCCAGTGTCTGCTCCCAGTGCCACTGATTGCGAGTCTCTGTTCCCTCGCCGGAATAAACAAGAAGGGGGGCCAGGATATCGCCCTGTATGACAGCCATGATAACTCTTTATCCTCACCACCATCATAGGTCAGAACCTTGGCTTGAGGCCAACTATAGCTTGCCACTATCATCGGCACCATCTTCTCAGGAACACCATATGCCCCGGAGATTGTTCATTAGTGTTCATTTAGTCCCCTTTAGTTGTTTTGGGGGTATCTGTCACCACACATTTGCACATAAGTAAAATGTATCCTCTGCATTTAACCCACCCTAACTATTAGGAGGAGTGGGTGCCGTTAATACAACGCCTGGGGAGCAGTCGTGCTCAGGAACCCTTTGACACAGACTGGGCGATCAGGAGGCGAATGACAAAACACAAGATGTCAGTGAAACTAAAGCTAGTCCCTGCCAATATTTGGAAGATTTTATTTGGCATTATCGTGTGGCGGTTTGGTCATGTCCATCATACAGGTAAATGTATCATATCGGGATATATACAGTATCTTATGGTGAGTTTAGTTACCTGCCAATACCCAGTCCTACTGCATGCTTTCATTTCTGTAGTATATGCATGGATTTCTTCCACCCCTGCGTTCTCTCCTCTCTGCCTCTGAGAGAAGCTGTCAGTGAGTTTGTGTGGTTGCTGTCTGAGTGGTTGCTCTGGGCCACCATCCAGACCAGTGCAGACGGATGAGGACATGCAGCATTGCAGCACAGTGCATCAGTGTTTGACTCCCGGCCAGGCCCTGCTATTTGAACACAGGCTGTATTGGCCAAGCTACTACACACACCGTCAGCAGGGTAGCTCCCCTGACCCCAATCCCAACCCCAGTTGGAGTAGCCATCTTCCACTGCAAACACTAACAGGAAAACTAAACTGTGCGAGGACTGTGGCTTCCATCTTCCTCTCGGTGTTGAGTATCAGCAGTGAAACAGTGACCTGGATCTATGGGGAGATAAAGCTAGAGAATGCTGAAAGATGATGTTACTCCACGCTTCGCTCTTCCTTCCTCCCCACTGCCTGCCTGCACAAAACAACAGCCCCTAAGATAACTATGGAATGATTCATCTACATCCAATGACTTTCCAGCTGTTTCACGTGAACCAGTGTGACCAGGTGCAAAGCCCTCCCGATGACCTGGGGATGCCCATCACTACTAGATAGATTATACTAGATGTGTGTACATTAGCCCCATATGATGCCTTAGTGAGTCGAGTGAACTGAAGTCAGTTGGAAAATCTAATTGCGAAGTTTGACCAGGGGAGGCGCTAATGCTGCCTCGCCGGCTGCAACTTCCTTGCAAAACATTGCTAAATAAGTGATTTAAATGCTTGTTTCAACCCGTAACTTGGATTATCTTGTCCGTTAATATAGTAAAAATAGTTTAGCTTTCTATCCGACCTTTACTTTTTGGATACGATAGAAAAGGGTAAGAAATGTTCCTAGTGGAAATCATGCGCCGATTCTGAAATGTGGTGGAAGGCTAAGCGGCCTAAGCCCACCGTCTCATCTCGGAGTTATGTAACAATTAACTTGTATAGTAAATTACTTTGGTAAGAGGTGTTTTATGTTGGCCTCTTGTGACCTTTGACCCTTGGAAATTCAATGTATTGCAAATGTATTTGTTTGCTAATAGTAATGGTCTGTGATGGTAGTCCCGGTTCACAGCAGTTACAAGGTGTTCTTAGAAAATGTTTGCTGGCACAACACTTCTCTTGGCAGAACTCCCTTGGCCGCTTGTGAAGGAAGCATTGCGCTGTTACCTGTCAAAAGAGCATAGAGATACACTTCTTGGAACAGAAAGAGCACTAACAGGAATGAGGATAAAGGACATTGTAAAATCCATAACTCTTAAAGTTAATGTATCTATCTTTACACTGTACAACGTAGATTTTTTTTCTTTCGCGCCTGGCTCTACAGGAGTCAAGCCGTCGTTAAGAGTCTGCCCGGAGCTAATCTTGCAAACCGTTGGACCAATCAGCACCACATTTCTTGTGAACACGAGAAATTATGTGCACACATGAAAATGATTGAACTTAAATTCAGGGATCTGGCCGAGCTGAGAGCTTGCTCAAATTTGGAGTCATACATGATAGATAATGTCGTAGACGTGACAGATATGTCATAGACGACTGACATCAGATGAAGGCTGGCCACAAGAAATCTGAGAGACACATTGAGCCATGCATGCCAATCTCATGTGGATCCCAAGATCTACAAATTATTATTTATTTTTTTTACTTCAGATTGTTGCTGGATTTTAGAAGTGTTGTGAGCTTGTATTTGCTCTTTTTGCTATATTTGAAACATTCCCCAAAATAGGGATACCTTGTTGATGTATTTGCAAGAATGAACCTCAGCCTGGCTGCTGCAGTTCCTCCAGGCTCTCCAAGAACCACATTTTAGAATGTAAGGCAGCTCACATTTACGCCCATAGATAACACATGTAGAACTCAGTGAAAGGTAATGCAAATTGGGTTCTTTCATAATTTTTTGTATTGCTTCATTCCAATCCTCACCCGAGGCCATCACCCAGATTCTACGCAACAGTTTGTATCGCTGGTTGTGCCTTTCTTTTTTGCATGTTTGTGCTGATGACATCGTCTCCAACAGGAAGCCACGGACTAATGATTAGCACATGTGGAGAATCACTGGGGTGCCACGATCTGGAGTTCGTCATAGCGTATGTCTGTGATTTATTTGGTTGTTGTTGCTGCTCAGGGAGGGGCAGGCCCAAGTCTGAGGGGAAAGGAGTGCAGCCCTCTCCCCTCTCAAATATCTCAGCCTTCTTTATCAGATTTAGATCCATGCCAATGGAGATCTTCAGTTTGGTCACAGTCCATCTTGGAGCTGCAGTGTTTAAACAGGGGGATAGGGATAGGCGTGTACAGCACGGCTCTCTGGGAATCCACTCTATACATGTGCAAAGATCTACATTTTTCTCTCCACTCAGAGCCCTCTGTTCTTTGGTGCGCTGATAGTACTGTACAATCTTTTAAAAGTAACTCGCAGAAAGAATAAAATGTAAAGCGCCTGTTTTATTGTTTGGTCTAGCCAGTCAGTCTGTGTCTGTCTGTGTGATGTGTATTGTGTAGTAGCAAAAGAAAACAAAGGTTTGCACAACCGCTTGCTTCTCCACACATTTGCTCTACAAGACACAAAGACGTTTTGACCCGAGTGCATTTCAAATATCGGTGTCACTGTGTTCAAAGGGTGTTTTAACATCCTCTTGCTTAAGTGTCAAGACTGTAGCTGAAGTAAGGGCTGGGTCATGAGTGCCCCTCCCCTGTTCCTCCCAGGCCCCTTCTGCCTGGTCTGTGGGCTGTTATCTGATAGTCACTAAGTGGCCAAACACAAACACTCAGGACAGCATGGTAAGGCCAGTTCAACCCCCAAGCATCAGGCTTGAGGAAGGAACCATGGGTATCCTGGAGGAAGGAACCATGGGTATCCTGGAAGGAACCATGGGTATCCTGGAAGGAACCATGGGTATCCTGGAAAGTTGAGAAAAGTGAAGTGAGGGAAAAACTCAATGGAAAAAGATTTGGTCTCCAGGTAGTTTGAATGCTGCGTTTGATAACCCGTTCTGATCAAAGCAAGCCACAAATGAAACGGACCAAACTATGCCAACCATGCCAATTCGAAACTGGCCCCCGTAAAATCTGAATCCCCCCCCACCGCCCCCCCTTTTCCCTCACTGTATATGTTTCTTTTCCCTTTTTACCTCCATTATGATGAATTCCTGTACTGTTCTTTGTCTATATAGAAGTGTCTATTTGTACGTCTCTAAATGTTTTGATGAATTGAACATGGTGGACCCTGTTGTAAACAAGTGTAATGCTTAATTGGGTCGTCCACTCACAGTTAACAGCCTTTGTATTGAGTTTGTGCTTGAAATGTAGTATGTACTGTAATTCTGCAAACTGTTAATAACATTTTCAATCAATCAATCAATTTTACTGTACTAAATTTCCAAGGAGCTCCAGGTTTTGGGGGCCCAGAGTTATCCACTTGGATGACATAATGCTTATTTTCTGGACTCGCCTAAGGGGCGTAGTAAATGGCTTCTAGTGACACAACAAGGCTGACTTCAGCACTTGAGTGTTTCCTCTTGTTTTGGCACCGCATTCCAGGACTGAGGGAACACTGGGGCGTTCCACCATCTCTTCATATTCTCACAAATCCACTGTCCAGCTGTCCCACCAAAAGGTGTTCAAGTCCACCGGGCTGCCTGGGATGATGTCCAAAGTCTATCAAAACCCATTCCCTGATTGTCACAGTATTCCCTGAGGTGCCCCAGCCCTACACAGATCAAGCGAGCCCAGAACAATCACTCTGCCATTCTCGACACGGCCGGCTGTCAGAGAGCGGTTGCCCAAACCGGACAGGACTTGAGCTGAAATGCTGAAATGCACCATTTTATTTACCATTGAGTCTGACTCACATCTTTTGCAGAGTCTTGCATTTATCTTTATCCTCGTTTTTTAGGTGGCTATGTAAAGATGGGATTGATGAGACAGAAATATACCTCTCAGAGATATACCTGCAACATTAGCAAGAATTGGTTGACATTCACACACCACCCGGTATCTTCAAAGGTTTATATGTGTCTGTGAAGATTTAGCATGTATCTACCGTGACATTCCATACCGCTTCACACCGCTTGCTACCTCGCTCGCACGCTCAGCAGATAGACCATAAACCAACAAACAGTCGAGGGAGGAATGAATGCTTTTAGTGATTTCCCCCTCTGTGCTCCATCTGTGTCCCAATGAATTCCTCTTAAGAAGTGGGGCGTGTCAGTTTTAATGAAATTTCGACTGCAACCTCACCACAGTGGCGGTGAGTACCGTTATTAGTGGCCGGCTACCCCAGCGTGTTTGCTTTGTAATCCTTCACTTTGAAAGGGAGAGGAGTCGCGTGTTTTCATCCGACTTGCTTGTAGGAAATGACAGAGCCTGTCTGGATGATTTTCACTGCTATTTGTCATTTGGGAAAGGTCATGACCCTTTGGGGTCACATACAGTAGAAGGTAATCAGAGGCAGAGGGTGCTGGTGACATTAATAGGCATAATGGGTAATAGGAGCAGACATATTTTAGACTAGAGCACTTCACAATCTTTGGGCTTTTTGGCATTGCACACTATCCTTCCACATGGAGCTATCTTCAGCTATCAGATTCTACACTATTAATTCAGGGTGTGTGTGTGTGTGTGTGTGTGTGTGTGTGTGTGTGTGTGTGTGTGTGTGTGTGTGTGTGTGTGTGTGTGTGTGTGTGTGTGTGTGTGTGTGTGTGTGTGTGTGTGTGTGTGTGTGTGTGTGTGTGTGTGTGTGTGTGTGTGTGTGTGTGTGTGTGTGTGTGTGTGTGTGTGTGTGTAAAACTTGGGCACCGTCCAACCGACCGACTTCTAACTTGAAGAGTGTGTTGCCGTCCTGCCGATGACCTGGGGATATGTTGTGCTGAGTGGGAATTCGGTGGTTGTCAAGACAGAGCCATACGTTATTGAGTCACATCAATGACTGACTTCTTGATACTGTAGCTTTTAAGTGTTTTGTATTTCTCACATGAACTTGATCACCAGAAGGCAGAAACACATCATGATTGATGTTATTCGGATGCGTTGGTGGGCTATGTGATTTAGGGCCATGTCAGACCATTATGACTATAGCCTTTGATGACACCTGGTCCAGCTGCTGCAACCAGGGTAAACCTCCCACCTTGGCGCTGCTGCTGTCACTGTCCTAACAGACTCCTCCACTACACCAATTACATCTTCAATAAACAGCTGTGGGTACAGCTGACTATCAGCACTCTCCCTCCCTCCCAGCTCTACCAGTGCACAAGGATTTTATTTGCCCAGCATCCCACAGCCAGTCCCAGTGCCGACCCACAGCTCATGTGTTTACAAACACAGACCACAGGAATCCACCTGATGAGCCAAGATGGGAGGCAATACTACGAGAGTGGTGGTGACTGTGAGGGCAAATGTATTCTATGCATAGACCACAAATCTCTGTGACCTTTCTGCAGCTTTTAGTCAATGAACCATTACTTGAAAGTGTAGTCAAATCTATATAGCCGGGTTTTCTGCTAAAAGTGACTATTTCGGCAAGCGAGCCAGTCACACGACAACGTTTACATTGGGCTGTCGTTGCTGTTCTTATTGCTATTGACAATTTGATGTGATTGTTTAGGACGGTTTAGCTTCAGTTTACAGTACACCCTTGTGGTGAAATGACCTGAGACCATGGGGGCTTACCAATGAGGGATACCGAGCCAGCCGCATGGCAGACTGAGTGAACGCCTGGATCACTGTCAGCCATCCTTGAATCATTGTGTGCATGGAAGAAGTTGTTCCACTAATGTAGCATAACTGCAACAGTGCACCACACTCCCTGGGTACCACCCTCCCCAGATAGCAGTAAATAGAAGGCCTGTTTCACACACACCGGCATTCTGGGCATACCACACAGGGCCCCTAGAGGGCTGGGCAGTACTTGTGTGTGCACGGCACGCACGCGCGCGCACACACACACACACACACACACACACGGGCTGTGTGGACTGAACACTTTCAAACATATGTTTTATGGAGCTCAATGTGCACATTTGGGTTCAACAAGTCAGGTCAATATAGTTGTTCAGCCACATTCAAGCATCTGGAATGAAGAGATTTCTGACTTAACTAACTTTTTCTTTGCATAGCTAGCCTCAGCTTGCCTAAGCTATAGGCTAAGACATAATGTATAGGCTCATAACACATCACTTTTCTACCTTTTACAAACAAAATAAGCAGGTGTGAAAGAAGTCCATTCATTAAGCCTATAGTTGCAGAGGAAAAGCCAAATAACATGCATTTAAAAAAGGTCTTATTCGTACTTTGGCCATTGATTGATTGATTGAATAACCTACTGTATTAACAGTTCGCAGAAATAAAGCACAGGAATTTCAGGAAATACAGTTCAATACAAGGTCTGCTAAGAGGATTTTTATAACCCAAGAAAGCACTATGGCTTTCCATTGGGGTCCTTCATATCGTCGGAATGAACAATCAGTTCATTGTAAACAACATATATCCACACTATCATTTGAGTTTGTAGTGAAATCGGGGGACAGGCTAGCAGATTTGTAAAAGACAATAAAAGAATAGCATTTGAGCGGGCCCCTGATGACGTAGCAACGCTTGCAGGGCGGTGTTCTCACACAGAGAAAAAGTTTGACTGGGGTGTGTGTATACACCACATCTGGAATAGTAGCTCCGTGGTCAGAGAAAGAATCAGCGCGATCTCGGAGGCAGTTGCCCTTTCTCTTCACTTCAGCACTCTTTTTCTTCTTGAAAACTTCTTCACACATCTTACCTTTTGTAAGTTGGACCGTTTAACCTTTTTAATCCTTACTTTGTGAGCTGGATTTTTGTTTTCTTTTTTTTATTGACTTTCCCCCGTCGCATGCAATAGGACTCTAGTTGTGGAGTTTTATTTTTTCTTTATTTTTTAATGGAATATGGATTTACTGTGTTCTTGCTCTCGTGTAAAAATGCATCTACGAATAGCCTACATGTTTTTGCCACTTTATAGTAAAATACTAGACTGAATCGACCGTTCCTTTTAAATGCCTATTTAGAATAAACAGTTGAGGCGTGTGCATGGCGGTACTACGTTGGAATGTTTTCCATCAGATGGGCTGAGTAGTTGTTTTCGAGGAGCGTGTGCTGGAACTTTGTGATTCATCATGAGTCGAGCTTGCGCTTACTCACTTTACTATTGCTCTATCGCTTTTCTATGTTCTAGTTTGGTTTATTATGCAGCCTAACCATGCATAGACCAACAGGAATTCATTATGGTTAAAGGGTAAATGTAGACTGTAAAATATAGACTTGAATTACAAACTTAATTTATTTTAAAATAAAGAAGTGTCGGAATTGATTTTGTGCATTTCCATGTCTTATTTTTAACTGTGCTTTTCTTAAAAAAAATAAGTTAGATCCACCAGGAGTCCCTTCACGTTTTTTTCCCCCCCTTTTCTTTTTTTCTACGTTTGAATGTAAGGTGATACCTAACTCTATGGGTGATACTTTAAAAAATGAAGTAAACATTGTGGTTGCTTGCTGAGTAAGGGAATAGCGCCATCTGGTGTGGTCTTTTTGTTATTGCGCTGCCCATCTGGAGCTGTCATGCATATACAGTAGTTTGACTGTTCCTCCTGTGTTTTCATCTGTGCAGATCTTGAAACCAACTACTTGAAAATGCTGCTCATCCTTCTCGGAGTGCTCATCTTGCACCTTATCATCCTCGTGCTACTATTTGTATCAACGGCAGCCAATGTAAGTTGAAGTGTTATTATTAGTTATTACTTCTAAATGGTGCACTTCTCTGCTATGTAGGCCTACTTCTAAATGCCTAAACCTGGCCAGGATCTCTGTCACATGCCCTTTTAAGCTATTTGTGCGTGTATTTCTGGATGCATGATGTACAACATTACATTTTGTTCTTAAGGCCTGGACTACAGGTGGCAGTGGAAGCACAGACCTATGGTACCATTGCCTGACAACTAATGGAGGCTACCACTGCAGACCAGCCAGCAATGAAGGTTCGTCAACAAACACTGGTCTGCTCAGTTTGCAAAGCTTTAATCGTATTCACACACAGTAATATCAGTTAATCAGAGTTAATTGAGAGTTAAAATGTTTTGCCCTCACTCTGTGAAATTAACATTAGCCTATGGGATTATTATAATAGACTGGTGTATATTAAAAAAAACATGTATTTGTGTTTGACTCCTAGACTGGATCCAGGCAGTTCAGGCTCTTATGGTCCTGTCCGTGCTGTTCTGCTTCTTCTCTCTCATTGCCTTTGTGTATCAGCTGTTCAAGCTGGTCAAGGGTGGACGCTTCTTCTTCACTGCCGTCTTCCAGATCTTGGCCAGTGAGTATGACTTCACCTCACACTGACCGGACACGCCCTGAACACATGGGGAAAGCATCTGGGAGGGAGTTGACATGTCTCTGTACACAGTATAGGCTTCTAGTCTTGCATCACTTGAGATTGTTTGATCGCTTTTGTGACACAAAACAAGATAGCTCTCCGTGCTGGACTGCAAGGATGCAATAAAGTAAAGTAATAATGCTCATTAATTCCCGACAAAGGCCCTTCCTTGGGGTCAAAAAACAGATACATGAAGGATTACAAAATTATTTGGGAGCTTTTGAGCAAGTGTTTGCAGTCATTTTATATTTCACAGTGTCACGTTATTTCTCACAGTCTTCTCACCATCTCCTCTTTCCAGGTCTGTTTGTGATGTGTGGGGCCATTATCTACACTGTGATGAGTCCGGACAAGGAGGCAGATGCGGCCTTCGGCTACGCCTACGTGTTGGCCTGGGTGGCCTTCCCTCTCTCCCTCATCAGTGGCCTCATTTACATTGTCCTGAGGAAGAGAGAATAAGGGGACAACGGAAAGAGAAGAGGGGTTCAGAGAGACCCAATCAAAGAACACCGCACTGTGCCTACTGCCCACAGACCATAGACTGACATCCCAGCTAGCCAACAAAAGTGCATGTGCCACTTTGCTATAAACAAACAAAAAAGATGCGAAGAAAGCGAATTGCTAGGGAACATCCTCAATGTTCTTGTAGCAATGTTACTTCTAATGTGATTCGTTGAAAGGTAATAATGTGGTTGTTTTGCTCTCCAGTCTGCTCACAACAACTGGGATCATGATTCCTGTCATGTCTTTGTTCGATAACATGGGAATGTTGTTGACGAGGTTTTAACCATTTGCAAGCGATCATAATTTAACATCTTGTGTATTTCCGGCGTGTCCAAAATGTGTTTAAAATCATGCATGTGATGTACTGGCTTTTGTTGTGCGCTGGCTCCCTACCCACTTCCATAACAACATCATGTGTGATAATAGTGAAGAATAATTCTACCATACTTCAGTCCAAAGGTGTACATAGTGTCTGTGGTTTTTAGACATATTTATATCATTTTTACATAACTTTTTGTACATAGTGTTGTCGAGTTACTTTGTGTTGCTCATTTGCGTGATGGAACTCATGTCTCTCACGATTCATACAGCTGTGTGCCAAAGATGAAGCTGCAACAGCGAAAGTATAAAGCTTTTTTATTGTTTTTGTCTATTCACAACCATGTTTGTCCATTGATTGCTATAGAAAGTGCCTTTATTTGGAATATCTGCTCTTAATGAAGGAAAAACTCCTTTCCTTAATGAAGGAAAAACTCAACAAATGGGTAAAGTGATGAAGTTCATTTTAAATATCTTTTGTACTTGATATGCCAAGCAGAAATCATTTTGCATTTTGAAGTTGTTGCGGTTTGAAGTTGTGCCCTTTATCCGCCCTTCTTGAATTGTACTGTATAGCCTACTCTGTGTTGCCATTTTTAACATTGTTATCAAGTGTCTAATGTCTTGTGTTCTCAAACTGCTTTGTACAAACCAAGTTTGCAATTTGTGTCACTATTCTTTTAAATAAACCCTTTGAAAGAAATTATGTTGGATGTAAGTTCTGACTTTGTGTAGCCTAAACGTATAAGTGCTCTGCTTTGCAAGTGATGAATCATGTGCACACATAGCACATCATTTAATCCTCCCAGCCCATCCCATACTTTAACACAAACCCATTATTGCTGCTCCAGTGATGTTGTTATGATCCAGGGCTGTGGAACTGAGGGATGGGCCACTAGGAGCACTGGATGATTTCAGCTCAGATGGTTGATGTTGCATGTCATCCATTGTATTAAAGTTGAAACACTTTGGAGACGGGAAGACATATATATAACTACATCCATTCACTAACTCAGGAGTAGCTATCATCTCTAAGCCTTAAGGGAAGAACAGTTGTTAAATCTTTAAGCACAACACTGACTCAATTTTGGAAAGGAGAGGGATAGGAGATGGAAATTATCATGTGAGATTTAGTTTTTTGATTGCACTTATGTGACCCACATCACTTGTATGAGACTCATAATTAAATGATCCCACATTTCTGTAAATGAAATCTTCCATGCCAGCAAGATCTAAAAAACATACAATAATTTCTTCCAGCATTCAGTCTGTAAACAACCATGTTGTACTGAAGATGTAGATTTAGCCTGCGTTGACTTTCTTTTAAAATGCTGGAAACTTGGCACCTTGCACAGACACTAAATGTTCCCGCAGAAATAACTGGGTACAGTTAAAAGTGGTTGGGGAAATTATGAACTCTATGGGAAAATGTCTCTACAGCATTGGTATGAGTAAAAGGTACTAAAAGAAAAGAACATTTTCTTCATGTGTCATTGTACAGGACAATGGAACATTTTGGATAATTATCTTCACCTTCCTCTGTGATAGCTGGTGGGAGACTTTTACAATTTACATTCATCTCCCCTCAAACTAACAGAAGGGAATTGCTGTAGTGCCTAACCGACACACGATGGCGCCATAATAAATGCAAGTTAACCTGGGCCTCAGTCAGTACACTAGTACAGGTTTGAAAAACTGTTTGGCTTTATGTAAGTCTAGTAGTCTACAATACTTTATTAAAGCCTAGTGTGTGGGGAAGCAATTACATTGATTTATAGGCACTAGAAGCAGTTGAAGCAAAATGTTCTCTTCGTGTGTTTATTCCTATAAGATAGATTCCTTCGATTTTTAATTTGAACAGTTTTAGACGGGCAACTGTAGCTGGAATCAAACTAATACATGAATAAAAAAAGACGTATCACCCATATGGTTGCACACTATTTTTACAGCATCCACGACCACAAGAAACCATTTGCCTCGCCATTTCTCATATGGCAACACGGCCCCTCAACCAAAAGATTTACGAACGAAACGGCGCCCTCTATCGACGTGAAGCAGACAGTGACGAAGCATTGTTTTCTGAAAGCGGCTGTTTTAAGCTGTTCAAAACGCAGGTAAGCATAAGTTTGAAATTGTGTACTTTTCGTGGGAACTGGTCAAATTAATGGCGTTATAGTACGAAATTATTGGATTTTTATTACACGTTTATTTATTACATGTCCGAATTTGAAAACATTTGAAAGACGTTGCACTTGCAAGTACCCGGAAATTGATTCCATTTGATCAACACTCACTTCTGTTTCCGAGGTGACTTGTTCTGCAGGCCAACTTGAAGCATTAAGCAAGGAAATACTGTTTTGTTGACACTTTTGGGTCAATTTATTAATTTGTGTATGTGTAATAACTAGCCATAAGCGGGATAATGTATGGCCGGGTGGTAATTAATGATAGATAAATCACGTAGGGTGATTAACCAAAGTCGGCCCTGTTATGTTATTCTTTTCCGAATAGTTTGTTTTTATAATCTACAGGCATATGTGGTTTGACCATTATTGTTCCTGTTTTATTATTAGGCAATAATATATATTACAGACAATTCAGGTCAAAAGCAAGCAACTGCTTGTCATAATTTCACCCCCTCCCTATCTAATTATTGGACAGTATTTGGATGTTGATATTCATTTTGTATTCATCCTTAGAGCCCCAAATCACACCTTAGAAAGCATAAGTGTCTATTTCAAACACAGGTTGTTTTGACTGGGGAGTCTGATACCAAAAGCAATAGGTGATTGTGAATAGATTTGAGTGTGCCTCAATCTTATCTTTTAATTTCTATACTTTTGTGATGCCAGCACCTCAACTAAATCGGCAGATGAGGGTTGGCTTTTTTTACATTATGGTCTTTCACGTTAAAATGTACAGCCACAGGGGATTTCAAATCTTTCTGATTGAAGCCCTTATCCCACAATTTCCTTCTGCCCATTGTGTTGCACCGTAACTAGGATTCGACCATTTAAAATGTAACTTCCATGACAGTGCTGACATAATGAAGTGACATTATTCCGGTAGAGTGTGTCAGCCCTTCGGTCGCCCGTCGCCTTAAGGCGTCTTACTGGTATTCAGAAATTCAGTCTTTTACGTCTGTTGGTTTTGCTGACATAATACAATCCACATTTTCATGCCTCTACTACATCTATTTACAATGCATCACCCATGGCATTGCAGTGGAATCGATATTGTGTGAAAATTTTATATTGTGGCCTGATGGTGTTATTTGAGGATGGATGGGGCCACATGAATAGGGTTAAAATCTCTAGTGTGCAAGTGGAAAAGTTTGGCCCAAGGGTAGTGCTAGAGGAAAGCCCATGATGCAACTGAAATCTGTTCATGAGCGCATTAAATTCCATGGCAATTGAATCTACCTAGGCTAATAGATTTTGAGATGTGTGTGTAACCTGTGACAGGTTACAATATTAGAGTGGTTGGTTATGTCTAATGGCATACTTGTTATGTTGGGTTTTGGACTAGTAATCAGAAGTGCAATAGGATCGCCTATGGAGCCAGTTACCAGAATAAGCATCACTACACAGTTTTTACTCTTTGGAAGGATGAGCTGTATCACTTCCTATTAATAGCAATAATAAATGTAAATATGAAGAAAAAAAAATTATATGATCAGGTTTCACCTGACATAAACACACATACCGGTACACAAAGAGTCAAGACTTTCAAAATACAGACCCGGTTATCAAAAAAAATAAAAAATCCTAATTGGCCAATGTCTACATTCAAGTTCTCAAATTCCCTTCAGTCTGTTACTGATGTGAACTCAGTTTAAATCCCAATAGTTCTGTTCACACCACTGTAAAAGTGGTGTGTGTACTTGTCCTACCACACTGTGGATGTGCAGTGGAGGTTTGATTTTCCTACAGGGTTTGATGAGGGCGCAGGTAGGGCCGGGACTTAATTTTCGGGCCTGTTGAGAACTCTAGTTTTCACCGGCTGCCGGCAGCACCTGCACAAATAACTTTGGGGCAGGTCCGTCTAGAGTTTAAATGGACAGGTATCAGTCAAAAGGGAGACATCGAAGAGGAAGGATGGATGGGGAAGGATCAAATGTCAGAACAGGTTCTGACATATAGCCATCTACTAATATTGATGACATCAGGGATTGATTGATTGATTGATTGAATACTTTGTAAGAAATGTAATCAGTACAGTGTACAGTCAAACAGAAATGCAATCAGTACAGGGTGCAGTCAAACACACGTCCAATGGGATCTCCATGTGGGCTTAATTGCGACAGCAGGTCACATTTACTATGTTTACTATGTAGACCTGGGCAAAATATATGGAGGCTTTCCTCATGTATGGGGATTTTGAGTGACTGATGGACAAGAAACCGCACAATGCCATAGTTAACTGCGACCTTCGGTCGCAATTAATCATAGATATTAACCCTCTGTGTCCTGACAGCTTATTTTAGCTATATTTTCTTAATAAATATAATTAATAATGGACATATTCTCTTTGGGACACATGTTCAGGTTTTTTGTACACAACTTATCAACCTGAGTTACATGTGCAATTGAAAATGTTGGACAAAGGATGTTGTAGGATGCTCTCAGATAGTTTAATGGAATAGGCCCCTTAGTTTAGTATAGGCTAGAAATGTTGGTGGCACTGGAATAGAGGAAAAGCATGGGTCATCAGTCACCAGTCATTTTCAAAGTATGTTGTTTGTGACCAAAGTGATGAATGGATGGATGGACATGGACTAACCATCCAACTATCCGACAGACATAGCCATCCCTGTCGCTAGTGTGACTGCGCGTACGTTTCTGTCTCTCTGTCTTCCGTCTGTCTGCATCTGTCTCTTGCTCTAACCTCGCGTCACCAGGCTTTCCACCCTTGAGGAAAGCCTGGTCTGTGTTCCAAAATCGCTGTGTGAACCAGTCTGGACTCTGGAGCGGATGGTAATTTAATTTACGTCATGTTGTAGTCACTGATTTGTTGTAATCAGGCAGGAAACCACAAGGCGGACTAAGAAGTACCCATTCATAGTACTGATTCCGCCTTGTGGTTTCCTGCCAGATGACTACAAATCATTGACTACAACATGACGAAAGTTACCATCCGCTCCCGACCGGGTCAAAAACCCGAAATGGAATGCTGCCCAGCCCAGGCTACTCTTGCTCTGTTTTCTTTTTTGCTCCTGGTTCCAGGCTTAAACTAATTTATATAAATATTTTTGGAAATCTCTATGGGAAAAATGAATGGGTTTTATATCTGTGCCCTATTGCTGAAGAGCAGAGCATCTGTTAATCTCTGAGTGGCTACAGAGACGAGTGCAGTGCTTCTTATAACCACACCTGGATTCACCAACATGTTGTGTGTAGTTGATTGTTGATTTGTTGTCCAGGACGATCAACATTGTATCAGCCAGTGACATGAGATGTTGTACTGTATAATGATCACATAACCTAAAATGACCAGTAGATGGTGACTTTTACATACTGCTCATCGTTGTGTTCACCTCCTGTTTGTTTTGTTTTTGAGGTGCGCTATATAGCTGGACATAGGAGGCTCTCCTATGTACAGTATGTCCAGCTTTGAGGGTTTGTGTAAACACAAACATTGATTTGCTACCGTTTCCTATATGATTAGTTTTGAGTGTTTGTGTAAAAAAAAAAGTGTAAGCACAAACATTCTTTTGCTACAGTTTATATGACCAGGTTTGAGTGCACATCAGGCCAGTGTAAACACAAACATTGATGACAAAAGTGAGGATGCAAATTGTGATTGGCTGGAATGAGAGGATGTATGATGATAAGAGCGCCCCTCACTTCACACAGGTGTTATTTTATTCAAATAGTCATTGGTTATGAGTTTTCCACTGTACAGAAAAGAAGCAGCCGTGCGTGTGTTGTGATCAGTGGTGTCATGGTGTTTTTTTTACTGGTACCACAGCGCTTTAATGACGCCACGTGCACGCACACACGTGCATGCGCGTGCATGTGCGCATCGCATCGCAGAACACAACACACAGAACAGCTGATATAGCCTAAGCCTATTGTTAAATAGTGTATGAGAAAAAAAGTAGACTTAAAATAGTCAGACAAACATCTTTACTGCACACTAGCAAAACTAAAAAGCTTGCTTTGGACGAATGAATCTGTTCCGGAGGAGGCATTCTTCTTGTGTGCAGAACACCACACAGCAGCAGTAGCCTACTGGAGCCATAGCCTACTGCTGTGCGTGTGGGTGCATGCTTACGTGTGCTCAGGTATAAACAGTTAAAGCTGTCCTGTTATGCAAAGTACGGTACTCGACGCGGCGTGAAAATAGGGGGGCAGTAAACCTAGACCACTGGATACTTTGTGCGTCTTGGAAAGTCTGGTGATGCGAGGTTGATTAGGTTCTCTTGAATCTAGGGGGACGCGTCGCGTTCTAGCGTGCACGCACATGCACCGTTTTGTTCCGTCCCTGCGCGTGCACGTCAAAAAATACTGGTACCACGGTGTGGTACGGCGTTCTACGAGCATGACACCACTGGTTGTGATTTGAGACTTCTGGCATGGAACATATGAGCTTTTGCGCCTGTCGTAGACATGCGCAGAGTAAGTTCAGTCAGGGAACCTCAGTACCGCCTCAGCATCACGCTCCCATTCACATGATTCACTCAGCCAATCACACACTCACTCCATCTTCATACCGGCTACTTTAACCGGAGGTTTGCATTCCTCCTTCTGCTTGCTTGCTCGCTGCTGCTACCGTATACCTGCGCGCTGCAGTATACAACTTGCTTGCTGCTTCTGTATCAGCGTGCCGCTGTATACAAACCTTCTGCTTCTGCGCAATTCTACTGCTGCTGACGTTGCTTTCACGGTTTTCCACGCAAACCTGGTAAGTCAGGGGGTTTGAATTGGTGGGAAGAACGTGCACTGCTTTGTTCACCGACGGAACCTAGATCAAGTTGAAGCTGCTGCTTAAATGTTCTCTTCTGCTGCCATTTTATCGTTGTGCCTCAAACACCGAGATCGCATTTGTTAGCCAATGAATGTCACGTTGGGTCTGTCCTGCTCACAACACTAGTCAAGGAAGCAGCCTTACCTGCTATCGAGTTGCTCTGCTTCTCCGCCGTTCTTCACATGTAAATCCAGGCCAATGTTTTATAATCATTCAGACAGCGGTCACGTTTAGTGCGCATTCTTGTCTTGACTGCCTAGTAGTAGGCCTACTAGTCAATATGTGGACGTAATATGGATTAAAAGTATACACTAGTCTGCGTCTGCGACTAGTTTGTCCAGAGGTAAAGTAGGAGGAGAGTGGCGACACGCTTGATCTCCAGTTCCAACATCGTTCCTATGGCTGGAACTATCCCGTTGAGATAGAATGAGCACTTCCGCATTCCATTGTTGCCACGTAAATCGCCACCATTACTAGATTACTCTGAGTATGTCCGCATCGCGTCTGTCAGGCATGTTGCCACGTCTGGTCATTATAAGCATCTTGGGCTTGTTTTATTTAAGTCACTTGCCGGGTAAACGTTGTTGTTAAACCCACGGTGCATTTGAAGCACCCTCAGTCTAATATGTTGTTAAAATTATTGACGTTGTTTGGACTGTTTTCATAAGGATTCAAGATTGTTTTTGTGGCTTGTTTTCGCGGACCTGGCTGCTTGTCTCTTCCAATATGGCAACTCAAGTTTTCTGATCAGAATGAAATGTCCAATGCAGCGTCAGTCAGAAGTAAATGGAGTGGACCAGAGCAACTGAGGGAGCAGACGTTGCTAGTTTGCTTAGGCCCACATGGCTGCTGGGTCCCAAGGAATATTTAAGTGTGAATTGTACCATATCATGGGCTAGGGTGGGCAGAGCCATGCCGGATATCTTTGGCTGGAGGAATCAATATAATGCCAAATGATTCATGCTAACTATATAAACTAAATGATCCTGCTGTTTAAAGTAAAGGATTTACTTGGCTATAAGGTGGATGCTTGCACATTCAGGAATCACAACAATATTTTTCATTAGTATTATGAGGTCTTTAGGAGGCTAATTGATAGGGGATTAACGATCAGGAAGATCTATTGCAAACTATTACCAGTTGTCAAAGCGCAGTTCAATATAAGTGGTCTGCAGCTAGAGGATTTTAAAAATGCCCAGAAAAGCACTTTGGCTTGGTTACGTTGGGGTCCTTCTTTTCAATTAATCAGATGCAGAAGTGCTCACGGATGGTTAGAAAATAATTATATGCTCATGCTCATAATTGGAGAAACAAGTCTATGGTACGGACGCACGGGATATAGGCCTATGCAGGCGCTAAAGTTCTTATAACGACAGTGGGTGCCCCCCCCCTGCCCTGCCCCCAGTGCGGGAGCGCACTCGTCCTCTTGTTGCATTGCACAGTGCGCTCGGTGCGCTATTTCTGAACGCGTCCATTGTGTCAGTGGGTGCTTCAGCCCTCAAGCACCCCCGGACTTAACGCGCTGGGCCGCTTATGCAAGTATGCTTGGAGAAATTGGTGGCATAGGTTACAGCAGAGCCATCTAATAGAAGAGTTACGATGAGGGGGTAGAAACCGAGCGCTGTTCATGCAGTCTGAAAGGCGGACAAGCAGAGTTTGAATACATTGTTTTCAACGAAGTTTCAGCGGCGCAATAAGAGCTATTTTTAGGCACGTGTGCAACATGACAACTGTTTTTAAAAGTATTATTCAGTGATGACTAAAGTCCCTAACGTGTTTGTCGTATGGTTACTACAAACAATCTAACATATAGGGATTCAAGATCACTAAAGCTGGGCTGTTGCATGGGTCCATGCATTTCTGCCTACTTCGGTCCTTCTACCCATTTGTAGAAGAGCCGTGCCATTCTTACCGTCTTACTCTATGGCTCTGTTTTCAGGTAAGTGCATATGGCGCGCCAGGGAAGTGTTTAACATTAAAATAAAGTCTTTAAAGACAGGAATTGGCTCATTGCTAACATTTCTGCTATGCTTAGCCCAGAAACAGGTGTGGTGTTTCTCCTATGCTCAGCCCAGGAAAAGAGGTATGGTGTTACCGCGTTGCTAACACTGCTGCTAAATGATGACGATTTAATTCTATTAGCGTTACGGCTTAGATGATACTACACTATGACTGAAGCTAACTTGCTTTTAACGTCAACTTTAGCTATATCCATGTCATTTTAAAGTGATATTCATTCATAGCCTGACCTCCTACTGCTTCTGTTTTCCATTTCCTGAGTGACAGGCCTTTATGGTGATCATACTGACGGGATGAACCTTGGGTGCTGGGAAGGTCCTTCCTGTGGGTTGCCGCATACAGTCTTCATCGCAGCTGCGGCCATTACCGGATAGGCTCACATTGGCGGTATTCGTGGATTTGCTGCCACCGAAACCACGAGGCAGGTCATCAGTTAATCAATCTGCATCTTCACATAGGCTGCATTTGTTCTTTTAGTTTTCAATTCCATATTCACACGCAGTCGCTCAGCCACTTAAGTAGCGTTTCGGCCGAAACATCTGTAACATTAGTTGTTGACATGGACGCAGCTCCTTTTACGGTTGGGAAGAGTACGAAGGGAGATGGGTTGCAGATAAATGGCTGAATTCAATATTTGCCGGCAGATAAGTCTTCTGTGCTTGGAGCTACCTTATAAGCAGCGGTGGCTTGCTTTTGGTCGGATAAAACCGGGAATGGGAAACGGATCAGTCATAATGAATGAATCTGCAATCACCCATCAATAAGGACGCTCCTCTGTTCCATCTATCAACAGGCTACTCAGTGGTATAACGTGGACCTGTGTTATGGATTATTTCATTCTAAGACCTGTTTTTAATTCCAGGTTTGTCAACGTAGAGATGCTTGTCCTGTTTAATTTCATGTTCTAGCCCAGAGGCCATGCTGATGGGTTCGAAGTAGCCTGGTAACTTTCAATCAAACCATGCTAAACTATTCCTGCCTTCTCTTAAACAGCTGCAAGCTTCAGCCAAATCGGCTTAAAACCTATGACTCTGCAGGGTCCTATTCATCTTTCCAAGTTGCTTTCTGTGTATCCTATTTTGTAGTGCTTTAGTTAACTGTTTTAATCTCAAAGGCATCATAGCTGACGTTCAGCTTTACTCCAGATCATTCAGTGAGTAATCTACTGGCAATGCTTTTCAACTGGTTCTCAACTCCAAGGGTTTCAGTCTTACCTTACATAGATCTCATACAATCAGATGTCTCACTTCCTTCTATGGGTTTCTAAGATGTGGCGAATCCTATATACATGATATTTCCACTTCTGACTTTGCTTGGATGCCCACTATAAAATCACTCAAAACAACTCATTTCATTAAGGTATATCTGTGACAGCAACTAACACTGTTCTTTGTCCTTTCTCTTCCATGCCTCGTTTTCTGCCATGCTGTCCATCCGCAAATGTCATGAGCCCCTGTTCATGATGGATTCCGGGAAGCCATATCCGGTCCTTGGTTCTGCAAAAGCTGCATTTTCTGTGTCAAGGCCGTGGGCTGCCTCCTGATCGCTACACGTCACACTCTTCAGGATCGGCGCAGCTACCACAGCAGCACCAAAAGTTCCAAATGCTACACACATGCTACATATATTCTTTATTTAGCTCCCTATGCTGCAGGGTATTATAAATACTCTTTAACTGCTTCTGCATGCTTGCTATATGCGCTGTGCCAGGTAGCATAGTTTACTTGCTGCCGCTTTTATGATCATGCCATATGCACTGTGCCAGGCGGCATAGTTTACTGCTGCTGCTCTATGATCATGCTATATGCGCTGCGCCAGGCGGCATAGTTTACTGCTGCTGCTCTATGATCATGCTATATGCGCCGCGGCATAGTTTACTGCTGCTGCTCTATGATCATGCTATATGCGCCGCGCCAGGCGGCATAGTTTACTGCTGCTGCTCTATGATCATGCTATATGCGCCGCGCCAGGCGGCATAGTTTACTGCTGCTGCTCTATGATCATGCTATATGCGCCGCGCAGTCGGCATAGTTTGCTGCTGCTGCTCTATGATCATGCTATATGCGCCGCGCAGTCGGCATAGTTTGCTGCTGCTGCTCTATGATCATGCTATAGGCGCCGCGCCAGGCGGCATAGTTTACTGCTGCTGCTCTATGATCATGCTATATGCGCTGCGCCAGGCGGCATAGTTACTGCTGCTGCTTTATGATCATGCTATATGCGCTGCGCCAGGCGGCATAGTTTTCTGCTGCTGCTCTATGATCATGTTATATGCGCTGCGGCATAGTTTACTGCTGCTGCTTTATGATCATGCTATATGCGGCAGCGGTGGCCGAACGGATAGCGGCGCGGTCTAGATACCGGAAGGTTCCCAGTTCGAATCAGCCGTCCGACACGTTAAAATTACCACCGCTGAAATGCCCTTGAACAAGGCATCAACCACTACGATGAAATGTGTTCTATGAGCAGGGCCTGGCTGGAAACAAGTTCTTGAGCTTAGCCCAGATACCCTGGGTAAATATAGATTTCATTTCATTTCATTTCATGCGCTGCGCTTTCTGCAAGGCTCGCTAACTCTCAGCTCCAGGTGGTAGGCTACTGGGTACTGATTTCAGATTTCAGGAAACAACAGGTGCTCTGTTGTACACATGTATAGCTTAGGGTTGGTGTGGAATGATCTGCTTTTTGGGGGATTCGGATGTTTTGCGCTGTGTTTTGGGGGATTCGGAGTCCCTTGGTCGGGACTGATGCGCTTGATCTAAGTACCTAAAAAGCAGATCCAATACATCGCCAAACCATAATGAATATACTGTATTGCTCATCTATATTCAATAAATATATATTACATCCTCCTTGAGTTGTCTGACTGAAATGAGCTTTTGCGCCTGTCGTAGACATGCGCAGAGTAAGTTCAGTCAGGGAACCTCAGTACCGCCTCAGCATCACGCTCCCATTCACATGATTCACTCAGCCAATCACACACTCACTCCATCTTCATACCGGCTACTTTAACCGGAGGTTTGCATTCCTCCTTCTGCTTGCTTGCTCGCTGCTGCTACCGTATACCTGCGCGCTGCAGTATACAACTTGCTTGCTGCTTCTGTATCAGCGTGCCGCTGTATACAAACCTTCTGCGCACCCACCTCCACCCCAGCTACCACCTGTCGTTTTGGATCTACTGTTTAGGTACGGGGGATTCGGAGTCCCTTGGTCGGGACTGATGCGCTTGATCTAAGTACCTAAAAAGCAGATCCAATACATCGCCAAACCATAATGAATATACTGTATTGCTCATCTATATTCAATAAATATATATTACATCCTCCTTGAGTTGTCTGACTGAAATGGCTGTTTCTGTCCCGCTGATGCTGATAGATTTTCACATCAATTTAGTGTTAAAAATATAGGGCTAACGTGACACTAATCCTCTATAATCTATATGCAACGCACAGGTCCTGGACCTGGTGAGACATAGGAGGGGCCAGGGGACAGGAGTCAACCCACAGAGCATAGTCCTTCCATGTGCTAGATTGGTCTACCTCCCAGTCCCAGCAGAGTTGTTCCAGAGCGGTGGATTGTGTGGCCCTGGTCTTTCCCTAGTGGGTCTGCGAGGGTAGCTACTGGGACTTGATCACCCCGGCTGGGTCACCTGAGTGAGGGGTATGATGTTTGTTCGCGAGACCCGAAACCCTGATGACCTTGGGATACATCACTGAGGATACGTCTCAGGTGCATCCATGTGATGTATTTTCGTTCTTATATGGTTTCTTTCCCAGGTGATGGCAATATGCAGGGACGGATTAACCCCTACGAGGGCCCCTGGGCCGACATTTTTCTGGGGGCCCCCATAGCGTGCAAAATCGGGTTTTGACCTAAATGTAACACAATCAACGGCCAATGAAGGGCCACAGGAGCCTCAAACCCAGTACAGCGTGGCCCAGTTTCCCCAAAGGGCCCTTGAGAGCCAAGCCCCTGGGCCGCGGCCCCTGGCTAATTTCACCCTGGCAATATGTGTTATTGTTTATATTGAAACAGGATTTCATGTTTGATCTGCAGGATCTGCAGCATCTTTTGTTGTTCACCATGCAGCAAACAAAGTTTAGCATACAAGACTTCAAACTTTCCATAACTATAAAATTACAGAGCTTCGTAAATAGAACAAACGTATTACTGCAGAACATTCTGACAGGAGGCAAGTGAACTCAATCTGATGTGTTGCATTTTGTTTATGTTTATCCTCAGTATTGTACACAGTCATTTTAGCAGTGGGCGAAAGTACTAAAAACTACTAGATACATTTTGTACAATTATTTTATACTTTACTCGAGTATTTCCAATTAGTTTATACTTTTACTCTACTACAATTATTGATGCGATGCGTTGTGATCTTGTAGATCAGCTATTTTATACATCTGAAACTTGTGAAAGGAGACATTCTGCATAATGAGTATTTTTACTTTAAGTACTGTATATTTTGATGCAATACCTTTACGTATATGTATACTATATGCGTAATCTTGCATGTATATGTCCTAGTCATGTACAAAGGTACATACATTCACATGCACAAGCATTCATGGACAGTTGGACACACGTGCACGTGCATGCGTGTGCGCGCTCACACACACACACACACACACACACACACACAGTCACAGCCCCATTCACCACATACTGTATGCACATTATCACATTAAAGCACATTAATATGCATAAAGTCAAAAGTGTTTATATCACACATGCATACAAGTGCTAAAACATGAGAGCGACAACACATATCACAAAGCGTCTAATGACCTCCATTAAACATACACTTAGCTGATGAAAATGCCATGCTCAGGTTCGCAGCTTAATAGAGCGCTTGCTAACTTTATCACGGCGCAACACAAAGTGACGGCTAGTTAATGCAAAGCCCCGGGGCATACTGATAACATATTGGCAATGTCAAGAAAACTCCGGAGGCGTATAATGGCCTCACAGCTCCATTTCAAACGTGGTTAACCTTAAGGGTTATTTATCACTGGGAGGGTTCGCCGGGGGGCACTCAGTATTTACTGCAGGACACGGAGGGGATGGGAGAGAGTGGTGGGGTCAATGGGGGAGGGTTGGGGGGGAGCCACCCCCATCCTGCTGTCACTGGGCTCTTACTTTGGCAGTTCCATACATACATCACCACTGTTTAACTACCTGGTAAAGACGGGGATGCTTTGCTGACACACTTGCTTTCCATCGCATTGAAGTGTCATAGAACAAGAGCCCGGGACATTAAGATGTAGGCTGTCAAGTGCCTTTGCTGTATCCAGGGAACACATCATTCCCATTTCCACAGGTCCCACGTTGGGACTTTCTCTTGGTGAGAGGGTAACAGTCACAGGGCTGCAGGACACAATGGACCAAAGCCAGCTGATGGCGCCTTGAATGGGCCGTGTGAGGGCTTGAGAGGCAGCTACAGCCCGAGTCCCTTTTTCTCTTTAGATTTGTTGCCTTTTCATCCCGGGTGTCTGTCTCCCGGAACAAACCCTGGAGTCTTTAGAAGTGGCTAAACGATAAAGAAAATTGGGCGAGCCGGGTGTATTCAGAGTTGATTTCATCACACACATAAATCTCCAAGAAATCAAAGCCCCTCTAAAGCCCTCTCCCCCCTGCTCTCTCTCTTTGTCTTGCTAATTCACATTAGAGTGCGGCTGGTTGCCCACTTTGACAGCAGTCGGGCCAAGATCTGACCAGAGCTGCAGATGTGGAACCTGGAGGCACCTTTGACCCCTGACCCCTGCCTTTAAATCCTGCCGCCAACATCCGCATGAGACCCCTGTCGTGCAGAGGAATCCCCCCGCTCCTCTTCCTGCCTCCAACTGACAGAGACAGAGAGTACTGTATACTGCAGGTTTAGGAGAGGATGAGTGGAAAAGAGACAAGTACAGTTTATTGTTTGTTACTCTATAGAGGGTATGCGTGTGACATCATCATCTTACCCGGAAGTTACGCGGGAGAGTTTACTGAGTGGCAAAAAACTACTTTCTGGCCTTGACAGCCCATACATCCAAACAGAAAAGTCCTATCTGATTGTATTAAACGACATTAAACTCACTTTGCCACTCGATGTGCCACTCACTTTATGCATGCGCATACCCTCTGAATGCTCATCGCATCAAACATCAACATCAAACTTTACTTTATTCATTCATTCATTTATTTGACGGCTCATTTCAATCTGCAGTTCCTCGGCAGGTGTACGACAATACATTCAGGGCAATCAATGTACACTGTAAAAGTAAAACACATAAAATACTACATTCCGACAGTTAAATGATGTTAAAATGGTAAAACACAGAGGACTTTAGCCACATGTGGACAGGTCAGGAGAGGAACATCCTGTAGGAAGTACATGTGTTCAGTTACAGTCCATGTGTGCACGTATGACAATTCCTTTGAGTTCATCCTCGCTTTTTGTCTTCTCTCTAGGAGGGCGTTCTCGGACGATCACGATCATCCATAGTAGACCTACATCTGGCTACCTCACCAGTACTTTCCGCCCCTGCATCTTTCTCTAGTACCTCTACAAAGGTAAAAAGTTTGCAATTTACTGATATTCATAATGTCTTATGGAAGGGAAATACCATGAGAAATTGCTTTATTATATGAAAAAGAAGATTATCCGAATTTCATGTGACACCTGGGAATGACCCAATCACCCAACCACGATGAGGTTCGTGGGGCCCTGGTGGAGGCAGGTGGAGGGACTGGAGCATCTGCCCTTCCTAAAAAAATGTTAATTACATATTACAGTGATGTCACTCGCCCTTCAAGCTTGTTATGCTTTGCAGATGCAACCGCTGAGATACAGGCACTCAGCAATCATGGCAAGTTCTGAGTTTAATTGTGTGATCCACTGATTGATATAAACTGAAATAATCCATTCATAAATTGTTGCTTTTATATTTCGCTTTTTCTGCAGATTACAAAATGAGATTGTGTTTATTTCAATTGTGAGCTTTTGTTAGCTTTGTACAGAGTCAGGATTATTGTTTCCCCCATATTTCTGTCTTCTCTACTCTGTTACTGAAATTTCCTTTCAATTCATTTTTGAGGGGCACTAGCCCCTCCATCGCCAACGTCTGGCTTTCATGTCTCAATTGCGTAGCTCTATCTATTCCCTTTTAACATTCCATACATTTTAGCAAAATGTGCATCTTAATGAGGACGGTCTATATTAAAATTGGCTAATGGGCATTTTGATGTCATCAAGGATCTCCATATATGGGCATAAAGGGGACGTTTACTGGCAGATACAGAGATGTCCGCATATCGGTAGGATCAAACCTCTAGTTTGCTAAGAATGGACCTGTATTTTTTCAACAATCTTAAAGCATGGACTATCAAAGACTTTGCTAAAGCTAGCGCACACTGTGCTGTAAATCAGGGGTTCTCAACGTTTTTGTCCGGGGACCCCCGAAAATGCTTTGGCAACGTCTCGGGACCCCCGCCCCGCCCCCTCCCGACCCCCAATATAAATTGACTGCTACAATAACCTTAAACCATTTTGGGCGGGAACCCCTTTTGGTGTTTTAAGCATTGTTATAATTTAGCTATTTAAAAATAGCAGATCTACAAGCTCATAGCGCGCCACCGAGTGGCGCGCTACGAGCTTGTAGGTCTGCTATTTTAGAAAAATCGTGAATTATTATTATTATTTTTTATTTTTTAAATAATTTGGGGACCCCCTAAAATAATTTGGCGACCCCCCGAGGGGTCGCGACCCACATGTTGAGAACCCCTGCTGCAAATAATGTATTGAGTTTTAATACATATATTGTTCATTGTGCCCTATGTGAACTTAGAGCACCTGCCGGTGCAGTGGTCTCTGCACGGCCCTGCCCTCAGTGCCCTGGGGTTATGCTCTGTGCATAGTGAAATCCTTAACCACTACTATCCCTCAGTACTATCCCTCAGTACTATCCCTCAGTGCCCTGGGGTTATGCTCTGTGCATAGTGAAATCCTTAACCACTACTATCCCTCAGTACTATCCCTCAGTACTATCCCTCAGTGCCCTGGGGTTATGCTCTGTGCATACATAGTGAAATCCTTAACCACTACTAGGCCTCCTCTTTTTTATTTCCCTCTACACCAAATCTAGCGTATAGCAGACCTACAAGTTCACAACAGTTCACAATGTGAATGTTTGCCCCTACAGGCAGAATAGGGACGCTAGGGCTATGTGGTTCAAGTCCCCATACAAATACGTTTTAAAGTCTGTAATAAAATTAAACAGTGCTATGATGATTCATATTTTAACATTTCACCACATAATAAAAAATAAATAATGAATAATCAAATATTCAAATGTCACAGGCCCCGTCCCGTCCTCCACCCACCACCACCGCTGCTCAAAGCAAAGTGGTTTGTTTCAGTCTCGGTGACTAATTGTGACTAATTTGCATATCGGTAGTATACAATAGGTCAGGGGTCGGCAACAGGCGGCCCGCGGGCCAAAATTGGCCCCCCAGAAATAATATCTGGCCCGTGAGATAATTTTGAGAATTTTATTTTATTTTTATTTTTTTTAAGTCCCACGTTAGCGACCATATTTACAATATGAAAACTGTCACTTAGACAATGTAGGTTACACACCGCTGGAATTAAACATGGAACCTGCAGGCAGCATTAGGTGAGTAATTCATTGTATATGTGTTGGACGTTCGTGGTTGTGCTAATGATAAACGGACAGGTGCTGCCAGTGGGATCCTCCTGCTGCTTAACGACGACACTGTTCTGTGACTAGGTGTACTAGTGTAGCTTTGCATCTGCCCGTGTGAAAGCAGCATAACGTCGTGTCAGCACCATATTTTTCCAGCAAAAAAAAAAGAAAAAAGTTGATTTATATTGGTCAAATAGACCCGAATTAGACCCGAATTAGACCGAATTAGACCCGAATTAGACCCGAAATTTTTCTCGCACGCGCGCTTCGCGCGCGTGCGCGCCAGACGGCCGGCCCGCGATGGAATGTCTGGGAATAATATTGGCCCGAGGACAATCTCAGTTGCCGACCCCTGCAATAGGTAATATACAATTTCTCAAAATTCGGTTTTCGGGATTGGTGACACAGATTTATAGAGAACGACCCCACTGCCATTGGAAGAATGTGAAAAGGGTACTCTGTTTGGTGGCATGTTCTGCTCATGGACTCTAAAAGGAGTCAACACATCCTGTAGTACCTCAATTCAATTCAATTCAATTTTATTAAAGTGTCAAATAACAACAAGTTGTCTCAACCGACAGAGATCCCACCCAGAGCAAGCAACATTGCGACAGTGGTAACGAAAAACTCCCCCTTTGGAAGAAACGTCAAGCAAAACCCGACTCTAGCCGTGGGCGGCCATCTGCCTCGACCGTGTCGGGGGAGAGAGATAGAAAGAAGGAGAGACAGGGAGGAGATACAGGCAAAACAAGTGGTAGCAATAACAATAATAATGAATGTAATAGTGTAAGATAATGTAATATGGTATAACAATGTTGTCAGATAATATATAATAATGTATATTAAGATAAGATATAGTGTAGTGGTGTAATATAATATGGTAGCAGTCCACGGTCACACTCTTGATGGGCTCTGTACCTGGTGTCACGTGCAAAGACTCATACATGTATTTAATACTATTTATGCTTATCCACAGACATTGCGAAGTTGGCACTTCTCAAGTCACCTTTTGATTAGATTCTCTTGAAAACTCGTATGTGCATTTTTTTAATAGCCAACCCTAAAATCTAAAATGACACCGATGCTTTCCAGATTTTAAGGGGTTAAAGCATATCATCAAAGACTGCATGTGGATGTGGGCAAAATCAAAAACTTTGAAATCGTTTTAAAACAAAACGGCATCACCTTTTGTACACAGTCATTCTCCAGTGAATATCCAGTGCTTGATTCAAAACATTACACCAGTAACTTGAGACTTAATCAAAACGATGTGCTCATTAATAATGCAGGGCCAACAGCGAGACCCAAACACTCAAAAACAGTCAAACAATTGAGCGCAGTCGACTCACATATGGCAGCGAATCTGTGAGAAAAGAGCTAAGATGAAATATTTACACCCATTTTCTACAGTATGTGCATAGAAAATCTAGCAATAAACACCCAAGGGATGTTGAAACCTGTGTTTCTGCATACAGTAGTACGTATACAATGTTAATGTCCCTCTCTCACTGTCCTCTCTTACAAGTAGGCGTAGGAAGTTAGGAACTAATAAGATTTTATTGAAACCAAAGCTATTAGTGATTCTATTTATTGGTCAGATTCTTTATCGATTCAGTGTAGAACACAGTGTAGAAACAGTATACAAATGCCATCCATGTCTGCCTAATAACATTTTAAGAACATGCTGAAATAAATGACAACGATCCTTATCTTTTCCTTTTCAGCAGTGTGGACAAATGACATAATTCCCAATAAAAGCCCCCCCACCACACACACACACACACACACACACACACACACACACACCAGTACGTACAGTACACCAGTCTCTCAAATAGCCCTTCTAATCCAACACTGGTGGCTAACAAGGGTTTCTACGCCACATTGACAAGGTTATTGAGGCGAACATTCCTCCTTTAATTACAGAACTGAGAGTCTGTGAGTTTTTTCTCCGGACGCTCTCTGGTGTTTTCAGGCTTGAGCAGAACTCCTTAAATTAGAGAGCAGCGTGACAGTGCTGAGATGCATCTCTGTGGGTAAACGTGGAGCAGTGGTTACACGGCTAGTGATCCATTTATGGGGCCCGAGTACACTTCCCACAGAGCGCTCGGGGATGAAAATATGCAGCTAATTTGAGAGAGCGTGTAACAGCTTGCATATGCATGCACATGGAAATTATCACACGCAAACGGGCACAAAACTAATTGTTCCGTAATGAGGTGCAGTGTGTCAGTGCAAAGAATGAATGCCTTCGGATGTACAGCGTTCAGGTCAATCAGCTCACATTCAACTTTTGTTAATTGCCGTCTGGGATGTGAGAAAATGAGCTATGACAGATGTCATTATATTAGTCTGCTAGTTCTTTTCTCAGGACTGGGCAATTGTTCCATGGGTGACAGTTGGGAGAGTTGTGGAAGTAACTTTTTTTCCCCAGTTTTTCTGAAAACTCCCCCAGAATTAGGATAGTGAATTTGGCAGTATCTACAGCATACTAAACATAAATTCAGCCAGTGTGCCACTCATACAAAAATGCTGAAAATGACAGTTCTAGTTGAATAAATTCAAACCATCTGGAGACCCAAACACTGGCATGGGTTGAGTAGTACAGTATATGATTGTTGACTGGTTAATTGTATTGGCTGCAGAACATTATGTGTAGGTCTTTAGTGTCTGCTTATTCAGACAAAGAGAGCCTTTCACTATATAAAACTGGTATCGCTGGATAAAATCAGTCACCTGCAGTGGTGGAAAGTAACCAAATACATTTATTCAAGCACTTTACTTAAGTACAATCTTGGGGTACTTTTTTGTACGTCCATTTTTCTGTACTTTATTCTTTATACATCTCAGAGGCAAGAATATTTTTTACTCCAACACAATTATTTTGTAGATTTAGATTATTATTACAAAACATAGTCACATTTACCAATTTATTTTGTAAATGTGAGTACTTTTACTTTGCTACGTACTGTAAGTATATTCTGATGCCAATTCTTTTGCACTTTTTCTCAAGTCAAATTTTGAATACGGGGCTTTATCAGGAGTATTTCTACGTTGTGGTATTGCTACTTTTACTTGAGTAAATCTGAGTACTTCTTCCACGACTGGTCACCTGTCATCTCAGTAAAGTGCTAATCACACAGCAGTATAGCTATAAAGAGAACTATAACTATAATCGTTCACCATTGATTTTTTGTTTTTGTCGCTGATTTTTAAAAGTATATTTTTATAGTTCTAGTTCTAGTGCTCAGATGCGAATGGCCCTTAAGGTTGGTGTGATATCTGCCTACTAATCAAATGAATGATGATTGGGCCAATTAGAGTTCAGATAGAGGTAACGAGATGTGTGTTATTTCAGCCTAGTGACCCCAGCCAGTGGCCCAATATTGCCTTGATAGTGGAATTCACTCAATCCAGTCAGGGCTGCAAGCTGAGAGTTGGTGACTGAGGTATAGATGTGATGTGAGAAGTGGGTCCCTTTGTTTGTCTTCCCTGCCAGAACGCCCAGCTCTGGTGACTGATGGGCAGAGCTGCACGATGGCCATTGAAGTCTGGATTAATGAGGGCTAGCATTACACCTTGAGCAAACACTTAAACTCCCATGACTATTCCACACAGAAGAAAGGCTGGCTGAAATTCCACATAGACAGACGTGCGCACGCACGCACGCACGCACGCACGCACGCACACACACACACACACACACACACACACACACACACACACACACACACACACACACACGAACACACACAAACACACACACGATCATTCGATTTCAGTTCCCTGAAGCTATCAACTCTCTCTCCTGGTCAAACAGATAACCAGGTCTGTATTGGGATGATGTGACGTCCTTATCTCTCTTTATCTGCTGGGGTCTGTAGCCCCTGTGTGGCAGGCTGCTTCCTCAGCAGTAAACAACCCAAGGATCCTCCGATTAGATAAGATCTCTCCTATTTCCTATGTCTTTTTCATCAGCACTGGCCCTCTTTTAAAGACAGGTTAGGTTTACTCTTCCGTTAGCGCTTGTCCCAAATGGGAGGAAAGGTTATAGGGCAAACAGTCGTTGGGCAGGAGGAGAGCCTCTGTGTTTTATGTCATGTTGATGTGAATGTTTCTGCTGCTCTACTGAGTCTACAGGAATCCATGAATGGAAGTTAACCCTTAAACATTCGATACATACAGTACAATAATTAGAGCCGACTGTGGTCTCCACTTGAACTTTTCTTGGACATTTATGTCATTGGATTGAAGACATTCTTCAGGCTGTTTGTGAGATCTGTAGGTGCGATCTTAAGACGACTTTCCATTTTTGTACCTTAAAAAGTATGTGTGTGTACCCATAGTTTCTATGCACAGAAAGCCTCCCCCCTGTGGCTCTGTAGAGTGTTGACATGAGACAGCCTGGACAATGTAAACAGTGTCCAGTGGGCCAGAAAACCTTTCAAACGGCACACTTGCTGGCATAAGCCTGTAAACGAATACAAATATCCCCGTCGTAAGAAGCCAGTCTAAACCTTGTTAACCAGTAATTGACCCTACAACATGAGGATTATGTCCCAAAACCCAGAGAGAGAGAGAGAGAGACAGACAGAGAGAGAGAGTCTGTGAGAAAGATGGGGACTTGGAAAGAGAAAAAGAGATTATAGAGAGACTAAAGCCAGGGATCGCTGGTTCCTGCAGGGTTAATAGGTTCCCTTGAAAGTGTGCAGTGCAAATATTGACAGTGACTTCATCCTATCAGGGTTAATCACCTGCACCATGTCTGCCCATGCACCCCTCCATTCCTGCTGTCTGCGAGCCGGAGTGGCCAGGAAACAGCACCGGCTGCCATGAGCGAACCCAGTTCTGTTCTGATGCAACGACACCCAGATCTCTACTGATTAGCCAGACTATACACACACCATAGTGAAAGGTTTCAGACTGGAGAATCCAGACTGGATTCAAGTTCCCACAGTCGGTTAATTGTCAAATAGTCCTAGTGTTGGTTATTAAGCCTGTCACAATTGTTACGTAATTGCAAATTATTTGTGGTAATCGCAAATGTTTTGCATAATGGGCAAAAACGTTTCCATGTTGAAAAGTGTACATACATTTTCTAACATTTTCCAAAAATTGCAGATTTCCTTTAAGTATAAAATTATAAAAAACGGTGCATTATTTGGTGCATATGCTAATGATCAATACCCACATACCTGAATTCCGTGTTCAAATTCAGATCAATTGCTTCATCCACTGAGGAGAAGTGGGGAATCTGGTAATGAGGACAGTGTTGTGCAATGTCCGACGCATTTTGAGGACACAATTAGTAGTTGTAAGATTAGTAATAGTCTCTTGACGCGTATATGTGTCCACGCCCATTCTGAGGACACATTCCGATTCCGTCCACACATTTTGAGGACGCAATCTCTAGAATTATTAGATCTCAGAAGTTATTTTGCCATATCTGCAATGTGCCATGTTTTTTTTGCGAACTATACAAAGTCTAAAAGGCAAACAGAAATGACATTTGTATTCATCTGTTCCTATGTTCAATGTCAAAAACACAATGAAATTGTTAATCGCAATTATTTGTGTGACAATTAATCATCAACTTAGATGTGTAATTATGGTTATTCTTGTTGTTGTTTGGTTGATCTTGGTTATTTATTTGCCGTTGGTGGGTTTATAATTATATGTTGTCATTTGTTTCTTTCAGAATCTGAATTATTTTATTGCCGGGTATATTTGCACATGCACAAGTATAAGGAATCTGGATTGGTGATGTTTGCATTACACTGAAGCAACAGCACAAAAAACATTTACTAATTATTTACACATTTTCTTACAAATAAAGATGAACATAACATTAGAAACTATAATATTGACACATTGTCAATCGTCAATGAAGAAATCAGTCTATCAGTCTGTCAATTTGATCATTTATGTTTTGCATCAGCTTACTTCATGTGTATAAAATATTTTCATAAATACTTTTAATACTTTTAATATTTTGTATAGATCCACTGCCCGATGAATGGTTATGTATTTACTTGAGAACAATCTGTACAACAAAGTATGGCAAAAAGAAAACAACTATAAAATATATTCTACTAAAACTCGTCATTGGATAATAGCTATTGGATAATACATTTATCATTATTATATTATATTATTGAAGTAAGCAAGTGTTATTTAAGTATATAATGGCAGGGGAAAACGATTATGAATAATCAAGTTATCTCCATAATAATATTCAATAATATAGAATAGCAGGCCTAAATTTGAAATGCATATATGGAGATCATCATGATATATTAGGATATTGTATGTGTCAATTCACCTCTCTTTTACACAAACAAACAATGTGTTATTGAATAAGAGGTATAGAGTTTCCAGACAGAGTGCTCTTTCACATCTCAAGCAATTTGTAGGGAAGCATAATAGCCCGGGAAAATGAATGCCACCGCCTACTCACACAAAACAACACATCATTTGTCTCTAGTAAGGCGTGTGTCAAAATAACATAGATAACGTTAATAGAGACATCGTCGATTAATGCCAAAAACCTCTTAAATGCCTTCCCATTCAACGCAGAAAGCCCCCAGCTGACATAAGGTTGTGAACTCTGCTAATGTGCTTTAGAAAACTTCTGGTCTGGCCTCTGGTGACTGGTGGTTAACCAAGAAAACACTTATACGGTATAGTTGCTACAATTAGTTTTTTTTGCAAAACATGCCTCACTCACAAACAGACGCGCCCACTAACATGTGCTGGAGCTGGCTCGTACCTTGTACTGTATATTTGCTGTGAACCTCTATACTGGAAAATCACACACAAGCCCTATGAGGTAGACAAGTTCATAGCGCTTATATTAAAGCGCTATTAAAGCGTTAAATGCATTGCAAACCTCTGATATGCTCTTTTAGGAAGGCTTCGGATCGAATCAAAACGAAAGGGCTCTCCAAACCAGCACAAGCATGATCAGTGTCAGTTGCCCAGAACTTCAAAAAGTCTGATGGCATTCTTTGAATATCAAAGAACGCTCAAGTGGCAATGGCAAACAGTGGTAATCACAGGCCCTATCATAAAGAGCATCGGCTAATGAGCCAACCCTTCACCTATGACACAGACTGATTGGTCTACTGAGGTCCAGAATGTCGCTTCCATCAATCCCTTCTAGAATCCGGTGGACAATGTTCTTTCCCCCCCCCCAATTTCCCCACCAAGCCTACATTTAATGCAAGCATATACATGTTTCACACAATCACACTACACACTGTTATACTGTGATGCAAACACTGTCTAATCACTGCTGAAGTGTCTTTATGATGCTTTGCATGAGCACGTCTTCTCATAAAAGGGAGGAGCAGCATTGCGTGACAATGTCAATGGGGAAACAATGTCAATGGGGAAAGAAGATCTTTTCGGTTTGTTTTGCATCGCCTGAAACAAGGTCATGGTCAGATAAACCATAGAGAGAGAATGTACCCATGGAATTCCAAGAATAACTCCATTTACTCATTAAATTGAACCACATTAACCCTGGCCATTTTCAAAATCTAAAATAATAATAACTAGACCGGTGCCCGGCTGTAGAGCACCGAGTCGATAACGATGGAAGTTGGAGATCCATGCCCCACCCGGCTATGCAATACCAGTTGTACCCGTGTCAGAGTTCCACCCATCTGTCTGTGTCCCTTTTATGCCCATATATAGAGATTTCTGTATCTGTCCCTTTATTTCTATATATGGAGTTCTGTGTCAGGCATGCCCAAATAATATGTTGTGATGTGATGTCAGAACAGGCCAGCTCCAATGCTCCATATATGGAGCCTGGGCAGGGGCCCTGTCCAGAGCCCAGTCAGAGGCCTTTTGTGGCGGTTCTGGACAACCGTGAGTCTGACCGACTCGACACCAGGCACTGCACTCCCTGTAGGGGTGTGGAACGCGTGTGTGGAGTCGGTGGGTGGAACGAGTCTCGAGTTACGTGGATTACAGACGTACGTACACACACACCCACACACACACACACACACACACACACACACACACACACACACACACACACACACACACACACACACACACACACACACACACACACACGGTGCATGGATAGATAAATAATAATAATAATAATAATCTATTTTCACTATTTGTTATACAACAAAGTATAGGGCTTAAGCGTTTAATTGTTTCCTTACTTCCTCGTGAATACCTTCTGTCAGTTCCTCTGAGAAAGAAAATGTTTGCGTTTCTTTCCACCTTGCAGTGAGTTATACCTGTTTATATACCGTAAATACACTCTGTTTTTCACCTCGTATTGGTACTCAGACACCAGGAATTCAGGAGTTAAATATATCACGAACCAAGAATTACAGTCTGTGCTGGGTATTCTTCCACCAACACGGTTATCAAAAGATTGCACAGCTCCATAGGCGCCTAGAGGGTGCCGAAGCAATTATCATTTTTTTGTTACCTGTGTGCTTAAAGGAGCCTTTTGACAGGACCAAAGTTCACACCATGTTTAGTGGGCTGAGTTCACTGTCTCCCTTGACACAATGACTTGTGAGGGAGCAAACACTGTTATCACCACCAAACTTCGAAGCCATAAAAATGAGGATACACTGACACAAAGGTCTAGGTCAACGTGAGGGTCGGGATGAGGATTTGTTGGTTGTAAAGTCAAAGCCAGAGTCACTGTCCCAGGGGTTTTCTGGTTGCTCTCCAAGCTATTCATAATGTCAATAATGCAGCGTAGTCAATACATGACATCATGTTTGCTCTGTGTTTTGTATGCAGAATCTCTTTAAAAGGGCATTCCACTCATTTTCAATATTTTACTATGTCATTAATGTACCTTGGAGCTGTTGTGTGGAAATAATAAAAAAGTTCCCCCATTATGTGTTTCCTAGAACTAGAGGTCTGAAAAAAATCATTAACATGGTGAAACACATCTTGATGATGTCATCAACATGTGTTTCACCATGTTAATGATTTTTTTCATAATTACAGTTCTAGGAAACACAAAATGGGGGGACTTTTTTATTATTTCCACACAACAGCTCTAAGGTATATTAATGACATAGTAAAATGTTGAAAATGGGTGGTTTTCCCCTTTAATAGAGATGCTTCTTGTCTGTTATTTTGCATATTCAGGAATTATGTTAAAATATGCGAAAAAGTCATAAGAAAAGAGGAACTTGAGAAGTCAGTCCCAGCAAGTTGCTGAGAGGCAACTAAAGACACTTTCAATTTGTTTATGTGACACAAAACAACATATTGTTAAGAACAATCATTGTTATCTTCAATCTCATCATAAACACTTAAACCCAATATACAGTACTTGGCTGACTAGGGTCCCCCGGGAGTCTATACTATTACTAGGCACTAGGCCCCCTCCTCTTTCCTCTCGACACCAAAACCTTCTGCAGCAAATATCCACTGTACAAGCTCACAACAGGGTGCATTGCGATGTGTTGTAGATCAGATATTTTGCCAAATGTTCGCCTACTATCGCATGTCCCAAATAGGGATGCTAGGGTTCAAGTGGTTATTCAAAAGGCTCATTGATTCAGAGACTTTGCCAGGGCGGGGCTGTATGTCACACATTCCTATGTCAGTCTTCTTCTTCCCATGGACACACCACCGAACATCATAAATCTGATCTGCACATAAAACTCTGCCCCCAACAGACACACACACATTTAGAACTGAACATACCCACTACTGCACAGTACAGATCAGTGACACACGCACGCACGCACGCACGCACGCACGCACGCACGCACACACACACACACACACAGATTTACTAGTCTGATTAGGCTTTAAGACTTATGAGACAGACACGTTTGAGCAACACAGACTCACACCATAAAACCCTTTTTCACAAATGTGGCTCGTAAACGTTTCCACTGAAAACATTAAAGCATAATGTCCATGTGTGGTATAAGCTACTACAACCCCACACAGAAACACACGACAAGCCAGAAGTGTGTGTGTGTGTGTGTGTGTGTGTGTGTGTGTGTGTGTGTGTGTGTGTGTGTGTGTGTGTGTGTGTGTGTGTGTGTGTGTGTGTGTGTGTGTGTGTGTGTGTGTGTGTGTGTGTGTGTGTGTGTGTGTGTGTGTGTGTGTGTGTGTGTGTGTGTGTGTGAACTACGCGTCCCCATTCTTACTACCCACTTTCGCACCAGTGAGGGGTGGGAGGGGCTAGCCCACACCAGGCCCACAGCAGTCAGCACACAGAAGTCAAGGCAAACGGCTGTGTGGAACGTGAAGCACAACGGAGTTGAGAAACAACACAAATAAAAACTTCGGCAAAAACAGAAGCCCAACACGAGGATAAAGGAAACATTCAGTTCAAATGTCCAGTTTGCTAATTCACAACTACTACTAGCCTACTTTGGTGTTGAAACTTTGAATTTCAAATGTATGCTATGTGGGGATTATCTGATGAGGTTAAACCTTACATAGGCTATACTAAAGCCTACTAAATTGGTCAATATAAGTAAAATAATATAGCCTTTCTATAAAGCACCGAAGTCCTGACGTCACTGTCAGTAGAGGGCGTCAGTCCCCAGGTTCGTGTACTTTTTATTTGCATTGTAATCTCCATAGGAGGATTTTAGATCGCCTCATATAAGAACTGTGTTTGAAAAATAAACCGATCACCCCGGCCTTTTCACTCATATGGATATGAAGCATCGACTGAAGGTGGAACTGTACAAATATACCCAAAGAGTAACAAAATAAGCGTTAGAAACGATTCAAACAACCCAGAGACTACATTTCCGGGTAGGCAGGGTGGCTGCATCTGCCCGTCGCACAACAGAAACCGAATGTTAATTACGTTTATTTTTATTTTTATTTTATTGATATTTAATGTTTCGTGGTTAGTACGAGTCGAGTCACCACCAGTTGAGCTTACGTCAACGAGGAATCTCAGGAACGCAATCTGTTGACAGCTGGGCATGACGTATATTAGCAGCGACATTGCCTTCATATGTAGTTTCAAGGCTTTTGCGGCCACATTAATTCCATTTTCTCCAGAAACTGGCTGTATCAAATATGAATGGACATCATTAACGTCACACAGCCACTCCCCTGACAGAAAGGCTGGGGTGGTCGGTTTATTTCTCAAACACAGTTCTTATATGAAGCGACCTAAAATCGCCCTATGGAGATTTCACTGCAAATAAAAAATACATGAACCTGTGTATAGGCGCCCTCTACTGAAAGTGACGTCAGACTTCGGTGCTCTATAGGAGTATCTTTTTGTATTTTTCCAAGAAGTATAGTAGCATATTTGAAATAACTAAAACATCAGAGAATGTTTTCATTCTGGATAATCATAAAAATTGTCTATGGTCTAATCTAATGGAATAAATGGATGATCCGATGCAGGAGTTTTCACTACTCATCTAACTGTAACTAGTGCCATCACCTTGCCCCCCCCTGCCCCTCCCACCCCTCACTGATGTGAAATTGGGTAGTAAAAACAGGGACGCGTGAACTACTTGAGGACAGGGTTGACAATTCAATGATGTGGTGGTGCACAAGAGTCAATCGTTTCACTGGCTCTGTGCATTCTTGTGTCTATAGACTTCAATATAATTCAGTTCAGTCAGAGACATGTCAAAGATATTAAAACTATATATATTGCAACAACTGGTTATACATTCTTTTGTTATTTTGTGGGGATTTTCTAACCCCCACTGTGAGACACGGGAAACGTGTAGAGAGAGCAAGGGCACGTCATACAGCAGACAGTCCGGCCGGTCCGGGAATTAAACTGGGTGTCAAAAGAAGCAGAGTAATGGATTTAGTGGCAGCGGTGGCCGAACCGATTGCGGAGCGGTCTTGATACCGGAAGGTCGCCAGTTCGAATCAGCGGTCCGACACGTTAAAATTACCACCGCGGAAGTGCCCTTGAGCAAGGCATTGAACCACTACCATGAAATGTTCTATGAGCAGGGCCTGGCTGGAAACAAGTTCTTGAGCTTAGCCCAGATACCCTGGGTAAATATAGTAACTTTGCTTTGCTTCCCACATGCATCCGTTTCAACTTCAACCTTGTATCTTGCTGTCCTACAATAGAGTAGCTGTTGTGTGAGCCATTGGAATCATGCAGCACTTTGTACCTCCTCTTGTAAACGGTGTCAGAGCAGTGTTGGCCATTACACTGCCTTCAGTTGAAATGAAGGAATCTGCGGTGGGCACTTGCTCCATGTCTTAAGAGATTAATTGTGGCAAACCAGGCTGTTATTAGGCTATGTAGGTCAGATAGTCTGTTCATTAGATGACAGAGGAGAGAGGGAAGAAAAGAAAATGGGGGAAGAGAGAGAGTGAGAGAAAGAGAGACCTTCGAACGGAGAAAAGCGCCTCTCAGCCTCCTGAGCAAGCCAGGCTGTGTGTGTGTGTGTGTGTGTGTGTGTGTGTGTGTGTGTGTGTGTGTGGGGGGGGGGGGGGGGCAATTTCTCAAAGTTCATACTCTATGAAGCCATTTGAAAAGTTGACAGGTCAGGTCTTATCCTGCGGTTCACTGTTTCAGATTAGCTTGTAATTTAGTAATTTCCTTTAAGTGGGCACACCTACCCCTCACACATGCACCCACATTGTGTGCTCACGCTCACGCAAGCATACACACACACTATGATGGCTGATTCTTCGCTTGCGAAGATCATAGGAGGAGTTTAGAGTTAGGGGTCCTTCAGCTTTGCTTTGCGGCAGGCACGTTCATGTTGGTATAATCCGATCCTTGATTCGCAGATTCTCGGGCAACTGGTGCACTTGAACCCCTGTGCTGATGCGGCTGCGGTAGAGGTCTGGGTGGGTTGGTCACCCTTTCGGCGAGCACGTTTGTGCATTGCAGCTGTCTGCCTGATGCTGCTGAGCTTCACAGCAGCTACATTTACAGCAGAGCGCCAAGAGTTTTTGTCAGTGGCAGTGGACTCCCACGTTTTCGCTTGTAAGCCTGCTACCGTAAATTGGTATTTGAGCTGGTCTTTGAAACGTTTACGAGGTCCGCTTCTGTCCCGCTTCCCCTGACACAGCTCACTGTAAAGGACTGCTTTTGGCAGCCTGGTGTCCTCCATGCGTGCGACGTGCCCAGTCCAGCGCAGCTGACGAACCAGCAGTGTGGATTCTATGCTGGGTAACTGAGCTCTCTCCAGGACTTCAATGTTGGTAATGCGGTCCTGCCATCTGATGTTTAAGATAGAACGCAGGCAACGTTGATGGAAGCACTCAAGCAGCCTCAGCTGCTTCCTGTAGAGGACCCATGATTCTGAGCCATACAGTAGCGTAACACACACACACACACACACACACACACACACACACACACACACACACACACACACACACACACACACACACACACACACACACACACACATTGATGAATTGAACATGGTGGACCCTCTTGTAAACAAGTGTAATGCTTAATTGGGTCGTCCACTCACAGTTAACAGCCTTTGTATTGAGTTTGTGCTTGAAATGTACTGTAATTCTGCAAACTGTTAATAAATATTTCAATCAATCAATCAAACACACACACACACATTATTGCTTCAATTCATTGTCTGAATAGAGCCAACAGCGCTGACAAACCAAGTAAGAAAGAGAAAGCTCTGCTCCAACACAATGTGGATTCCAAACAACAACAATGCTGCGGGGGAACAGTCTGTTTTGTTGTGGCTCATCTGTCTCAGAGGAAAGGGAAGGCAGAGTGTTGTCCTTAAGGCTCATCTGTCTCAGAGGAAAGGGAAGGCAGAGTGTTGTCCTTAAGGCACAAATGTGATAAAGAATTTGCTGAAAAATGGGATTGATCACCAACTTACCGTATAGTAGTGATGGCAATTGGTTTGTAGTTCATTGAGAAATACACTGTGTGCACGAACGCTACATTACTCAGAGGGTTTGCTCACACAATAAAAAGCTTTTATAGTGCTGCTAGTCTTATAGGCCCGGTAAAGGCAGCTATTCATTTATTTACTCTAAGAGAACTGTAAGACAACAGTGTAACCTAATTATTAAATTAAATTGAAAAATTGAAAAGTGTGGTTGCCGCAATCGCTAATATAGGCCCCTCCCACTAATTTAGCTAGCCAATTAAAATGTCATGTCACCCCTGTGGATCCCCCAAAAAATCTTTCTGCAACATTTTTTTTGCATTTACGGTGTGGCTCTGTGTTGATTAAACCACCCGCAACAAAATTTGGGATGGATTGGACATTCCGTTTGTGATTTGTGGCATTTTTTGTAAAATAGGCCCCTCTCACTAACTTCGGACGACGATTACGGCCGAACGATACGGACTATCAAACTTCTGCCTGTGGTGTTTTAATCAGATAGGTCCAGAGATCTTGTGTACCGATTTTTGTGAGATCTGGACAAAATCCCTAGGTGGAGCAAAAGGTGTGTTTTGAAGAAAATTCTAAATGGCAGAAAATCTATCCTGACGCACCTCTATCCTGTCATGACCCAAGGAATCCAGGGGGAAATAAATTTAGATTTTTAGACCTACGGTTAAAGAGTTATAAGCCAAAAAACGTAAAGTGGGCTGTTATAGCACCACCATGAGGCCGACCGATATAATATAAATTTTTGTAATTATTATGAACCTCCCCTCCAAGTTTTGTAACTATAGCGCTTACAGTCTCAGAGTAAGAATACTTGAGTTTTTGCACTTTCCCATTCATGTCAATGGGAAAATTTAAAGCACGAATACATTAATACCAACTAGAAATGCATTCTGTCGAGCTGCCAACTTGTGCCAACAAGTAGGCCATTTATTGTGTGCAAGCAGAGTGCGCCATGAGATGCCATGAGATACCTTAGTTACGTCACCATCAACAGCCAATAAGGGACCACCATTCTTACCCTGACATACATACATACACACATACCCAGCCAATCACCAAACGTCCCTTATGTCATCAAGAATGGTGGTCCCTTAAAGTGTTAAAATCACTATAGTCTGGTTGCAACCACACTAATTATGATTGCGGCCGAAGTTATTTGTGCAGCCGCGCGAAAACTAGAGTTCCGAAAATTAAGTCCTACTTACCGTAATTAAGTCCCTACATGGGCCCTCATCGAACTCCTGTACACTCAAGACACTGCCCCCGCTGCCACCCTTAAGCCCTAACCACACCAAAGGGTCGAGGCGGTTTTAGCGTTGTCCCAGCACTGTGATATGTCCTGTTGCGTTGACACGTTGACGTGTCGTCCCTAGTGATTCAACGCATGGAATTCAATGGCCCAAACCACACCAAAGGGTCACCATGCAACTCCTCGCAACCGTTTGGACCCAAGGAGTTGCATGGTGACTCTTTGGTGTACAGGGTTTGACCTCATCAAACCCTGTACTCTCAACACATGTTCCATATATGGCCAGTGCATGCGACCTCACCGTTTAGGGTACTACTAATAGTAGGAATGCTAATTCAACAACAACAACAACAACTACTACTACTACTACTACTGCTATACTTATTACTGCCGCTACTACTGTTACTATTAACAATAATAATAAGAGTTACTGTATTACAGTGGACTTAATTGAATTAGTGCGCCTTGTCTCTCTCAATAGAGAAGTACAAGCCTCTAAGCCATGGGTCAGGCAGTGGTAAGTGGAACTGTTGCACCAGCTGAGCAGGCCCACACAGACGGGAGATGGACTCAAAATGTTTCAAGTTGTTAGGTGGATGCATTGAAGATAATGATCGACCCACTACGTGCAGAATGAACCAATCGGTCATACTAAGTGGTGGAAAAAGCACTCAAATGTTTTACTTAAGTAAAAGTATAAATACTGCAATCTAGATGTACTCCGTTATAAGTAGAAGTGCCGTATTAAAAATGTATGCATGTGTAACAGACCATTTCTATGATAGGGTATTGATACTTTTACTTAAGTAAAAAAAATTAGTGCTTTTTCCACCACTGCCTCCTCCCATCACATCATCTCAGTGTGATCAGTGTGTGTGCTCTGGCTGGCTGCACTAGACTGGGACAGTGGGACAGATCTTATTAAGAGCTACAGACAGGCAGGTCACTAGTGAGGTCTTTTAATACCCTCAGCCACCCACCCTGCCCATTGCCTGTCTGCACCACCCAACCTGCATAAAATATGCGTTAAATCAACCACCAGAACCTGACCCGACCGCGAGTAAATCCCTGGACATTGTGTGTGTGTGTGTGTGTGTGTGTGTGTGTGTGTGTGTGTGTGTGTGTGTGTGTGTGTGTGTGTGTGTGTGTGTGTGTGCGTGTGCGCGTGCGTGCGTGCGTGTGCGCGTCCGTGCATTCGTGCGTGTGCGTGCGTGCGTGTGCGTGCGTGCGTGCGTGTGCATGTGTGCGTCCGTGCGTGCGTGCGTGCGTGCGTGTGCGTGCGTGCGTGCGTGCGTGCGTGCGTGCGTGCGTGCGTGCGTGTGTGCGTGCGTGTTTTGACCTGTCAGCCTAAACCCATTCAGGATCTTTTATAGTAAGCACAGCCGAACCCGCCCGACCTCCCCGTTATGGTTTGTGCTCATACGGGGCACAGTATGGAATGGATGGTCCGCTCTGTAGCACATCTGTAAAAAAGGAGCCTAAAGAAATGTCCTTGGCCTTATTTTTAAAGGATTCCTTTCCTGCTGATAGCTCTCTGTCCTCAGATCTAATTACTTTCCAGCTGAATGTTTGGAAACACTCCTGTCGTGTAATCCTCCCAGTCATTCAGCCATCACTGCATGGGGATGGAATGTGAAATGCAAACAGAATGCACCTCCATGGCACAGGCCTACCGGCTAAATCATTTAGTAAGATGTTCCTCGTTTGGCTTTGGATTAGGCTTTTATAAACCCAATGCAATTCTATTACCCCTAAAGGGTAATAGAGGTACCGAGCCAATCTGAGATAGATTGGATTTATTTCATGATTATATATACAGTACTGTATATATTATTATAATTACTCAGCTCTGATGATAGATAAAGATGTTTAAATATGTCCAGGTTTGTGTCTGGGATTTTATTTCCAAGTGTGAGAATATTAATGAAGTGTGTCAAGTTGTAAAGTTGACCAGAGCAGTAACGGACAGCGCCTTGTCTTGCCCTCCAATATTTGAACCACCGACACCCAGCTATTAGCTATCTGCAGTCACAACTTTAATGGGAAACTTTCTCCTCTAACTATTTCTGATTTCTCAAACAAGCTGTGACAGGGACTTTGAGACCCGTGTACAGTACACAAGATGACCATTTTATTGTGGATGTTTGCCTTGATGGGCATGGCGTTTCACCATCTCAGCGTCCTGCAGCTCTGATGTTAATGCCACATGCCATGCCGTCGCACACTGATGGGCTCAACAGAATGTGACAAATGAAGGGAAATAACATTGGTGAAACAAAGGCACTTTCTTCTGCATAATGTGATTGGTGACCTAGATAAACTCCTCTCCTGTGGAAAGGAGGAAGGCTGATTCCAATTTGTAACTCCCTCCCAAAACTCCAGCGACTCTTTGGAAATGGAGAACACAAAGTGATTATGCAGCTCATTATGAGCGGCATCGGAGTCAACATCAAGGTTAACTCGGAGAGCCGTGCACAGGGGACGGCAAATGAACACATCTGTACGTTTCTTTCGGGAGCTGGAATCTTGGTGATGAAAAAAACTCTGCTGCAGTTAAACGTCAGCTCCATACATTGTGTTGCCAACGCTGTAGCTGTTTCAGTTTGACACTCATCTAGATGAAAACCATGTATTGCATGACATTGCATTGTATTTGGGGGGTATGGCTCCGCTCCCGTGATTACAAAATAAATACTTTGCGTAAACGTGACACAGATGTTCTGATCACAACCCCCCCCTGAAGCAGATCCTAAAGATGAGCAGTAATTACATTGATGTGATAATAGACATAAATATCCCTCATAGGGCAGAATCTCAAGATACATGTGATGGAACATGAACCGGCATTGAACATTGTGCTGACAGAGTGAAACCTAAATTCTACTACAGGGGGAGGATGAGGAGGTAGAAGGAGTTTGATCACTGACAGACAAGCTGAAGCTAAGTAAATAGTAGCAGCAACAGATGTTGAGCATGTAAGAGTGAATGTCGGTCTGTTTACATAGACTCCGTAGATTAAACCATTATAAGATCATTGCATGTGATTGGCCTTAATTAAAAAAAATACACAAATAAGCTGATCTACAAGCTTACAACACTGCATCGTGTGATGCATTCTGAGCTTGTAGATCTGATCACTTTTGAAAATGTTTGATGACGTGTTTGACAAAATAGGGACAACAGGTTGAAAGTGGTTAATTTGTAGCAGAGCAACCTCAGCATGCAATAAGGGAAGCGGGAGAGAAGATCAGAGCAGGCTCTATAATGGAGTCTTCCACATGAACAGCTGGCGTACACCCACAGAGTGGAAAAGACCAGGCTTCAGGGTTCGGCCTGTTGTCTCGCAAAGTGACTAGATGGGAGACATCAAAGTGAGGCTGGCGGAGAGTTTCTGAATTTTGAAATAATTACAGGATAATTGCCAAGGCCTCAGATGTGGTATGATGCACGACAGGCTTCACTATATAGAAGGAGGAGGGAGCGCAGGAAAAGGGAAGCGAGGGAGGATACTGGGCCAGATTCGTCGTGTTTTCTTACGTTTGTGTGCGGAGAGTTGAATTGGGATAGAGCAGTCAAATCAAGGTCAAATCAATTTGTTTTGGCCGCTCTGCTTTTAATAAAAAATACATTACCAGCCTATAGTTTGGTTATGATATACACAGTAGGTAATGCCACGGTTAGCATGAGGAGCCTATTGTGCAGTATCTCTCAAGCCACTACATGCTTTCCTGACGGTTGCACGTAGGAGGCAAGATAATGATATGTTAAGTAAAAAGAGCACAACAGGGTTGTGGAAAAATAACTGTCTGAGTCTCTGAGTTTGTCATCTCCGAGACAATGACTGACAGCACACCCCTGAAACCATGGTAACACAAGGAATCCTGCTCAATAGAGTCCATGACGAATCAGGACCTTGATGTTCGCTGCCTTGCAACCGAAGACCGCTGGAGAGATGGCGGACAAAACACATTCAGATTGCTTAGCATGCAAGCTAAATACATGAAGGAATGTGCATGGCAAAAAAAATCCTAGCCTTTCATGTGTGAGTGTGTGAATCCTCACTACAAGTGAAGGTTGTGTGTGTGAGGAAATTCACCGATGGCTGTAGTTTTACACAGAGACATTAACCCATTAATACTCGAGGACGATTCTACATATATGGCTTCTAAATCAAACATCAAAACAGTTTTCTGAAAAACGTACGTTGCTAGTGGTGCTCAAACATTTTCATGTCAAGGGCCCCCACATTTTATAGATAGATGATAGATAGATACTTTATTGTCCTTGCGATAATTCATTTTGCACGTAGCAGCCACCAGGATACAAAAATTGTATTGTATTCAAATGCACAATACATAGACAGATCACATACATTGACACAGCTCCTCACTTGTGCAAGATGTATTTGGCCGCGGAACCCTGTCTCAAGTTTTTTGTTCCAGGGACCCCCCAGTAGCAAAGATGTTAGTTGAAAATGTTCGCTTTATATAATCAAAGAATAGCAGATCTACAAGCTCATAGTGTGGCACGAAGTGACGCACTATGAGCTTGTATATCTGCTATTTTGGAATAGCCAAAGTATAAAACGACACAGATTCTTTCCCGTTTTTAACGGGTTAACCTTTTGGTCTCCTCACCGAATGTTGTAAAAACACCTTCACACAGTTGAAAGCACAATGATGCAGTGTAACACTTGTATCATAAGCAGCGTGATTTGACGCTATAGGTTGGAGTGCTATAGCTATAACAGGCAGATGGCTATGATTATGCAGGAACCACCCAATTTCACACCGGTTGCATTCTGGGATGCTGACAGGGTTGATTGATGGCTTCATGTTGGCCCCCTGCTGTGGCACCCCAGCATTGCCCTAGCTACCAACAATCAACAGAGCCCGAAAAAAGAGAAAAAACTGCATTTCAGCAAACTGGCTTGAAAATCAGGGCAATGCGGAAAACAAGTGTAAGAAATCTGGAGAATTTGCAAGGAGATAAGCAATCCAGCTGCATGGATATGAGATAAAACCGTCTTGACGGCTCGTCTTGGGAAATTCCACGCTCTGTTCTGTCATTGCTTTAATTTCCGTTTAATCTCAGGAGCAGGAGTTTAACCAACCAATTAATTGCTAAATCAGATTAAATCCCTGAAAGCCTTGAAATTACCTCTGTGTTAAGTGTTTCGGCCACTCAAGGCACACTGGCCTTATTGGCCTGGCTTCAGTGTTATTGTAGAAACAAACGTCATTGAATCGTGAACTCTCATTAACTGTCCTTTTTATCCGTGTACACTGTCTGATAATGAAACATTCCACACTACGCGACTTCACTAAATAAAATGCCACACAGCCTCATCTTCCTCACAGCCTCAATGGGCTGACCAATTTCGAGACACGGTTTTAAACACGTTCTTATCTCTGACGCACATATACACTATGCACAGATAAATATAACTGGCCCCAGGGCCATTTTTACAAGGTTCAGCTACTCTTCATATTGCCCATACTGTAGCTCAAGTGTGAGCATATCCGCTGTTGGCCTTGGTTGAACTTGTAGATGTAGACAGACAGCAGACAGTCCAGTCGGTAATCCCAGAGGGTCTCCCCATCCCCCTGAGGTAATCCCAGAGGGTCTCCCCATCCCCCTGCATTCCTCAACGTGCAAGCCTTGGATTACATTATAAAGGTGACATCTCCACAGAGAGTATAGGGGGGGACTACACACACACACTCCATCACAGGGAAAGCTGGATGGAACTGGAAAACCTGTTACATGTCTGTGCTGGCTGGAGTCACAGGTGGCACACAGTCACAGTCCATGAACTGATTCTGCTTTTATGCTGCTTGGGACAACATTATCTCTTGCGACTTTCTACAGCTTTTAAAGTGATGTTGAACTTTGATAGAACTCAGTCTGACAGTCTGACTTGAAATAGCCACCTGGACATACATTACAAATGTTGATTCTATGCTCTGTGAGCGACAACCAGAAAAAGTTATTCCATTCACTGTTATTGTATCGTGAGACAGGTCTCAGAAATCACACTTTGTAACATGTGCAGTAAAACGAACCCAAGCGAAGCAGATTCTTCTAGCAAGTAGTGTAGTGGGATTTTCAAGAGCATATAGTGGCAAAGTAATAAAGTCATTATAAAGGCATTCCACAGGGATATGGAAGGAACTTGGCCTAATGGGGAACAGTGGTACCAGGCAGGCGGGCGACTGTATCAAATGGGTTGGAACATCACAGAGAAAACATTAATGAGAGAAGTGCCTCGATTGGTGAGGGGGCTCTTCTCTCTGAGTGTGTGTCGTCTGGGGAATCTCTGGTTACAGAATGTAGACTTCACTACTGATGATGCAACTATCTGTCTGCACAACATCATCTGGAGAATGTGCCCTTTTTAAAAAGTATAGCTCTCAGTCTTGTGTTTGTAGCGAGACAAAACAGAAATCTGTTTTAAATTAAGTAGACGTGGAAACCTTAACGTAATCAGCATTGGCAGCATGATGAAAGAGGAAATGTGAACAACTCTCTAAGTCGGATTAGGAGCCATGTTGAATACCATATGTAAAGTTTAACTCCAATAATCTCATTTGACAAAGCCTGAAGCCCATAGTCCTGAGAGTGCATTAGGGAAACCAGCTATTTCACCCAAACCGTTTAAAGACAGAGAACAGAAGAGATTTACCTTCTAGACAGTGTGTTATCCGCAGTGCACTGTACATGCAGTGGCTCAGGGGTAGAGTGGCCGGTAGAGCAGCCAGATGGGAACCACGAGGTTACCAGTTCGATCCCGGGCTCACTCAGAGTTAGTGTAGAAGTGTCCTTGAGCAAGACTCTGAACCCCTAATTGCTCCCGATGTGCAGATATGGTGCCTTGCATGGTTTCCTCTGCCATGGGTGTATGAATGTGTGTGTGAATGGATGAATGTAATGCACAATCTATGTAAAGCGCTTTGGGTATTTATTGGGGGGGGGGGGGGTATAATTGTATAGTAGCAACAGCAGCGAGAATTGCAACTCATGCAGTGTATTCATTCATTCATACATTGGTATGTGACACAGTTGCTTCAGCAGTGGTCAGGAGAGATTGGTTTCTATATAGCATTGTTAGAATAGTGCATGTTTATGTTCTCAAATCTTGAACAAAAGGACCCAAGATCATAGGGATGAATATTTTCTCTTTACATATGAAAGAGTCATAAATAATGATATTCACAACTGAACATTTCTCTTTTCATATGCTATCATATTGGCATTGTTCTTGCTTTTAAACAAATACAGCTGCGATATCCCAGTTCAGAGGGAGGTGATGAGTTCGGCTGGATCTAAACAGATGCCTATTAAATCTAGCCTATTGTTATTTTAATAGCAACATGTTGGGAGTTATGCTATGTGTTATGACAAGTTACTCTCAAATTGAGAGTGAGATTCATGGGGTTTGAGTCTGCTGATGGGGCACACACGCAGACGTTATTTCAGGGATGAAGAGAAACACATCAGCATCTTCCAGCACAAATCCTCCACTCACATTTCACCTGACAAGTCAAAGGTGTGGCGGGAATGATACACGAGTCAGCCATTTAACGTCTGCCCTCTCCCCAAGCAGCATTCAAACTCCTTTCCTTGTCTTCTTTGAAGTTCTCATCCTCCAAGGCAGTTGGTCCTAGACAATGCTAAGAGGGCTTGCTGGAAGGAGGATTAGAGTTGGATTAGCTATGTCAGCACATACTGTACGTGTCAACCCCAAGTCAACCAACTCACATTAATGCATGCCCTTCTTGCTGGATTAGGATTAGGCACTTATAGTGTAAGATTAAAGGAACCATATTGGAAGACAATGGCTTGTTAACACCCATAAAACTGGTTTTCTCACTTAAACGTTACAAAAACATACAGTGATTTGTCTATTTTATATAACTTTATTTAGCCATTTCATATCGGCGCGTTTTACCTTGTACTGCATTCCTGATTTTATTTGTATTTAATTCCATTTTTATGTAAAAGGTGAAATGGTGACAACAGTTTGAGCATTAGTTAATAGAGCTTTTAAGGCAAGGACAAGAGATGAATAAAAAAAAAGACTGGGTGGTACACAGGATACATTACGTACTGCATCAGTGCAGCATTGTTGTATATGTTCTTTTAAAACATTTCTCCTAAATTATGTTGTTGCCAATTCCCCCCATGTGTCTATAGTCCCTGTTTTGTCTGGGGAGGGTCTGAGAACAAATTATTTTGTTCTGGTTCCTCATATTGTAGTAGTAAGATAAAAAAAACAATTATAGTAAGAAGAACAACAAACCCACAGATATTGTTATAATAAATTACAACAACAGTACTTCTTGCAATTGCAATTTGTTTGTTGGTCTTGCAACTACAGTACAGTAGCCTACTTCTAACAGCAGTATTAATGGGAAAAAATAATTAGTTTGTTGGTCCTGGCATGTAAGGTGCTTGAAGGTGACTGTTGCAGGTTCTTACCCCTAGGTTACATGTATTTACTGTACATGTATGCCTGCTTAACCTTTTATGTAAAGCACATTGAATTGCCTTGTTGTTGAAATGTACTATACAAATTAATGTGCCTTGCCTTGTGTGTATGTAAATTGTAAAAGCTCTTCAAAGTGACAGCGGCGCAGATATCAGCAATTTTGACATGTGTGCAACATGACAACTGTTTTAGTATTGTACTAACTAAAGTCTCTGTAATGTTTATGTTGTACTGTTACTGAAAAACGATCTAAAATAAAGGGATTTAAGATCATTAAAGCTGGGCTGTTGCCTGAGTCCAGTGCATTCTGCCAACTTCCGATCCAGGACATTGTCACTCTTCGCAATGCTCTTCGCCAATAGAAGTCTATGTAGAAGAGCCGCCATTGGACTGGCCCCATGAAGTGAACGGAGTTGTCGTAACTCTGTCTTACTATATGGCTCTGCCTCTGACAGGCAGTCAGGGTGGAGGTGGAAGCCTCTTTTTTCTGGCCTGATCATTTACATTTTACAGTATCAATCATGTGATTTGGGGAAGCTACTGTGGTGCTGTGGCTACGAAGCCAATTGCTGCCTAGTAGCGTCTGAAACAGTCTGTGGTTGGGGAGGCTCTGATCTTTCATAAGCGTGTGAGCTTCCCTGCCACACTGTCTGTCATATTATGTCCTGTATGGAAGGATCCCGTAATGCACTGAGCTGTTTAACAACGTTCTGCATTGCTTTACGGTTAAAGGGTAAGACCACCTTTTTAGAGGTTTGGCTTGTTTTCTTACCTTGTTATGATAAAACTATCCCATCGTATGACTTATTTCGCTCTGTTGTGCAGTTTAATTGCAAATTAATACAATAGGGTCTCGTTCACTTCCATTGTAACAGGAAACAGCTCTCAAAGTCACCCTTTTAGCACATAAACGAACGCAACAAAAGCGGATACTGACAATATATCACATCAGGAAACCGAGTACGGAACGTTTTTCGTCTTTTAACACAATCATTGGTATCATTGAGGATGATATCATTGAGGATACGCTAGGACGTGTGCACACGTCCAATGCATGCGTCGGTTGGAATCCCTAGGACGTGTGGCCACATCCTACGGACGGAATGTGTTAAGATTGATTTATAAAGGTACTATTTTGTTTGGTTTGTAAACAAACCAGCGTCTCCACGCTGGTGTCGCCTATGGTAGCAGCAGGCTGCATTACAATAATACGCTTAATATACTAGGGCATTCACTTCTAGTCATTTTTACTAGTTGACTAGTTGCCTAGTTTACTAGTCGACTAGTCGACTAGTTGTTAAACCACCTTTTATGTTTAAAAAAAATATATATATATATTTGTACATTAAAAAACTGTGTACATTGGTGACTATAACTATAATCTACCTGATATTGAGGCCTACAAAATCGGTAAAAAAAAAATCTTATCAACTAGTCGACTAGTACCAGCAAGGTCGACTAGTGGATTTACTAGTCGACTAGTAAACTAGTCGACTAGTTGCTTAATGCCCAGTAATATACACAGGAGTGGGTGTGCACATTTGAACCAATCAGATCATTGTGCGGCGAACAGAAGTCATTCGGTTGCGTAAGCATACCGGATCTTCTTTCTATATAAAATACTAAAAATAACACAAGGACTTCTATAAGTCACAGACCCCTCTCTCCACTGTGGCACCATCTAGATTGGGGAATGCTCTGTGCTCAATTTACTGTAGTCCCTGATCAGCTCACCGACTTCACATTCGACACACGCCCGCAGGGAGTGCAGTGCCCGGTATCGAGTCGGTCGGACCCACGGTTCTCCAGAACCACAACAAAAGGCTCTGGCCAGGCTCTGCCAGTAGGCCTAATCAGCCTAAATCTCTGCCTCAGCCAATTGATTGCCATGGCAACCCCACACCTGCAAATTGATTACTTAACCACTCCACTTTTCACAGTCAGTTTGCACTCTTCACACACAGGCAGACAGACAAATACAGAGATATCCATGTGGGACACAGACAGATAGTTAAAACGGGTGCTATGACAAGTTGACAGCGGGTATTATTAGGTTCCCAAGTTGCATCGCTCTCAAGTAGGCTGGTGGCCAACGGGCATGTACAGGTCTAGTGCTTCTAACATCTGAAACGCTAGTGCACCTGCTCGATTGGCTCCAACGTTGGAGCCAATCCCGGAAGAACTGTGTACTTCTGTGTGCTTCATGCGCTAGTGAGCAACTTTAATTGAAATTAATAGGTGGGGGCGGGTCTGTCCGTTATGTAGATATATTATAACTCTATGGGACCATAGGTGATTCTGCCTTATCAACAGTAGTGGAGAAGTTATATTCTTCACTTTGGGTCTCTTATGTAGATATATTATAACTCTATGGGACCATAGGTGATTCTGCCTTATCAACAGTAGTGGAGCAGTTCTATTCTTCACTTTGGGTCTCTTATGTAGATATATTATAACTCTATGGGACCATAGGTGATTCTGCCTTATCAACAGTAGTGGAGAAGTTCTATTCTTCACTTTGGGTCTCATTCCTTTTTCACACTGTTAAAGCAACACATTTGCTATGGTTTCTTTACAACTGCTCTCAAACCTTGAATCAAGGGGTTTGTTCCAACAAATGGTTGTCAAATAGTATCACTTGGTCACTGGTCAGACCTACCATCTTATGCCAATATGCCATCAATGGTCAGTCAGTTCATGTCTGTCACACATTTCTATTTTCTTTCTTAGCAGTCCTACCACTTATCAAGTAGTTGTTAGTGACTGACCTTAGGTTACCTGCACAAGCAATAGACATGTCAGTGGCATTGAGGGGTAAGCCTCGAATATATTGCACCAATCCCCTAATGTCTCATGACTGTTTATTTATTATTTTATTTCTCTAGAAATATCTTTCTTTTCTTTATTAAAGTCATCTTAAGTTTTCCCCTCCCATATATTGTTCAGCAAATAGTGAAACAAAGATTGTGACAATTATACCGGGATTATGGCTGATGTGCTATTTACTCTGAAGACAAGAGCAGCGGGCTCTAGTCTTTGTCTCGACTCGCTCTCGTATGCATGCATATACAGTCCACTGATCCATCACTCACATAGCACAGGGGTTCTCAACCCGTGGGTCGCGACCCCTCGGGGGGTCGCCAAATTATTATAGGGGGTCCCCAAATTATTTTCAAAAAAATAGCAGACCTACAAGCTCGTAGCGCGCCACTCGGTGGCGCGCTACGAGCTTGTAGATCTGCTATTTTTCAATAGCTAAATTATAACATAATGCTTAAAACACCAAAAGGGGTTCCCGCCCAAAATGAGTTAAGGTTATTGTAGCAGTCAATTTATATTGGGGGTCGGGAGGGGGCGGGGCGGGGGTCCCGAGACATTGCCAAAGCATTTCCGGGGGTCCCCGGCCAAAAACGTTGAGAACCCCTGGCATAGCAGCTCCATGTCTGTTGTTCATACTGGCAAACTACAGGAATATGGTGAGAACTGGGAGGACGTCACATCAGTTGCTCAAATGTTATTGTTAGTGATTTTACACAAGCAACGTATTGGGCTACTATACTAATGTTAGCTAGTGGTAAATGATAGAACAAACCAAATTGCTTGTGTAAAGTCAATACCAATAATATTGAGCAACTGATGTGACGACCCCAGTTCTCACCATATTCCTGTATGGAATACCCCAGAGGTAACATGCTGCAGCCATATTTCTATTTGAATCCTACCTTGGCTTATAGTGTCATGTCACGTCATTTGTTGTTCTTATTTGTTTGGTCACTGTTTAAATATAAGGGTTATTGCAATCTCTTTCTACAATATTAAGGTTTATTTTTGAGAGAAGATCAAGTGTTCCTAATCAGATAACGTTTACGCAATTATGATACTGCTTCATTGCTTATAGAGTAGGTGAGATGCCATAAGATTTAACAGATACAGTATCTGTTTAATTTTATGACATTGTGATATCCATGCCCCACCCACCTATGCAATACCCGTTGTACCCGTGTCAGAGTACCCGTTCCACCCATCTGTCTCTGTCCCTTTTATGCCCGTATATGGAGATTTCTATATCTGTCTCTTTGTGTCCCTTTATTCCTATATATGGAGTTCTGTGTCAGGCATGCCCAAATATGGAGTGTTGTGATGTCAGAACAGGCAAGATCCATATATGGAGCCTCCGGTTCAGAGCCTGGGCAGAGGCCTTTTGTGGTGGTTGTGGACAACCGTGGGTCCGACCGATTCAACGACCGATGGGGGTGTGGAACGCGTGTGTCGAATTTGAAGTCGGTGGGGCTAACGGTTCTCGGATTACAGACGTACACATGATGCAGACACTTTGACATAGGTGAGCTTTTAAAGCACTTTGAAAATGTTGAAACTATACTGTTATGTTGTCTGCCCTGAGACTGGAAGGTCGGGTGTACGTGTACATCAAGCTGCTCTATGGGCCTCATAGCTACATACAGTAAGTTGTACAGTTTTCCACACTTCTTTTATACATTTGGTTCAAACATAATTCTTCAGCGGAGGATGCCTCCAGACCCCCGGCTCTCATCTTAAACAATGCTATAGAAACACCCCTGGTCACAAGACCTGTGTGCTTGCCGTGTGTGACCTGACATCAGGATATTATCAGAAGTTTACTCTGCGGCAGGTCGAGGTTGGGTTGTCCCTGTTTCATTGTGCATAAAGCAATGAGCCCTATACAGTGTCTTTCAATCACATTATTGGTAAGTTATATGGTCAAGGCCCCTAATTTTGTGGGTCGCCGAGCGGGTGCGCTTGAGGTGGGAAAATGGAACCCCCAAGGCCAGTTCAATGTGAAAATCACACCTGTGTGAACTGATCGGTGCAACTAGAGTCCTTTCCTCTGTGGGGGTTGCAGTCCATCTGGAGACAGAAGGAGAGGGGATGAGACACTCACGGAGCACAATGAGGGCAAGGTCAGAGGTCAAGGTCAGAGGTCAGTCCACTATCAGACTGACTCCTGTTCAGGATCAGGACGGTGCTAAGGTGCAGCTTTGCAACTCAAATGTACTTAGTCTTATCTTAGTTGAAAGCAAGTTAGTACCTGTAGGTGTTCAGTTCATGAATTAATTGAGGAATTGCATGCTAGCTTCAGTGCAGTGTTGTTTTGCGGTGTATACTGTATGTTTGCTCTCTGCTTCAGCGAATTAAACCTAATTTATGCTTCAATACAAATATTGTGTTGACATGTGCCGACATATTTTCAACTGAACAAAGTATACACATGCCAGCAGCTTATTTCCACCTGACGGCGAGGAGTTGCAGGGTAAAGCATGCACAGGTTCCTTACTAAACAGGTGCACCACCTGACGGCGAGGAGTTGCAGGGTAAAGCATGCACAGGTTCCTTACTAAACAGGTGCACCACCTGACGGCGAGGAGTTGCAGGGTAAAGCATGCACAGGTTCCTTACTAAACAGGTGCACCACCTGACGGCGAGGAGTTGCAGGGTAAAGCATGCACAGGTTCCTTACTAAACAGGTGGGAGTTGCAGGGTAAAGCATGCACAGGTTCCTTACTAAACAGGTGCACCACCTGACGGCGAGGAGTTGCAGGGTAAAGCATGCACAGGTTCCTTACTAAACAGGGTAAAGCATGCACAGGTTCCTTACTAAACAGGGTAAAGCATGCACAGGTTCCTTACTAAACAGGGTAAAGCATGCACAGGTTCCTTACTAAACAGGTGCACCACCATAAATCAGCGGTAGACGCTAGGACACAATCCCCTGTAGGCTTTCGCAAACCTTGCCAATCATATTTGTTCTTGAACACGGTTGAGCGGCGAACCGGAGGCGGGAATTAGAGACCGACACATGAGTGGATTTTCACTCCCCCATCCCACTCCCACAGAATAAATCCCATCCTGTCCCACTCCTGGTAAAATTACCCCTGATCCCACTCAAAATTAATCCCACTCCCATCCCACTCCCATTGTTTTTTTGTTTTTTTGTCATTAAGAAAGCCAATGTGTTCTTTTTAGATTACTGTTTCATGCAGTTTTAATTCAAAAGATATGGCACCAGGAACAGTTAATCTGTAGTAATATAATGTGGCTAATTGAAGTCATTCCCGCTCCTGCCCGCTCCCGTTGACTTACAAATAAAAATTTGAATCTCATCCTGTGGGAATCCCACTGGACCCGTAGGACCCACGGGAATCCCACTGGACCCGTAGGACCCACGGGAATCCCACTGGACCCGTAGGACCCACGGGAATCCCACTGGACCCGTAGGACCCACGGGAATCCCACTGGACCCGTAGGACCCACGGGGATCCCACTGGACCCGTAGGACCCACGGGGATCCCACTGGACCCGTAGGACCCACGGGGATCCCACTGGACCCGTAGGACCCACGGGAATCCCACTGGACCCGTAGGACCCACGGGAATCCCACTGGACCCGTAGGACCCGCGGGAATCCCACTGGACCCGTAGGACCCACGGGAATCCCACTGGATCCATAGGACCCACGGGGATCCCACTGGACCCGTAGGACCCACGGGAATCCCACTGGATCCGTAGGACCCACGGGAATCCCAAAAATCGGGAATTTAACCTGGGCGTCTGCAGCAGTGGGCAAGTGTTTTCCCCTCTATGAAAACACACATTTAATATGAATCCAATATGTAGTGGGCGTCCCTGCTTCATCTCTCTCTCAGCCAAGGGGTCCTTGGCCTGAAAATTATCCCTGGTCTAATACTTCATTGAGCTGGTATGCTATAACTGGGAGTGGTACTCTGGTGATATTGACTGTCAATCAGCACCTATAGCCTGCTACCCCTGAAAGTACTCTGTCCTTGGTCCTGAAGTGTCTCCCCTCCCCAGGACTGCTGCCTGCTGCACATAATGCTCTGCCTGCAGTGTTATAGCAAAGTACGAAATGTTACACAAAATGGTTTCCTAAGTGAGCACAGTCACCCCACCCATGTCCACTGGAATTAAGAGACTTAGACAGGTCTCCTAAACCTGTGTGGAGTGTGGACACACATACAGGAAATCCAGTTGGATAGCCTTGGTTTCCCATCATCTTTGATTATAGTCTTCGCTTCTGCAGACCTTGTTAACTAAAACAGCTTAGGAGAACCTGCCTGAATCCAAATGACTTACTCCATTAGCACCCTTAAGGAATGGCAAACCTCCCAAAAGAGGGGTGCCCACGACAGAATAAGAGTAATAGTGAGAAACTTGTGATCAATCCTGGCGGAAAAGAGTGCCACAAACGTCTTTGACCTTATTTATTCAAGACTGATGTCTTACCATAAAGGGAATTGAAATGTAGAATCTGGAGACTCGTGGTCTACAAGAAAACACCAAATTCCCGTACCTCTATTCTCTATTCTCTAAAGCAAACAAAGTGCTGTATGATGTGTTTTTCTTTCACTTTAACTCAGCAGTTTTGACTATATTCCCCAGAGGAGACTGCCAAGCAAATGTGTGAAGTCGCTTCATGCTCAGGGCTGCCAGCCAGGTGTCTATTCTCCCTGGTTTCTCAACCTTCAAACAACAGCAGCCTGCCTCACAACAGCCTGAAGGGATGTGTGCTAACAATTCCCCAGTTGGGAGCCTAGCAATTACAGTGCCCCTCCTCTCCCTCTGTAATTGCAGAGAGTGCTGCTTCCTGAGTGATCAGACTGCTAGCCTGCCACGAGAGAGACTCCAGCTCTGGCTCTGTTACCCCAGGCAGCCCAGGTAAATGAGGGTGTTTTGTTGGAGAGTTAAATAAAGGTTGTTCGTTAATAGAGTGGAGTGATTTGTTATGATTTCTCACTTGAACCATGCCCCCCGTGGCTCTGAAGGTGATGGATGAGTGCAGCATGAAATGTAGGACATCTTATTGGAAATAAGTACATTTGGAATATACAGTAAAGAGTCTATACTGCCTGGAACTATAATTGCCCGGAACTATTTAATCCATTACATTCATGCGCCCAGTCGATTTATAAACACGGACGCCTTTTCCGGACGGACCGGCCGGAAGTTCATGATGTTGTGTAGCAGCTAACAATAGCCACAGCACTTTAGAATCGATCGACAACAACGGGAGACAAGAATAAATCTATCGAGACTAGCGACTGGACCGCGGAGCGCCGTCTAACACAGGATCTTTTTTCAGAAAAAGACGGGATGATTTAGATCGCGATTTATGAACGTTTTAAGATTTTCGTTTATCAGCTAAACAGAGGAGGGAGTTTTTTGATGACGTCTCAGTCTTGCGCGTCACCGAGGAGAGCCCAGCAGGCGCGCCTGGGCTATACAGCCAGGCGATCTGTTCTCGTATCAATAAACTTCGTCTTTAGGACAATACTTCGTCCTGAGCGTCGGGCGTTACTAATAGAAAGGACAAAGAACTTCGTCCTGGGCGATTAATCTGTTAATGTTGAACATGAAATATTTGCTTACAGAATAAAGTGCACTGCACAAACTTGCCCATGAATAGGCGGCGTATGACACTCAATTTGATTATGAAGATCTGATTTCTCATATTGTATATGTCATGGATTTGACCGATAAACACGTCATAAACATGTCATCTACACACCCATACAAACACTTTCTGTGGTAAGACATTGGAAATCTGACCTCACTTCACATTGTTACTTCGGAGTGTCAAGTTTCTGCTCAGGGGCTTAGAGGAACGCCAGTGTTTTTTCATAAACTGTCACTTCTCTAGAGATGAGAAACCTGACACTTTTATGTACTTGCAAGGGCCTTGACAACACACACCTCCCACTGGTGGCAGTAGGAGTGCTGACATAACAAAGAGCACCGTGCTAATTGGATTGCTAGCTTAATAATGTGCGGGTACACACCAAGTACACCACCTTGCCCACAGGAGTAAAGAAACCATTCACATCTGCGTCAAACAGGGCGAGGTGGGAGAAGAAGCACAATTAAACCATGTGTGGCAGAATAAACTTGTGAGCCCAATTAAATCTGCTGTCTATACTGCTGTTACAGAAATATTTACAGTATGGGACCAGGCGGTAGTGTTTTTATTTACAGTATGGGACCAGGCGGTAGTGTTTTTATTTACAGTATGGGACCAGGCGGTAGTGTTTTTATTTACAGTATGGGACCAGGCGGTAGTGTTTTTATTTACAGTATGGGACCAGGCGGTAGTGTTTTTTGGAAAAACATTTATTTCTTGAACAACATAAATGTTCCATATGATCTACTCCACATTCAAATCTGCTTAATTTCCCTCTTAACAAAATAGTGCCTATATGTACAGGCTGAATAAAACTCAACCATACATCAGTTTTATAAAACAGATTTAGACCCTGTGTTGTTATACTTAACTTCCCTTTAGCACCCACTATGAAACTGGGTTTAAACTAAATGATCTCTTGGTATTTAGTCCGAACAAACTGCCATGCCACAAGTCAATGTATTCTGGGTAAAGAACGTTGTACGTGATGATTCAATTCAATACAGATCCATGACTGATTTGATCTCCTAAAGCCTTTTGGACAAAGCTATGAATGAACTGCCTGAGTTATACATAGTTGCATGCGGGTGTCACACAATGAAAATAGCTGATCTACAAGCTTACAGTACGTCACACTGCGAATCGTTGTGAGCTTTTAGATCGGCTGTTTTTGGTGCTCGACACTAGCAAGTGGCGAAGTATAAATTAGTCTTAAGTCTCATTTTGTCTGTGGTTTTCAGATCCATATGGATCGCAGGTGACATTATTGCATAATTACATTCAGTGAATTACATAAAATAGGAATAAGTGTGCATCGTTGCTCATCGTGGGGCCTGGATCCAGACTTGTAGCAGCTGTATGGAAAATAATTTATGATCACCAGTATTAGTATCTATAAAGATAGAACATGGGGATTATGTATAAACTTTTGTGGTAGAACATTCTATAGTTTACGTCGAATGAGCCACAATGTACACTGTGAATGAACTGCCATTAATTGCTTGATGGATCTTCATTTTATTGCACTCCCCTGGAGACAAGCACAGTGCTATCAGTCAGATGTAATTGACATGATGAGGAGCTATTACTGTATTGATTCGACTGGCAAGTGGCACTGGATCAGCTGAGGCCTCTATCGACCTTGTTAGGTGGACCAATGGACCTTGGCGGGTCAGGGGAATGTTAAGGGGATATTACCCATTTTTGTAAAGTTGGATTGCTTTAGGGCTAAGAGACATGAAGGAAACAGCATCTGAATTCAAGTGGTATAGCCTACATGAATTCACATGTATGTGTTCTGGATGTTGTAAAAGACGAATACAGACCCTGCTTGCAATACCCGTAACAAAACAATGTGCTTCAGAAAAACAGACATAAATGCAAAATTAATACAAAATACTAAGGGCATTGAAACTCAAATGCAATATGTGTGGTGGAACAGTAACGATAAACATGGATACGGTAGGCAGCTTAGTGAGTTAATATCATAGAAATAAATTATCATAAAATAGACCTTTGTACTCTTTACACATACACCAAATACTGTACAGATCAATATCTCAGAAACTTTAATATAATTACAAAAAAAACACACAGACAAGGAACCAGCATGTGTCTGTAGTCATTTCGTTTTTAGTCCCAGCCAAAGTCATGGCCTGTCATCTGGTAAAACTTACTGTTAAAGGGCTTATAAAAGTCCCTTAGCCTCTGCACGATTTCTGGGTCAATATTCGGATGGGTTCTCCCTTTGGTTTTGCCAAGGCAATGTGGCTTGCTGTTCCCCTCGGGTCTCTTCAGACAGGGGAACCCCTTAGCCGGGTTGAAATGGAAATACTTGTGGGTGACCACCCTCCTGAGCCCCAGGAAGTCCTGCACGCGAGCCATCTCCCCCGCGGGGTCGCTTATCAGACGCTCCCCGCTCACGAACAGCAGCTGCTCCAGGGGGAAGTACTGGAGCCAGCGCTCCAGGTGCTTGGCGTACATGCCGATCTGAACGGCGCTCCACGTGGTGTCGATCACGCCCGCCGTCATGTTCTTAAAGGTCAGGCTCTTGAAGGAGGGGATGTCGGGCTTCTTGGAGCGGGTCTGTGTGTAGTCCGAGATCACCCGTGTGACGGGATCCCGTACTACCACGATCAGCTTCGTGTCCTTGGACATGGCGTGGATTCGAGCCGGGACCTCCTTGGTGACGTAGTAACTGGGGGTCTTCTCCATGGTCATCTGGCCCTCCAGTGTCTTGGGCATCAGTTCCCTAAAAAGAAAGAAAGAACATACAGATATATTTCAATTCCGGGGACGACAACGTTATGACTTCACACAGTATACCACATGTGCAGTGTTGCTATGTTCATTCCATTGTGTTTTTAATATCTCCATGGCTGCCTCTCTTCTATAGAACATACCAAACAATGAATTAGAATAGACCCGCGCTCCCTGTCTCTGAGGTGGTTTTAATAGACAGAGAGACAGGATCTATCATTCATCGTCGAGAAAACAATCGCAGTCGATGTGAGCTACGCTGCCGCACCCTGCTGCGAGCGCGGTAGCAAATGACAGGGACTGGCAAAACAGAGGAGGACGGTTCCTCATTTGATGTTGTCTGTGAACACAACACGCACAGTTCATGACATGTTCTACCTTCAGCCCCCAAACCGAGACATTCATCACCTGCAGCGTCATCTAATCTACTTTAAGACCCCAATCCTATTCCACAACCCACAATCCTCCCATAGAAATATATTCCACCCCTTGATTACATGCTACAATGGAAGGTATTTTGCTATGAATAGGCGGTATTATAGTCATTATAGTTATATAACGTCGTGCCAAGTCTGATGGTGATGATTACAATTTCCATCTCATCACATTTGTCACTGGTGTCGAAATAAAAATGTTTTGGTGTAAAATGCTCAGATTCGGCGAAACCTCAGATCCACAGGGAGAGAAATGTGGAGCCAGGGAGCCGTCGACTCTCCTGATTGCATAGCTTTCTGACCCAGGATGGCTCTGCTAGATCATAATGTAGCCTGTTAACTGCAGCCCTGACTGGATAATGGCTATGGTGAGCCAAGGGGGGATTAGGACTAAGCCAAACACACTGGAGCATTAGAGGCTGGTTGACTGCCTGCTGGCTTACTGGGTGGCTGTCTTGTCCTAGAGAGACAGAGACGGCAGCGCTGAGGATAGTGAGAAGACGAGGGATAAGAGGACCTGACATGCGAAGTGTCTAAGAAAAAGTAGTTCATCCGCACCAATAGGAACTACAAAGCAACACTGCAGCTATTTTGACACATTCGGCTAATGTATGGCTTACATAATCAAACTTTGAACTTCATAAAATCTTTTCAACTTCACCACATACTGTGCATAGTGTATTGTAACACATTTATATTTGATATTACGTGTTGACGAAAATTGCAGTTATACATTATAGGGCTCCATTTTCGTCACCGCTAAAGCCCTTATCCCTAAACTTCTTTGCCTTTTTTTACTATTTTGAAAAACATTTTTGAATAGTTCAACTAGCCAATCTACATTGACACGTTGTGAGCTTGTAGACTGGCCATTTTAACTATTCAAAAATGTTTTGCAAAATAGTAAAAAAGGCAAAGAAGTTTAGGGAAAAGGGGTTTAGCGGTGACGAAAATGGAGCCCTATATATGCATCGGTATTCACAGAAGATGTTGAACATAAACATTGTTAGGTTTTTTGGTTACTCTCACACAAGTATATCATAACATTATCTTATTTTCCGCACTTGAATATGCACTGATATATTATTGGTGACCTATCTTTTTTGCAGTCTTAAACTTCCTTCTCACTTTTTTATTATCACAAAAGTGATAATAATATGAGTGAAGGATTAAGAAATAAAGATGATGAAAAGTATTTCTATAGCTAGCAAAGTGGCTAGCAAATCTAAATAGCACAGTGTGGCAGAGAAGCTGTGCCGTTTACAGCCTTTTACACTCAAAGGACCTATCCATTTGACAGATATGCACAATATATATATATGTTCATGCATATGCATTTTTGTCAATCAAAAGCAGAACCTTTCACTAAAATCAGGGCCACCACAAGTTTGCTTAGCTTAGCTGAAGCAAGCAGATGAAAACCTGGGTGGAATGTTGCAATATGAGCCCTTGGGAGATACCTTAGCAGCACTGCGAGAAGCCAACTTTATATTCCTCATTAGCTCATACAAAAATGCACAATTTTAATGCACTTTCTTTCCACAGAGGTCTCTGGTCCTACAACTTCACCACACATTCTCTCCCCCAAGAAAGAGGCTTCTTAACTATTGTGGAAAACAAAACCCACACACCTGTTCAAGGTTTGTGCTAGAGCAATCTGAGAACCCATCGTCAAAAAATAAAGGAAAAACAGCGGCCACTTTTATTGGCGGAGTCAACAGTCTGTCTCAAGAGACTAGTGCGAGAGAGACAGATAGCTACATCGGAATCTCCTGCATTGAGGGACACACACACACAAAAACTTACCACCAATTTAACTTTCTACTTAGTCCCCGAGCAAAAACAATCTGTGAGAGCGGCACATGCATTATTCATCTCAGCAGAGATAGAGAGGAGTGAGCATCTCTAGCTGAAGGAAGGGGAAGCCTTAGGGGGGCAGATGTAGCAAGCTTTCACAATTTGTTCTGCTTAATAAACAATGTCGCCTGGAACCAATAGGTTTTCAGTACATCCATCAATCCACCATGCAAAGACATAAAACCTTCCTGGAGAAAGCAGTACTGCCGTTTTCTCTAGATCTGATAAGAAAACCTGTGACACCATGTTACATTTAGTTGAATTTAATTAAGTACAATGGTACATCTGAGTCATTTTGTTTAATATGTTCAGGCTGCAAATGTTTTTAGTAAAACATTTAACCACTTATAACCTGCTGTCCCTAAGTTTGGGCCTGTAATTATAGACGAAACTTCCCCCAAAATGTCAAGTAATGTCAAGTAATGTTTCGCAAACAATGTTCAAAATTGCGAAACCAGCCAATCTTACAGTAGCTTGTTGATCTGATATTTTCACTATTCATTGTACAGCAAAGTATACAGGGCTTAAGAGGTTTCGGAAAACTGTTTTTAAGAGTCTTCAAACCGATATTAGTCATTTAGACTGCAGACTAAAACACACAGTCATCCTCTGCCCTCTAACCTGCCCTTTAAGATCACACAGGAGACCAGCAGGCCTGGGAAGATAACAGAGTAGAGAAGAAGAACGAGAGGTGTAAGAGAATAAGATAAGGGGGGGGGGGGGGGGGGGGAGAGAGAGAGAGAGAGAGAGAGAGAGAGAGAGAGAGAGGAAAGAAGGGATTAGATAGAATCTAGAGGAGAGAGGTGCGCTGGAGGAAGAGAAGAGACCATAGAGGTTAAACCTCTGACCCAACTCTGCCTCCTGCATCACTCGTCTGCCATTTCAGATGCTGTGTCTGCACTCTGCCCTGCTGAAGAGCCACATGACAAACCGCCCCTACCACCAGACAAGGAACTAGACATTAATCCAACGAGTGGTGTGGTTGTATAATTTCTCTGTGTTTTGTCTGCCGGGCAGTCAGGTGCATCCATTAAGCCAGCTGCAGGAGAGGCGGTGTTTGAAAGCCATGTGCACTGTTTACATTTAGCTCCTATCAGGAAGCCGTTTCAAAGGTAGGAATTTACAATGTTGCTGTATGTGTGCTGGATGCACTTAATGGTGAGTTAATAAGGCCTGGTCCACGTTATTCAACTCAACACAACTTGAACTACTTGAACCCTGTCATCGCTCTTCTGGGCACATTATAATAGGCGAACATTCAGCAAACATAGGCGGACATTTGCAGAAAATATCAAGCTCACAACACGTCACACAACGTGACACGTTGTGAACTTGTATGTATGATATTTTCGCAGTTGAGAATTGGTGTAGAGGGAGAACAGTTGAGAACAAAGTATATAGGGTTTAGTACCATGTATATATATATACATAGACAGTATATACACAGTATATATATATATATATATATATATATATATATATATATATGTTTAGTATACTGTATATAGATATGTTTGGTTGACGCCAAGTTTGCTGCTTTATTGATATGCTTGGGTCACCATGAGTGCTACTTTATTGGAACACTGCATGCTCTAGGGTGCAGGATGCAACTGTCCTACAATAACAATTTATCTGGCTTGTAGAACATCATGTTTTCACTGCTCCTTTGTAATGTGCAAGTCACCACGTAATGTGACTTGCATTATTTATATATACTGTATGTTTAACCACATGAACCATAGCATCCCAACTCTGTGCATGTTGTCATAATAGATGGAACTGCGCAAACATTTGGCAATATATAAGATCACGTTGCAACACGATACGTTGTGAACTTGTAGATTGTCTATTTTCAGTAAATATATTTGGTGTAGAGGGATACAAGGAGGAGTATAGACAGACACATTGTTATCTCCGGTCAACAAAATATATATTGTTTAAGACGTGGTTAATCATTTCTGAATAATGCTGTGTGATACTGCCTCGTGTTATCTTGCTCTCTGCATCCTCTGCTTGCAGAGAAGTAGCTCAACTACATGACCAGTCACCACCCTAAATAGAGATTACATAATCTATAATGCGTTTACAATATTCATATTTCCTGCAGTAATTGTTTCACTAGCTGTCGCTGGCCATCCATTTCAGGTCATCACATCATGACCTGAAATGTGCTTTGTGAATGCTCCATCACAAAACCCCAGCATGAGTCAATCTAACGTCATGATCGGTTCTAATCTTAAAGCTCTGTGAGAGGGGATGAGCTCAGTTAGGGCGTGCTACTATGGGAATCGTTCTACTTCTCACAGCACTAAAGACAAGATGAGAGGTGGTGGTATGCAGCCACTCAGAATAATCTGACCAAGTTCCCTATGAGACAAGAACCAGACATAAATCAAAGGGGCAAGTATTTTTAGGCGAGGGTGTTCCTTTGCCATCGTGAGCCATCTTATCGTGCGCGTGAAAGTCGTCATCGTTCGGCTTTGCACTCAGGGCATTACCGCACAGTTTTAATGTCCAATATCTTGACAACATTCCTGAAGCCTTTTCTTTCCCCCATCCTCCATTATTATCGCTGTCAGTATGCAGAATTCAAGGCCACCTGGATGGCTGCTGGAGACAGGCCCAAGAGGAGGAGGCTTTATTCTGGCTTCCCTCACACAGCCTTGCATTAACACATAACCATTCTGACTGTCAGTTGTTTATGGAACTGGCAAAACACCTTTTTTTTTGGTGGTGGTGCGGGAGAAGAGCGAGGTAACCACACTAAAATAATCACGCTAAAACTTTTATTCGTCTTTCTCTCATACAGGAAACCATCCATATAATTACCACCGGCTAACATATGCATATCGCTACACATTTACGCATGAACACATTTGATGGGTGTGGAAAAGTATGCTCTGGTTTGGTTTTTCCTATTCATGGTCTGTGCTGGTCTGAGAGGATTTGTATAGAAAATAAATCAAGGAGTCAAACAGACAAAAACAGAGAGATATTTGGAGGTAAGGCAGACTGTAAATTGAAAGTTACTCTGGCAGACTGGCTGTCAGTGCCCCTCTATAGTGGAGAGGATGAGGCAGGAAGGAAATAACGAATTCTCCCCAAAGACACTAGAAAAGTGAACAATGAAGAAGACAACAACTCCGGAGGGAATAGGAGCTGACCAGCGAGCTCCATCTTTAGGCTCCAATGCTTCCAGTGTGCTATACTAAGTGCTGTGGTGTGACAAATTGGCCCAAGTGAAATCCTTTGGGGTAAAGCACCAAATTAAATCTTCAATCACTACAATGGAAAAAGGAGAATTCGATTCCCCCCGACTATTACCATTGTACTCAATTGATTCCAGTAACAGAAGAATCATTTCTGTCTAATACGACTATTTGAGAAACTAGTTTGAAACGGAACAGGTGCATTACCTCTGGAACGCTTGGGGGAAACTTTGAGACGACAGCTAGCAATATTTAAAGTATAGAACTATAGAGTTCTTCATTATTATCATCAGTGGGTGTTTCTGATCTTTTCCTGTTGAAGTGCTGACACATTATGTCTCAGCTGGGAAGAACTTAAGCTGAAAGCTCTCTTACTTAACACAAATTCCCCTGCGTCCTTGCAAAAGACGAACCAAGAGTGTTGAGTAAGCAGAATGCCACTGGTGGACTTATATGAACCTACTCCTGGGAAATGCAACTTTCAACTCACAGATGCCTCAGAGCAAAGTCAACTTTCTGGCAAAAAAAGGCGTTTGAATCTTTTTCCTGGTCGGGTTCCATTGAGGGTTCTTTCTGGTGGAACCCTGCTGGGCTTCGTCAAAGGGCACTTTCACCCTCTCTGAGTACATTTGCATACAAAGTGAAGGCAGAGAAAACATGTTTCACACTAATTGTCTGCTCTTTTATTGTCAGGGTTAATGCAGACCTCAGGGGTTCCCCGGCATCCCCTTTCACTCCAGCTTCATAATACTGCTGGAGTTTCTAAAGACTCACTTAAAATTTACTACCCTCTATCTGCCAGTGTGCACTGTAAAATCGTGAGTGTTGATTTAACTTCAAAAGTGTGCAAATGTAACCAAATGGACCCTTACAGCTCCATTCAGTATTATTTGTAAGTTCTCAGAGTTACAAATGGATAGATTAACATTGACAATTTTACTGTGTGGGCTGCAATGAGCACCCCTGGAGCACTGTTCTGGATTGGGCTGTCTTCTGTGACACCCTCAGTGAGCTGTGGTAAGAAAACCACTCATTGTTTTATATTTGGAACCTCCCGAGGAAAACACAATTCAGCATGAAACATGCACCCTCAAGACCTTGATTGTTAGCTGGACCAAAGATACAGTAGACACGTACAGTAGTAAAGACGTCAAAAGAGGCGTCAAACAGAACATGCCGGCATAACGAGAGAACTGGTTATTAAAGAAAAGGAAGGGCAAAGGGGAGGCCGTTTCCCACGGCTTTGGGAGTTGCCTTCTGCGTTCTGTATGGGTAAGCGTGTACAATTGTCTGGCTGTTTCTCCTCTCCTGACTGTGGGTGAAAGCGTGGTGTATTTTGTGGTTTGGCGCCCCTGCTGTGGTGGCCTCTCCGCTAACCCCTGCAGGAGGCATATGATGGCAGACCTCCTCCGTGTCAGGACAAAATGGTGTGGGCACAGCTCAATGCCACCACAGGCCATGATGAGCCCACCCAGAGATCCGCCTCTCTTCGCCAAAAGCCACCGCTCGCTGTTAGTCCGGGAGCAGTGGAGCGAAACATTTAGCCAATGACGTCAACAACACACTTTAACCCGTTTTTTTACACCCTTTCCGTTATCTCCTGTAACATGCACATGACTTTATGAGGACAGGTGGATGTGTTGTGAGAGTTTTAATTGGTCTAATAAAACAATTTTGAAACTGAGTTAAGTTGTAAAATTGTAGCCTATAACACGATGCGTGCAACAATAAAAATGTGACCAACCGCAGTTCTCCTAACACTAAAAATGTAGTTCACTATGTCACAGAGGGTGATTATTTTGGTTTGGACCGTGGTCTTGCTCTAGTATATAAAGACAGCTGGGGTTTTCCTCACTGCACAAAATGATCATTAAGGGCTCACTGTGGCGCTGCTCTGCTGTGTGGGGTCAGTCTATAGCATGGTACTCTGGCTGGGCCTGCTCAAGCCAAGTTGTTTTAATTAGCCAGATTACAACTCCAGGGAAATTAGACTTCATTAGACACAGATCTCCAGATAAATCTGTAATACAATTCTCCCAAGTCCACCGCATAGTAAGGTTTCATGTAAAGTACTGAGTGTACTGTACTTGTTGAGAGCAGCAGGTTTCCCGTGGGTGTACTGTATATCCTGTGTGAAAACCAAAGCTGCAATTTCTCTGCATTATATACACCTGCATTGTCACATATAGTATTAGGGGACATTTTGGCCTTTGATGATATTTCTCCACACTTGCCAAATAACTACCTTTTGGTTCAATTACTGTGTGTCAATTACTGTTTTGTTTGTTCTCATTCCTCAACTATGGACAAAGGACTCTTCTTTACATAGTAATCATTTGAAAGTGTCCAACCTAAACCTGTCCGGAAATTCTTGGACATGCTTAAGCGAAAAGTCCTTTGAACAATATGCTTCACTTCACCCCTATTGTAGCTGCATGGAGCCAGCTCTGACACAGAATGTCTAGTCTAGAGCCATTGACATCAGTCTGCTAATCTCCAAGCTCAGTCAAATGGACACTTGCAATGCTAGTATTATTAATCCCTTATTGATAATGTTGTTCCTTTGATGCAATGTCTTCAGTGCCAAATGACTCGTGGAACTTTTTTGGGTACACAGAAGATCAATACTTTTCAGGGTTACATGTGTTTGTGAATTACGCCAGGTTCCTGTCAACAGAACAAGTTGCATAATTGTACACAGGACTGAGTAAACAGGTAGCTATTAGGAACTGCAAATTACATGGACAACATGTCACTATAGAGAATTTGAATTAGAAATGATCATGTCGCACAACTTGTGGAAGCCGTTAGGAACGTTGGCCCCCTTGATCTCGTCCTATGAAATTGAGGCCTGGCTTGCTCCAGTTCTATAAAAAATCACTGCCACTGAATCAATAACTCATACTGCATGCCACTCCTACCCAGGACTGATATCTTACCATGATGTAGCCTCTAATGACTCTGGACTATAAACCATCAGCTGTTTTACTGCATAAGGGACTCTGGTCAAACTAAATGGACACTCATTGCACAAACTGGTATTCCCACCTCCCTGTTCGGAGCACCACAGCTTGTGGAATTCCAAGGGCAGATGTATTAAAATTCCAGGAACTCTGTGAGCGAAGGTCATGCAAACCGGCAGAAAATCGATAGTACTTTGTAAATGAACACGGCAGTGAGGGTGAGTAGCCTAAAATACCAGAGTAAATTGAATATTTCTGGTGTTTACGGAAAGATGTGCAAGGGCTCCTCTACCTAACACTAGCAGGGTTAGGTAGAGAGTTTTGATTGCCTTTGGCATACCACCACCACCATTAAAATGTTAAGCCATGTGGTAAAGGTATTGGCCATGCAATCTTTAGGCTCCTTCTCACTTTTCACAGCAAGTGATTTCAGAGGCTTCTTCTCACTTTTCACAGCTAGTGATTCAGAAAAATAATTCCTATAGGCTAAATTAAACGATAACATTGTGTAATTAATTAAATTCCTTAGCTGATACTTATCACAATCTCATCTCTTGATTGTTTAAGGCCAAATAGGTCTATGTAATTTTTTTCATATTCAATTAATACAAAATTGGAAAATGTATTTCATTATTAGTTTATGAATCTGATATGGACCGAAAACAAATAAGCCCATGGGTTTGTTTTGAAACTTTTGACTTTATGCTGGATCAAAATTGGAAATGAAAAAAAAGGGCCAGAGCAGAGTTTAATTTTCAATGTGATGAAAATGAATGTATAATGTATGTAAGTATGACTGTTGAGGCAACAATGGCATGCATGCTACTATTAATTAAGCCCAGTAGTAGGCCTATTCTCTTCTGCTCCACAAAATATTAATTTATTTTCTTTACGTAGCCTATATATAAGTTCACTATAGTCTAAGTCTATAGACTTAGTTTAGTAGGCTATACTAAACATTGTTTATTGCAATTATTATTTAATTTAATTTGCCCTGTATACGTTCTATATATTTATTAAAAACATTTTATTAGACAATTTGTATTGTGTGTTCAATACAAAACATCATATTAGGCTATTTAGGCCATTTGATTTTTCTGCTGCTGCATATGAAAATCCGGGTCCATTTAAAACTTTTTTTTAAACTTTCATAATAAACGACATTTATTATTCAAGTAAAAATGAAATAATTTCCGTATAATGTACCTGTACCACTCCAGCCCCTTGTCGTAGTTGCGGTCAAAGAAGTGCGGCTCCGCTCCCACCGCTCTGATGTCGGGATGCACGCGGAGGAACTCCAGCAGCGCCCGCGTGCCTCCCTTCTTCACCCCGATGATGATCGCCTGGGGCAACTTTTTACTTTCCGACTCGTTGAAGAAACCTGACATGATGGCGTTATTATTACTATTATCTTCCGACGCTCTCGCCTCGCTTCTAATAATCTCGTCCCAGTCCTCTCCTCCTCTGCTGTCCAAATCGTTCTCGTTGTTCAGTAAGTCCCTGGACACTACTCCGAGAGAAGAAGAGGAGTCCTGGTTGTCAAATAATCCAACAACAACGTCGCTGCTCTCGGTCTCCGTCTCCGGACGTCCCGCTGGCTTGTTTACAGCGACTATCACGCCGCTTGGCATGGTCGAGCAGTAGCCCACACAGCAATATATCATGTACACCCAAAGTGACAGCATGATGCAGAATACGAACAGTTTGTTTTTCACGTGGGGTGGTGGCACAACAACATGTAGATTGTGTAAAAGCGGACTATATTCCATAGCAGGGCTGCCGGACAGGAGGCATATTCCAATTAGGCATTTTGGCAAAGTTCCTCCTCACTCCTCTTGCATCGCTGCTGAAGAATCTTCTTCTCGAGGATCACTTGTGATCTCGAGGATCACAGCTTGTTGTTGTATGCAAAGTAAAACTCCATAATCTGAAAGTAGCACAGATAGTAGTCGCTATAGAGGGCATAAAACAAAATGACAGTCGCGCAGGTGAATCAGCTGAGCTGTGCGTAAAGAAGTGAAGTCTCTCATCACTTGTTCGGGTGTGTGTGTGAGTCTGAGCGCAGCGGCAACTCTTCTCCACGGTGCGCACACGCGAGGTGCGTTTGAACGACAGCGGAGCTGGCCAATCCTAGCAGCCGTAATGGAGCAGCCCCTTTATAGTCCCGAGGGGAAGTCCTGAGTGACCTGCTGTGATTGGCAGGTTAGGATTTTTGTTTTGGGGCTGAAGTTCAGCCTATAAAACACACACACACACACACACACGCGCACGCGCGCACACACACACACACACACACACACACACACACACACACAGTCACAGTCACACATTCGGTTGAGCCATTGGCTCTCTGCAACTTTTATTTATAGAAGCTTTGTTTTGAGAAACTATATATCTGATAATCTAGCCACTAATTAAGGGTCTTTAGACCAGGGGTCTTCAATGTTTTTCAGACCAAGTACATCTTAGCTGAGAGAGAGATGAAGCAGGAAGGAACTAGCCTGGCTTGGCCAGCCTCATAGCGGAGATTCACTGAAGATTCTTCCCCGCATATGAGTCTGGACTTCGGCCATAGGCAGCTTGAAAGGTGGGCGTTAGTAGTTGCCTTGACAGACAGATCCATCTAGCCAATCAGCGTAACAAAAAGCTGACGTCACCACACAGTGCGCTGGTCCCATAGAGTATATATATAAGGCTGGTCCGCTCCTCATACCACGGCAACCACGCTAAAAACAACAAGGTCTGTTTAATAGTTTCTACTTTATACGTGAGCGAGATATGTCGGATATATGTCAGAGTCTATATCTGAAATAACTGCTGTTCTTATCGTTTCTGTGTAAACTTTTAAACTTGTTGCGTTGAGGGCAGCCATTGTTGTTTTGAAAGTCCTGCAGCATGAATGTTACGTCACCATATACACATGAACCAATCAGAGGCTGCTTTTCACTGTTGTACGGACAGCCGTTGAAACACAGTCACTGATTGGCCCGATTGGCCCCGGTCATTTTCTGATTTCTCCAGCTTCCGCATACACTCTGTCAATGAGCCCGAGTCCAGACTCATATGCGGGGAGGAAACATCAGTGAACCCTCGCTATGAGTCTGGCCGCGCCAGGCTAGGAAGGAACCCCCACTAGATATTGTAATGCAGCGGTCCCCAAACTTTTTTGGCCATGCACGCACCCCCCTCTTACCTCCTGACCTCTGATGCACCCCCCAACGCTAAGTCTTGTTGTATATGGCCGAAAATGATACATTTTTAAATATTCATGATTATGGCAAATGATCACAGAATGTCACTGCACTGAGAGACATGCAGCTGCTGTATACTCCCACAGTTGCTCTATATCTCCTTACAACAGTGTTTTACTGGATTTCGCCGTTTGTGCTAAATAACACCATAGAGCGTCGCAGTCCCGACCCCTTTCAGAAGGGGATTATTTCCTGGGCCCTCGTCGGGGGCGGGACTGCGACGCTCTATAAAACCACCATTACCCTTTTCATCTCACGCACCCCCTAGAGGGCGTTCGTGCGCCACAAGGGGTACATGCGCCACAGTTTGGGAACCCCTGTTGTAATGTATAGGCCTACTACGATTGTGTTGGAGGTTGGCCTGGGCCGGCTTAGCGGTCCAGGCACCTTGGCTGGTAATCCAGCATGACAGTGTGTCACAGGTTTGAGTCCCGATCCCGACAAACTTCGCTGTGTGTCTTCCACCCCATCTCTCTCCCCGTTTCCTCTCAAGCTACTGTGTTGTGTGATATGGCCTCAGCTGGCTGACTCAGTGACGACACATTTATCTGCATAAACATATTGATATCCACGACTAGGGATGGAGCTCGTTCATTTTTATTGATAACGAGCACCGTATCGATCAGGATTATCGAGCCCGGTTCTTATCGAGCCCACTATCGAGCATTTTCTATTATTTTGTGGAAAGACAGGATACAATAAATTCTGATCAGAACCAGTATCTGTTACTATAGGGCCTTCAAATACAGTAGTTTTCTAACAGACATTTTTACCGATAAAATAATATGAAATAAACTGTTAACTGGTTAATATGTCACTTTAAAAGCATAATTTTGTTTACCCGGACAGCGCTGGTTGGCAGGTATCAATACACTTTATACTGTTTGTTCCAGCATGGATGATTACGTTTATTTCTTGATCGCCTCTTGTCTTGACTGTTTAAACATGACATCATGGGCCGCTATGCTCGATAACAGGCTTTAATAAAGATTGTTATTATTAACAGGGTTCAGCTATTTTCTAATGTTCCCCATCACACAAAGATTTGGTGGAGCCCCTGTAGTAACTCTGAGGACCCCCTAGATGTCCCAGACCCTTGTCTTTATAGGATGAAATGTTTATATTTGAGTTATTTGGTCGTCTCTTATTGTTAATTAACAAACACACACATACTGTGTTCCATTCTGCTGTGCATAGGCTATACTATCATTTGTTTTTGGTGAAGCCTATCCATTAATTTGTGTTACCATGAAAGGCACAGGGTCACCACAAATATTCTCTTTAAAAAACAATGGTGGTTGTGTCAGTATTGATCTATTCTAGAGGCAACCCTAGATTAATATTGATATTTGAATGATATTATACAATTGGTACCAGAGCTAGTTGACTCATTCCTCCTGTCAATTCCATCAGAATGTTTCGATTATCACTTGTAAACTCCTGTCATAGAGAACTTGGCATTGACAAAAGGGGCAGTGGCTCACGGGTAGAGTGGCCTCTTGGGAACCGGAATGTTCCCAGTATCCAGGAGATCCTATAGGTCCCAGGGTTAGTGTCGAAGTGTCCTTGAGCAAGATGCGGAACCCCTAATTGCTCCCAATGAGTCTTGCATGGTTTCCTCCGCCATCGGTGTAGGAATGTGTGTGTGAATGGGTGATTTATTGTAATGCACAATCCATGTGAAGCTATATCAATGGACTGTTTATCATTTTCAGTGCACATGTTAAAACGATCTGACGCTAGGAAAATGTCACTTCTCACAATCTCCTCCACTTTGCCTGGTGTTATATAAACTGCACACTGAATCATTGCTCATACTGTAAGTAGGTTACTCCATATCATTAACAGAGTTGAAAATGTGTGTGGTGCCACCTTTAAACTCAGTCAGGATTAAATCGGATGTGTGACTACTATCTTCTGATGACCCAAACTTTGAGTGTGTGTGCATGTGTGTGCAAGTGTGTGTGTGTGTGTGTGTGTGTGTGTGTGTGTGTGTGTGTGTGTGTGTGTGTGTGTTGATTAGCACCCTCAACTGGTGTGCAGGTCAAAGGCGTCTGGACCCTGAGCACCCCTGAGCTGCAACAGGATTATAGCAGGATTACCGAAGAGCTGCCATGTCAGTCAGAGTTTCACCAGAGACACCCCCCGGTAAGCCCCCTATCTCATATCTCACACAGCCAGATATGATATGTGAGAGCGGTGGGCATTAAGGTATGTGTGTGTGTGTGTGTGTGTGTGTGTGTGTGTGTGTGTGTGTGTGTGTGTGTGTGTGTGTGTGTGTGTGGTGTGTGGGTGGGTGTGCGTGGGTGTTGGTCCTCACAAAATAAAGGGTTGTTTTTATGCTTAAATAGTTTGGTATTTCTCACTTTCAGTTGCGGTTTAGGGTTGACTTTACCCATTTTAAAACCATTTCTGTCTTCTTGGTCTGTATGTCTCAGGGCAGTTCATAAACCTGCCCACCAATGACATTATCGGTAGACGGTAGGCAGGTTTGACAATTTCAGATTCAAACAAGATTTCAAACTTTGTTTTCTTTTTTTTTTCTTTTTTTTTGAGACTCCCTTACGGAGCTACAGTATGTGTGTGGCTGGGTAGCTGGCTGGGTAGCTGGGTGGCTGGGTGGCTGGGTGGCTGGGTATGAGCACGAAAATAGCATGGTTGTTTTTCACCAACCTAACACACACACGCACATATTAACTGTATATATGATGATTTCGGGTGTGCCAGTGCAGTACAGTGACAGTACAGTACAATACAGTATAGGGTACAGTAGAGGGACCCCCACACGGTAACTCTGTCATTTCTCAACCGTTTTGGACTTGGGGCAGCTCGCCGGAATCGGCCCAGCCCCCTGGGTGCGTTCCTGGGGGTCTGGATGTTCCGGGGACCCCCCCCCCGGGACCCAGGAGACCCCCACATGGTAACTGTCATTTCTCTACCGTTTCGGACGTGGGGCGTCTCACCGGAACCGGGCCGGCACCCTGGCCATGATCCTGTGGGTCTGGAACTTCCGGGGACCCCCCGGGGAGCCCCACACAGAGTTGCACCACTCACTTCACACGGGTGTGATTTTTTTATGAATGCAAGAACAATGGTTTCTATTTCAGGCTCAACACGATAACTTTCCAGGAAGAGAAAGGCTGTAGATTCTATTAGCTTGGAATGCCCAACGATGATGTTATCACTAGGCAGGCCTGAACTATCCATGGCCCACGAACGAGACGCAGAGTGAATAGACGGAAATTGTGCCATCTTATTAGTAAGGATTGGTCCTATATGAAGACAATGTTGTTGTTAGGGTTAGAGTCTCAATTGGCTATTTTATTTTCAGTGTGAAACACTGTCACACATAACAACAAAAAGTATCTCAGGCTTAAGGGCCAGGGTTAAAATGGCCTAACATTCTTAGTTATACTAATACCAAGTATACTAATACCAATGTGTGTGCACGTTTGTGGGAGAGAGAGGGAGAGAAAGAGACAGAGAGAGAGAGAGAAGCAGAGAGAGAGAGTGTTCTACTGGAAGTTATAGCATTTCCACTGCTAGTTTCAGTTGTATACCTCGAGGGTTCCGTGTTCACATTCAGATACTAATGACCAACAGTCAAGGCTGGCTGGTGGAAGTTTGCCTCCGGTGTGGCATGGCATTCAGCTCAAACACAGGACCGACATCATTATCTCACAACAATACAAAGTATCACATCATAGACACAGTGAAGAGTTACAGAACATTATCACCACGTTGGACACACGCAAAGTCATCAACTAACCTTGTGGGATGTGTGTACATTATCACATTAAACACAGACGTTACATCACAGAAAAGAATGCTGAGATATTACTGACCTTACTGACATGGATGTCCTGTATATACAAATCTGGAGCTTCAGACTTGGATTTGACTGTCTGGGTGGTAAAAGGTGGATAATACACTACCTTATGGAGTTGTGAGTACCAAACCTGATTTATACATATCTTATCTTACGAGTCATGTACAATACAGTAGTACCTACAAGTTCACAATTGTGACTTGTACGTTTTCAGCACGCAACAAAATTAAGTTACACTATGTCTTTTGTACAGTATGTACGGCCCGGGTGACCAATATGAAACTACAAAGACATCAACTCCGATCTGCCTATCAAGGATTAGAATTGCTAACAAAACGCACTTGTTCTGAACGTTTTTGTTTAGTTTTATTTCATTTTTCAAGCCAAGTCACAACAAATGATCTTGTTGGGCCCAGCCAATTAGGTTTGACTAATGCAAACATACCACAGAGGCATTAGCCTAAACATTTCTTGAGGCACTCTCAGACGGACTGAAATAGAGAGAGAATAGCGTCGGAAAACGTAATACCACTGTAGCGTGTCAAACTAAATATGTATAGAGCTGTTGCAGTTGGCAGGAGACCTTTTTGAATGACAGTTTGAATGAACTAAGAAAATGTCTAATATACACAAGGCCCTTTTTTGTGGACTACAGAAAAAAGGCATTTCACATGGTTCAGTTGGTGCACTCGGTTGCCTTTGATAGTTTAATTTTATGAGACCACAACATTCCCCAACAACCTTTTTTCCAAGATATATTTTTGGCATTTTATGCTTGATTTCAGATTGGATAATACATAGACACAGTTAACCATGGGCAGAGAGAGGAGAGACATGCGAGACAAATAGTATGCATTGCTGTTGCTTTTATCCAAAGTGCTTTACATTCTCCCATTGATCCACACATTCAAACACCAACGGCAGAGCAACCAGGCAAGGTATCCAGCTGCTCATCAGGAGCCTTTAGGGGTTTGGTATCATGCTTAAGGACACTTTGACACAACGTCAGGAAAAGCTATGGATCAAACTGGTACCTACCTACCAGTTCCCAGATGGTTAATCTAACTCTTGAGGCACAACTGCCCAAGATAGGAGTTGGATTTGAACTTGTGTCCTTGCTACAAGGAGCATACAGAATGGTCTGTAGCTAAGCCACCATGCAGGCACCCTACTTTTTGCATTAAACCTTTTTTGGTATTGAGAAAGTTCCTCAGTTTTTGTCAACATGTACTAATATGAGTTAAAACGTTGTATTAGGCAGGGCACAAAGCTTTTAATTTGGATTTTAATTAGCATCACAGGGAATACCTGCCTGACATTTGAAAAACAGGAGGAGGCCCATGCATTTACTGGTATATCACCTTTTTTTGACTGATAAAAACTTTGGATAAGCGCAGTTGTAAAACTATTTGACTGTCTTTTGCATTTGTTTTGACCATTTAAAGCTAAATATATAGTTATAGTTAATATATTAAAAAAAGTGCTCATGCAAGCACAAACACAATTTACACTGTAAGTGTTTAGCTAACGCTCTTACCCAGAGTGACTTACAAAGTGCAAGATCAGAGTAAATTATATGAACCCTGGTCAACAAACAAGAGGGTAAATGGTCATGTAAGTAGAGTGCAAAGAAAACAATTCAGTGCTTCAAAGTAACTATATAGCAGGTATACATCAAACGTAGAATTTGTCTGAACAACATGCCTTCTACCTAACATACTTGGCATTTGTGGACAAGTAACCAACACATATATGCATCTATGTACTGTATAACTAACTAAATCCAACAATAAATGATACAGAGGTAGAGGTGAGTTTAGACTACAATGAAACAATGGGTGAGTTTGCACACCTGCACACACACACACACACACACACACACACACACACACACACACACACACACACACACACACACACACACACACACACACACACACACACACACACACACACACACACGTACACACACACACGTACAAGTGGAGACATACTCCTTATTTGTCCCATCTCCTGTGGTTTAGCCTTTGTGTGCATGGATCCTTTTGGAGGGGATTGACACTTCAAAGTAGACCAAAGTCCTGGCAGGAGGAGACACAGAGCATAGGAACAAAAGACACCTGACGGGCGGGCGCACGCGCACACACGCACACACACACACACACACACACACACACACACACACACACACACACACACACACACACACACACACACACACACACACACACACACACACACACACACACACACACACACACACACACAGATGCATGCACAATGCACATCACATACAACGGAGCAGACTTTTTCCACAGTTCCGGAAGATCATGTGTACTGATTTGTTCCATCTGTTATGCTTCATGATGCATGGAGACAATACCTCATGTGTGTGTACACACACACACGCTCTCACACACACACACACACACACACACACACACACACACACACACACACGCACACGCACACACACAGAAACTGTTTCATCTCACAGCGGCTCAGGAGAGGTGCAGACGACACATTAAAGAGAACTTCTTGCCCTTACACATCTTCAATAAGATTACACCAACTCAACCATGTTAACAAGCTCCTCTTCCCCCGCAGCATAAACACATGACAACATGTCACTGACACACATACATGGAAACATGCATGGGAAGAGTCTCACGCCGCCCGCTTCATGGAGACTATTTAAGAACATTCTTAAAAAGAGGTATTTTTTAATTTATTTCATTTATTCTAAATTGGAAAACAAAATAGCTGTGTATGCACATTGCACATGTATGTCCACATGTGTGGCTAGGGGTTAGTGTCTGCATTTCTGTTTTTTCTATTAGAAGGTATAAGTAAAATCCTCAATGTTAATTGGCCAGTTGTTGAGAGTATACAAATGTAGCCAGATTGGTTACATTGAGTTAAATGAACACTGAAGTGTTTTGCTGTGTAAACGTAATAAACTTAACACATTTCAATAATATACCTCAGTGTGCTTTTCAAAATTCAAAATAAAGAGAGTAAGCTATATGGAGGTAATACTGCTTCTTTGTCGCTGGAGAGAGGCAAGCTGTAACATTCTACCTAAAATGGCCATGCATGTTCACTCACCACTTACCCTATACTGAATATAGCTGTAATGGTGCTGTTAACAGCCTGTACTTTCTTATCACCTTAGCGTGTCAACACACTTACATTTTAGATTTCGGCGCCTGCAGCCTATACTGTATCTCATTATTAGTGTGAATCCAATGTGGGAATTGGATGCATATAAATGTATGTCTGTGTGCAATTGTGCGCTTGTTTGTTGTTTGTTTGTGTGTGTTTGTGTGTGTGCCTGGGGTGCGTGCGTGCGTGCGTGCGTGCGTGCGTGCGTGCATGCGTGCGTGCGTGCGTGCGTGCGTGCGTGTGTGTGAGTGAGTTTGTGTGTGTGATGGTAATCTACGGCAATACCTCCTGCTCCTGCACACACAGACAACCTCACGTACACATACGGTAATATATAGGCGCTGATGTCACTGCCGGAGCACCCGCCAGATGTCAAAGATCCGAGCCTATTAGCTGGTTAAGTGGACTGATGGATGATCTCATCCCTCCTCTCTCCACTCCGACAAAGTACAAACAAACCCAAACAACAGTTGGACCAACCTCATATACTGTACGTCCACACACACAATACCCTCGTGCTAATTACAGGGTTATTAGCCCGTGGGCCCGTAGGCTCTGGCTCGTTTAAGCCCTCCTCCAAGGTCTCCTGCTCAGGCCCTAAGACCATTTAAAACCTATCAAGTCTCTAGAGTCGTTTTATCTTATCTTCTCTTTAGGATAGCCCTGGATAGCCTGAGCGGATTTCCTCACTTCATCCTGTTGAGAAGACTATTGCTGTCCTCTCCGCATGCTAGAGGCAGTTCTTTGGCTTTAGATAGTTGCAGTACTCTGCCAAACTAAGCACACGCCAAGGTAAAGCTCCATGCAGTTAGTTCCATTATAATAGCCCTGTGCAAAAACAGTGATTTTTCAGTCCATTAGATTGATGGTGGAACTCTAGTAGAACCTTGGGTTATATACCGTAGTTACCGGGTCATAATATGAGTCCATATTGTTTCACAATGTATAGTACTAGAATTTCGCGGGCCTTCGGCCCGCTCATCCAAGCGCCATGCGATACGCAAATGGGAAGAAGGCAATGGCAAGCCATGATGTTTTCATGTATGCATTTGCTTGGAAAGCGCAAAGTTGCCAAGCTGGCTGAGTGACCTTGTTTGGTTTTGTGTATTTGTGTATGAAAGCGAGCATTAAATGTATGTAATCGCAGCGCTCTCCATCCAAGTTAGAATCAGTGTGTGCGTTGTGGTGTTGTTCTTCTTCTTCTACTTTTGGTATGTGTGTGTGGGTCACGTGGTGGGCTTTGAGCAAATGGGAGAGGGAATGTAGTGTTGCCAGGTCCGCGTATTGTAAGCGAGTGGTAGTGTGTGTAAGTAGCGTGTTGAATGGCATTTTTTCTGTGCTTGTTTTCATAGACGTGGCAACAAATTAGGCGGGGGTGTCGGTGCTTGTGGCGTGTTTGTGTTTATTATAGATATTGATATTGTTTGTGAGTCTGGACGGGAGCCGGCTTTAGTGGCAGTGCAATGACAATTTTTACGCGGGTGGTGTTGAGTGTGGGCGTGCGGCGCGACATGAGGAGATAGCCGTGGATCGACGCGGAGGGTAAGTCTGTGACGTCTTAGTCACACACTGCAACAACACACTAAGACTTAGTGTGTTGTTGCAGTGTGTGTTGCAGCGTGTCAGTGACGTAGTAGCTGGTGACTTTGGGTCCCTTTTCCTGGGTTGGGTACACCTTTTCAAATGTATAATAGATACTCTATATAATACATAGACAAGTGAAATAGACACAACATTGGCTTAGGAATGTGACCAAAACAAAACAAATCTCCATTGATACTTGAATGCACATTACCCATTTCTGCTAAAGATATCATGTCTACCCTAATAGGTGTATCCTACATGCCACTATACCTGTACTTTTAACTTTATTTCTATCTTATCTATCATTTTCTTATTTCATAAGTCATTACATTCAGTATTGTTATTTGGATCATTATCTTATATATGTTAGCACAGTCTTTGTGGAACACGTTCAATCAACATTTCACGGCTTGTACTCGTATGAGTGAGAAACTATTGATTCTTGATTCTGTGCTCTGTGAGCAAGGAATTACATTTTCTATCTCCATTTGAAGATCCAGTCCTGTTATTGTATTTCTTTGGAAATATTATGGCTTTTTTCACAATATAGAAATCTCTAGGTCACCAATGTTGGCAATAACAATTCACTTGGTTGTCTCTCTCTTGTCAGTAGGCGGAATAGAGCTGGGGAAAAGTAACAGGAATGGAAAGAGAAGAAAATGCAGTCCCTGCATGCAAGTGATAAAGATGATGGACAATATTTGGATTAATTCATGGCTAGGTCCTATAGGTACCCATTAACCCAACGTCCTACTGAAGTTCAAGGGGGACTGGAAAAAAAACAATGTCTTTATTAATTTCCTGAAATCATTTTATATGAGTGCGCTCATATCATGCCCATTTTGCTCTTTTTATATAAGGTGATTTATGACAACAATCTGCACTTTGTACATAAAAGTAGAGTAGTAGCCTGCTGTAAGATTTTAATGTAAGGCTACAGGAAATGACAAGGAGGCAATGTTTCCTCTCTTTAAACGGCTGGTGACAGTCTAGACTCTAGACATGAGCCATCAGCTCATGTTAAAAGCATTCATTTGGTAAGGCAGCTGAGATGTTCAGCAGCAGAGACGTTCTGCAGCCTGTCCCAGATATGTTATTTAATGGGTTCAAGCAATCTAAACACATGCTCATTTGGATATTATGCTTGGTACTCGCAAGAAGATTTTGCCAGTTCATTTAAGAGCTCTTTTACCCAGTAATGTTGCCAAGAAATGGAATTTTTTTGCACGCACGCACACACGCACGCACGCACGCACGCACGCACGCACGCACGCACGCACGCACGCACGCACGCACGCACGCACACACACACACACACACACACACACACACACACACACACACACACACACACACACACACACACACACACACCATCACTCTGGGAAGTTTGTTTTTGTTATCTCCGCCAGGAAATCATATGCTTCACCCTGTGTGTGTGTGTGTGTGTGTGTGTGTGTGTGTGTGTGTGTGTGTGTGTGTGTGTACACACACGTGTGTCTACAGCTAATCTTGCATAATGCTCGGCCAGTAAATGTAACATTTCTTGTGTATGCTGACAGCGGGCCACAAACCTGAATTTTACGGGGAAAAAATCAAAATGGTCAAAGAAAATGATGTTATTTGGGGGAATTTATAATTGCGAAGCAATCATCATTCCAGGCTATTGGATATTAAGCGTCCATCCAGGCTATGGACCAGAACTATAGCCAATCGCAGACAGTCCCCCTAGTTAAGCCATTCCAGAAAGTAAAGTTCAGCCATTCATGTCAGTCAACTATGTTTAACAATTTTGTCCAATTTGAGAAGATAATGTGTGCCTTTGTTTCTTTCTCTGTGTTCCACACAGAAGAGACGCTTATAGAAAATAGGCCTCACAAAACACTCACAAAGAATGTGAGTCACTTGCTTACATCTCAAATCACAACCTTTGATTGACTGGTGATACAAACATAATTGAATCAACAATCAAGCACATGTGTGAAAATATTCTCATCACATGTGGGGATGTGGCAGGCATTTCCCATGGAATTGTTTTAAAGGCAGCACATTGACACAAGCTTAATCTTTTGCTGTGGAAATATTGTAAGGTAAACAATAATTATGTGTGTCTATTGTCTAAATGGGAAAACCGTATTTTGCTGCTGATAAGAAAAATAAAGGGAGAATTTTGGATGAATTAGGCCTACACACTGCTTGACAGTTCAGTCCATAATAAATAAATATCCATGTGTTACACACTGCTGGATAGTTCAGTCCATAATAAATAAATATCCATGTGTTACACACTGCTTGATAGTTCAGTCCATAATAAATAAATATCCATGTGTTACACACTGCTTGATAGTTCAGTCCATAATAAATAAATATCCGTGTGTTACACACTGCTTGACAGTTCAGTCCATAATAAATAAATATCCATGTGTTACACACTGCTTGACAGTTCAGTCCATAATAAATAAATATCCATGTGTTACACACTGCTTGACAGTTCAGTCCATAATAAATAAATATCCATGTGTTACACACTGCTTGACAGTTCAGTCCATAATAAATAAATATCCATGTGTTACACACTGCTGGATAGTTCAGTCCATAATAAATAAATATCTGTGTGTTACACACTGCTGGATAGTTCAGTCCATAATAAATAAATATCCGTGTGTTACACACTGCTGGATAGTTCAGTCCATAATAAATAAATATCTGTGTGTTACACACTGCATATATTAATAAAAATCACACCCGTGTGAACTGAGTGGTGTAAGGTCTTATATAGACTGATCAGCTGTGGTCTGACGTAATGTCTGACGTAATGAAATCATACCCGTGTGAACTGGGTGACCATAGCAACCATGCAAATTTTTTGGTACGAACAGACAGACAGACAAACAGACAGACACGTAAACTAACAAAGCCAGTTGTAGGAGTGGTTTACACCACTCAAAAATAAAAAATAATAATATCACTCTCTCTCTCTCACTCAGCTTTAGCGGAGGAGGTAGACCGGCTGTCTTGGAATTGGAAGGCTCTCGGTTCCATTCCCAGCTCCTCCAAGCTGTTAGGGTTCCTTGAGCAAGACACTGAACCCTTAAAGGGTAAGACCACTTTTGTAGAGGTTTGGGTTGTGTAGTTACCTTGCCATGATGTAACTCCAAATGTGGACAAGAAATCAAAAATAATTTCTCCAGTGATTAGAAATTGATAATTCAAAATATGCTCCTCATTGACTTACATTGTACGCTGAAACAGCTCTCAAAGTCACTCTTTTAGTACGTAAACAAACACAAACAAAGTTGTTTCAGACAATATGGAGCAACACCAAAACTCATGTGGTTTTATTTTTTCATAAAAATGTTAACTTCCTGTTGATTTGTCCATTTTTATTCAGAAGAAAACCCGGACTGGATCCATGGATCCGGATCCAGATCTTCATATAGTAAAATCAACAGGAAGTTACCATTTTTATGAAGAAATAAAACCACATGAGTTTTGGTGTTGCTCTATATTGTCTGAAACAACTTTGTTTGTGTTTGTTTACGTACTAAAAGAGTGACTTTGAGAGCTGTTTCAGCGTACAATGTAAGTCAATGAGGAGCATATTTTGAATTATCAATTTCTAATCACTGGAGAAATTATTTTTGATTTCTTGTCCACATTTGGAGTTACATCATGGCAAGGTAACTACACAACCCAAACCTCTACAAAAGTGGTCTTACCCTTTAACTATCTCCGATGAGCAGGTTGGTGCCTTTAAATATTTCCACCTCCATCGGTAGCAGGTGAATGTGAAATGGTGCTTTGGAGAAAGGGTCTATAGAAATGCAGTCAATTTACCATAAATGCAGTCCATTTACCATCCATTTACATGTCCCAGATGTAGAGAAAGATGGAAAGAAGTAGACATGAATCATGAATGTCTATCAGAGAGAGGAAGGAAGACAGTAAAGACATAGGTGCCGCACTAACGCCTGATTAATACTTAGCTGTGCGCTGGTGTCTCGCACTGAAAATAGCCGATCTACAAGCTCACAACACGTGTTGCACTGCATAGAATGGCTATTTTATATGCAAAAAAGATTTGCACTCTAATGAATGCACCTTTCTAGTTAGACAGAAACAGGCATGGTGGTGGCGTGTGTATGTATATTCACAAAGACACTGAATATGTTACTCGTACTGACTTACAGCATGATGAAATTGAAACTGTGTGGGTTGAATTAATTTTCAAAAAAGCTAAATCAGTATTAGTGGGCACCGTCTACAGACCGCCTGACCAACATGGGTTCTATGATATACTTGAGGGGTGCTTAGCTGAGGAGGAAGGTGTAGAGAAAATCCTGATTGGCGACTACAATACAGACATGCAACGAAAGGAAGCACCTGTGTTTAAGTCATTCAGTAAGTTCTGTGATCTACATAGTGTCAGTCAGCTAATTACCCAACCCACTAGAGTGTGTGATTCTACTCAAACTGTCATTGATCTCATTCTGTCCTCGGACAAATCCAGAATCTCCAAGAAAGGGGTTATTGTATGTGGGCTTAGTGATCATTTTATGATATTCTGTACCCGCAAAATACAAAAACTTAAGACCGGCTGCCACAAAACAGTCATATCAAGGGACCTCAAAACCTACTCTAGTGAGGTCTTTAACCAAGTATTGGAGAGTCTGGATTGGTCCGATGAGCTTGAATGCACACATGTCGAAGAAGCTTGGCTTGGCTTCAAAACCAAATTTACATCAGTACTGAACAACATGGCTCCTTTGAGAACCACCAGGGGCAAAACCCGCTCGGAACCATGGATGAATTCGGACATACTGGCTGCAATGAAAGCCAGAGACAAAAAATGCTCTGAGGTTCTAAAATGCAAGTCAAAGCTAGCCAAGCGCTTCGACAGTGTTCGCCAAGCTCGTTTGAACAACCTAAATACACAACGAATCAAACTACGAAACAGTGTAACTGCCATGACCAAATCAGCTAAAAGTAACTTCATTAATGATAAAGCTGAGGAAAACAAAAACAATCCTCATGAGCTCTGGAAGCTACTAAACAATACACTAAGCTATGGTCAGAAACTAAAAACCAGATTTTCGAACATAAACATCAAATCTGACAACACTCTCATCACTGACAACCTTGATGTGGCCAACTACTTGAATATCTTCTTTACAAACATATCAACAACTCTGGTTAACAAACTGCCCTCCCACTCTGGGCTCTTTGGTGTAGAGCACATTACAACCTTCTACAAAAACCTAGGTGTTTGTAAAGACGATTTTAAACTAGTTATGGTAACAACTGATGAGGTAATTAAGAAACTGAGTGCCCTCCAACCCCACAAGGCCACAGGCCATGACAACATTCCCTCCAAATTTCTCAGAGACTCAGCCATCTCTATAGCTCCAATCATCACCCACATAGTAAACCTCTCCATCAAACAGGGACAGGTCCCCCAAGATTTCAAACTGGCCAAAGTAACCCCCTTGCACAAGAAAGGGAGTAAATTAGACCCCGGCAACTACCGCCCTATTTCTATTCTTAGTTCCATCTCGAAAGTGATGGAAAAAATAGTCTATGAACAGGTTGAAAAGTATCTTGCCACTAATAAATTATTGTACGAGTTCCAATCTGGCTTCAGAACATCCCACTCCACTGACACATGCCTCCTCTATTTGAGTGACCACATCAAACAAGAGGTGGACGCTGGCAAATACTGCGGCATGGTCATGCTGGACCTCCAAAAGGCTTTTGACACCGTGAACCACTCCATACTGGTTAACAAGCTAAAAGCAATTGGTTTCGATAGCACATCAGTGAGCTGGATGCAATCCTACCTGGAGGGGAGAGAACAGATGGTGGAAGTGAACGGAACACTGTCCCCCCCCCTCCCAGTGAGCTGTGGCGTTCCACAAGGAAGCATACTAGGGCCTCTACTGTTCCTAATATATGTAAACGACATGACTTCAGCCTGTGACTGCAACTTGTTCCTGTTCGCAGATGACTCAGCACTGCTGGTCTCGGACAGGGACAAACTGCAGGTTGAAAATGCCCTCAGCTCTGAACTCGGTAGAATCTGCACCTGGCTCGCTGATAACAAACTATCTTTACACCTGGGAAAAACTGAATCCATTCTCTTTGGCTCTATTAGTAATCTCAGCAAGGCAAATGGCTTCTCGGTTAGAGTGGGTGACAATGTTATCACACGTAAAGATGAAATTACCTACCTAGGTTCCATCCTGGAGGCTAATCTTTCCGGTGATAAAATGGCCACCAACGTAATCAAAAAAGTCAACCATAGAACAAGATTCCTCTACAGGATCTCCTCACTGGTCAACAAAAACACCTTGAAGACCTTAACAGGAGCCCTTGTACAGGGTTTCTTTGACTATGCATGCACCTCCTGGTACCACAGCACCTCAAAGGCCCTTAAAACCAGGCTCCAGACTTCCCAAAACAAACTGGTCAGGCTCCTACTTGATCTAGCCCCCCGAACCCACCTCACCCCTGCCCACTTCGACAGGCTGGAATGGCTTAGGGTCGACGACAGAGTACAGCATCTTGCAATGGGTCTGGTCCACAAGATTCGATACACCACCAAGATACCCATGTACCTGTCTAGATACTTCCTTAATGTTAACGAAGTCCACACCCACAACACCAGAGGGAGTGCAACGAACCATGTACAACCCAGATTCGGCACAAACAAGGGTCTAAATTCTTTTCGCTCCTATGCCACCAAAATGTGGAACGCCCTACCAACTGTCATTAAGACATGCGAATCCCTTGACTCCTTCAAAACCGCTCTCAAAGGGCACCTACGGATGGCTGCAATTCGAAACTGGCCCCCGTAAAATCTGAATCCCCCCCCCCGCCCCCCCCCTTTTTTCCCCTCACTGTATATATTTCTTTTCCCTTTTTACCTCCTTTTTGATGAATTCTTTTTTGATGAATTCCTGTTCTGTCTATAGAAGTGTCTATTTGTACGTCTCTAAATGTTTTGATGATTTGAACATGGTGGACCCTGTTGGAAACAAGTGTAATGCTTAATTGGGTCGTCCACTCACAGTTAACAGCCTTTGTATTGAGTTTGTGCTTGAAATGTACTGTAATTCTGCAAACTGTTAATAAATTCTTCAATCAATCAATCAATCAATCAGACTATAATAGCACTCTAATGAATGCACCTTTCTAGTTAGACTATAATAGCACTCTAATGAATGCACCTTTCTAGTTAGACTATAATTCTGATCCCTATTATGGGCCCAATCTCTCTTGTTATTAATGGGCTATAAATGTTAAAACGGCAAATAATATTGCAAATCACAAAGAGAGTTTTATATGGGATTCTCATATTTTATTGATGCATTGCCCTGATTCATTTAATGTGTGAGTAAGTGTGCCACTGCCATAGTGTTCAACTAATGCCTCATTTGTACTTTATTGTTTCATGCAGCGAAAATAGCACATCTATCTCACATTGTGATTTTTGATGCGGGCAACTAAATAAGACTTTACAGTCACTATGCCCTTTATCCCATTATGCTTGTCCTTTTTTAAGGTCCATTTTTGGTCTTTTATGCCTTTATTATTGATAGAACAGTAGGCTGACAGGAAATAGCAAGAGGGAGATGGGGAGTGACATCGAAAGTGATGGAAAAAATAGTCTATGAACAGGTTGAAAAGTTTCTTGCCACTAATAAATTAATGTACCAATCTGGCTTCAGAACATCCCACTCCACTGACACATGCCTTCTCTATTTGAGCAACCACATCAAACAAGAGGTTGATGCTGGCAAATACTGCGGCATGGTCATGCTGGACCTCCAAAAGGCTTTTGACACCGTGAACCACTCCATACTGGTTAACAAGCTAAAAGCAATTGGTTTCGATAGCACATCAGTGAGCTGGATGCAATCCTACCTGGAGGGGAGAGAACAGATGGTGGAAGTGAACGGAACACTGTCCCCCCCCTCCCAGTGAGCTGTGGCGTTCCACAAGGAAGCATACTAGGACCTTTACTGTTCCTAATATATATGTAAACGACATGACTTCAGCTTGTGACTGCAACTTGTTCCTGTTCGCAGATGACTCGGCACTGCTGGTCTCGGACAGGAACAAACTGCAGGTTGAAAAGGCCCTCAGCTCTGAACTAGGTAGAATCTGCACCTGGCTCGCTGATAACAAACTATCTTTACACCTGGGAAAAACTGAATCCATTCTCTTTGGATCTAATAGTAATCTCAGCAAGGCAAATGGCTTCTTGGTTAGAGTGGGTGGCAATGTTATCACACGTAAAGATGAAATTACCTACCTAGGTTCCATCCTGGAGGCTAATCTTTCCAGTGATAAAATGGCCACCAACGTAATCAAAAAAGTCAACCAAAGAACAAGATTCCTTTACAGGATCTCCTCACTGGTCAACAAAAACACCTTGAAGACCTTAACAGGAGCCCTCGTACAAGGTTTCTTTGACTATGCATGCACCTCCTGGTACCACAGCACCTCAAAGGCCCTTAAAACTAGGCTCCAGACTTCCCAAAAGAAACTGGTCAGGCTCCTACTTGGCCTCACCCCCCGAACCCACCTCACCCGTGCCCACTTTGACAGACTGGGATGTCTTAGGGTCAACGACAGAGTACAGCATCTTGCAATGGGTCTGGTCCACAAGATTCGATACTCCACCGAGATACCCATGTACCTGTCTAGATACTTCCTTAATGTTAACGAAGTCCACACCTACAACACCAAAGGGAGTGCAACGAACCATGTACAACCCAGATTCGGCACAAACAAGGGACTAAATTATTTTCGCTCCTATGCCACCAAAATGTGGAACGCCCTACCAACAGTCATTAAGACATGCAAATCCCTTGACTCCGTCAAAACCGCTCTCAAAGGGCACCTACGGACGGCTGCAATTCGAAACTGGCCCCCGTAAAAATCTGAATCCCCCCACATAAAGACAGGGGATTCTGGCCTGGACCGCTACACCAGCGTTCCAGGCCAGAATCCCCTGTCTTTATGTAACTGTGTTGTAGATGCTTTGCTTTTCTCAAGACTCCTCTGCATGAGTATCCATTCTCTCAGCACTTTCTTCTTCTTCTCTCAGATCCCTTCAGTAGCACCATCTGATATTGAGATTCTTCATAATTATGAAACAACTGTAAGGAAAGTGAGAAATATCACATATGTAGGGAGTTGATTATTATTGCACTACTCCTAAAACTCAACTCAGTCCAGCAGAGGTATATCAGTGCAAGCTCAGGCATGGCCATGGTTCAATTTGATTTGATTAATCAGTTTCCTTGTCATTGATTCATAATCGGGCATGCAAACGACAACTTTCTGTGAAATTATCCATTTAGAATGAGAAATATGTTAGGTCAACTATACACATGATACATCTCATAATCTAATAGGCAGATTGGTGACCTTTTGTTTCACTTTACAGCTTTTGCTCTTGGTTAATCTATAAGAAATATACATGCAATACAATATACCATTATGTTACTTCATGCTACAGTAGGTCAAATTCTTTATGAAAAACCCAATAACTGATTTTGAACCTGCTGGCATTTTCCCAAATTGTCACCAAGAAAGCTCTTCTTCCTTGAAGGTAGAACATGGCTACATTCTCCATAATGAGTCTTTTATCACTATACTGTGTACTAACTGTGGTTAACAGGAAACTATACAATGGTATGTATCTTTCTTCACTGCTGCTAATGCACATACAGCCTCATAGTATGTGAATATTCCCAAAATAAAGATTCTATTAGCTGAGGTTGCGACAAACATAACATTGAGTGGTAACAACAGTAGTAGCAACTAGATACGCTCAAGTTCAAGGTTTGGAGGCTGGGGTAGTACCCCAGGGGGTATACCCTGAATGAAAATGTAGCCCATTGTTTGAACTGAGAACAGGTGCTTTCAACAAAGAGCTCTGCATCATTACATTCCTCTGGGAAGCAAGGGAAAATGTCAACCTCCAGGAATTTACTATACAGCCCTTTGAACACAGCTAGGGCAGATTAGATGGATCAGATCAAGCCGGGGTTATGAGTCAACTAGAGAATCCATTTGTTTGAATGATATGGATGAACAACAGGAAAGCGGTTCTAAATGAGGAAAGAATGGAGGGTAATTTTCTTTATCAGCATTGTGACACCACATGGAAATTATGATTAGTTGTCTGCAATCAGAATGTTATTTTGATTCTGCCACGTATGATTGATTGACTTCATTACTGTAATTACTAGGTATCATTAGATTGCACAACCATGGTGAAGATTGTTTGAAGATTTTCCCCCGTCTTGTAAAAATGCAGCATTCTCTAATATATGTATGATTTTAGTTTATGTTATTGATATGATAGTCCTTTTTAGTTGTGATGGGCAACCAAATATAACTGAATTGCTCAATGTTATGATCTACTGTTTGATTTAGACACGTAAAAACCATGTACTATCCCGCAGTGAGTAAGACATTTCATAACCCATTTTCTTCGGTGCTCAGTGGATTATTTCACACAATTTATTGTTCAATGGAGAGATCATGCATGTCAGCAGTATTCTGAGGTCAGGAGAAAGCAGGTCTGAGGCCAAGATAAATCTCCGAGCGGAGCGCGCTGTGGGTGGAGGTCCTCTAAAGACACATTGCGCTCCAGCATTTTGTAGCGGAGCTCTTGCTCCATGCTTTTGTTTCAAACATTCCTGGCATGTTTCACCTTTCACACCTCTTTCATCCGTCTCGCTTGTCTGGATTAGAAGTCTTTACAGATATCGGTTTGTCCACAGATATCTAAACCACTTAAACCCTTTATGCTTCGCTGTAGGTCAAATGGCAAAAATGGCCGATCTACAAGCTCACAAAGCAGCTGGTTGCCAAATGTTCACCTATCATGACATGCCCATAATCGGGATGCTAGTGTTCATGTGGTTAATAAATAATCTCTCTCTAATCTAATCGAATATCTCTAATCTAATCTATTCTCTATTCATCTCTCTTATAAACAAACTTTCCACCTAAGGCCAATTTCATACTTAGTCACACGACTGTGCCGCTCACCGGAAATAACAGATTTTTGAAGGGAGGGACACCACCGTATGATGGTGTGTACAGTATATACGTCCTGGTTAACCCAGACATCTCCCACCCCCGCTCATGGTGGTGTCCAAGCCCCACCCATGTGCCATAATACTGGCCTTCAACAAGGACCTTGGCTGCCACATACCTGAGTGAAGGACCCTTTGATCAGGGTTGAGAGATGACAAGGCCGTGTGGTCCCTCCACCCCAGGGCCAGGCCACCTCTGTCACCACAGCCACTATATGACAGGGTCACCCAGGGGAGGTCCAACGGTCTAGCCTGCTTTACAGCCTGACTCGCTGCGTTCCGTCATTTGTTTTCTGTGTTCCGTGATTTGTTTTGTCACTGAAGTGACAAAACAAATCACGGTCCAGGCACCGCGGAATCGCTGTGAATCAGGCTGGTAACCAGGCTACCAACGGTCAGGAACACACATGTTCTTTATTAACGGTGACATACATGCACAACAGGTTTTCTTTGTGAGCAGCACAATAAATGATGCTTTGATGCCCTGTATGTCTGTGTCACACGACAAACTCATCTTCCAGCTGTTCACTTGAAAAGCTTAATACTTTACTTTTTAGCATTTAGCAAGTATAAGTGCGCTAAACCTCAACAGCACGATCGAAGGAGAGTATGTATGTATCCTTTGCTGTTATGATTTAAATATGCAATCTGTAAACGTTTTGTCCTACACCTGTGATTTGGAGAAACTAAAAATCTACCACTCAGCCAAGAGGAAACCCCCGCTACTGTATTGCTTCAGGCAGTGTACTGTCCAGTGGTGTAAAGTAACTGAATATATTAGTCAAGTACTGTTGCCTACTTAAGTAAGATTTTTAGGTATTTTTTACTTGAGTGGAGTATTTCCAATTTTCTGTACTTTTACTTTATTCCACTACAGTACATCTCAGAGACAAATATTGTACTTTTACTCCACTACAATTATTCAAAAACCTTAGTTACTATAGTTACTTTGTAGATTTTTGATTATTATGACAAAACATACATTATCCACCCTATATACATTTCGGCCATTTGAACAAGATACCGTACATTGTGATACCAATACTCAAGTAAATATCTACATAGTATTGATACTTTTACTTAAGTACAAAATGTGAGTACCTTTTCCCACTACTGTCTGACCATACGACGTCAGGGTCTAAATGTCTCCATGGAACAGTAAGGACTCAAGGAGGCGACCTCCAACCATTGGACATGTGCATGTTATATTGTAGTGACATACTTATCATACAGATTGCTTTAAATAGCGTTTCATTTATTCATAAAAAATAAGTTCCACATTGCAGCTTTAAAAACACCCCACTCAAGGTGTTCCGAGGTAGACTTATCAAACCTGTTGACGGTATCTTCTGTAGGCAGTCAGTTGAACTGAAGTGAAGTTGGTCCCTGGGCGACTCGTCTACCCCCTCAGGAAGACAAACATGATAAGAGGCTGAGGGTAAAATTACAGACTGCAGACAACCCTTAATGGAGTTCAAACCTAGGGCTGAGGGAAATAAGGTCATTCAGTCAGCCAGCCAGGCAGTCAGCCAGGCAGTCAGTCATTGAAGCTGACGCTGAACTGGAATAGTGACTAATTATTGCAGTCAAAGGCCTCAAGCAAAAAAGAAAAAGAAAAATCCTGTATGTGCATAAAACTTCTACGAACAACACATAAACAATGCTATGTGAGACTGCATAGCACTTCCAGGGCAGAACATATGGCTCATTTTTAAATCTTGAATGAAGCCAACCCAAACAACGCATTGGGATGAATGTGAACCGTCTCTCGCATAGAGCTAACCACAATCATTAGCATTAGATAAACACACGGCTACACTAGCAAACTGTGGGGTTGTACTGTATGCATATTTCACCAGCACTGTGACAGTCCATTGAACTTTCAGTCTCCGTCCAGGTTTTCATAGCAGTGAGGGTGGGCAAAAACAACCACCATCTAATGGTTGGTGATGGTACCTTTCTTATGCATAGTTAAAATCCTAATCGTAGTTTTTGTTCACCCAGAAATGCTCTACACGAGCCGTATTATAACCTGAGGCTTTAGGGATGAACTGTACCAGAGGGATGCATTACTCTTTCTCCGCATCTCCTCCAGTATAATGGAGCTATATAGTAAAATCCTCAGGGCCCTATGGTTGGTCCCCTCTTATTTCCTCTCTAAACGAAATATCTTCAAATCGCAGATCTGTATTGGCTATTGTTCACCACCAGAAAGTTAGTTCATGTGGTTAACATTTAAGATTTTAAGAGAGGGCATTTATGTATGTTATACCGGTATTCTTCCCATGGTCTCAGCTGTGATATGATGCCTGTAAATCTCTATCAACGGTGGCAGAATGCCCAGAGAAAGAGAGCTGGCTTGTCACTCACGCTGTTTGCTTAAATTTATATCATAAATTCTGGACCATCTGAGCTTAATCTGTTCTTCAGAAATCAGGAAATGCCAGGGCTACCTCAAGGCCTCTTGTTTCCAGCAGTGGTGTCTGTGTGTGTGTGTGTGTGTGTGTGTGTGTGTGTGTGTGTGTGTGTGTGTGTGTGTGTGTGTGTGTGTGTGTGTGTGTGTGTGTGTGTGTGTGTGTGTGTGTGTGTGTGTGTGTGTGTGTGTGTGTGTGTGTGTGTGTGTGTGTGTGTGTGTGTGTGTGTGTGTGTGTGTGTGCGTGCGTGCGTGCGTGCGTGCGTGCGTGCGTGCGTGCGTGCGTGCGTGCGTGCGTGCGTGCGTGCGTGCGTGCGTGCGTGCGTGCGTGCGTGCGTGCGTGCGTGCGTGCGTGCGTGCGTGCGTGCGTGCGTGCGTGCGTGCGTGCGTGCGTGCGTGCGTGCGTGCGTGCGTGCGTGCGTGCGTGCGTGCGTGCGTGCGTGCGTGCGTGCGTGCGTGCGTGCGTGCGTGCGTGCGTGCGTGCGTGCGTGCGTGCGTGCGTGCGTGCGTGCGTGCGTGCGTGCGTGCGTGCGTGCGTGCGTGCGTGTACAGTATGTGTTTGTGTATATGCTTCACACCAGTGACATACTGTAACATGGCATCATCGTGCCAAACCTCCTGCACGATACAGTGAAATCAATAGCGTCACTCTGTTGGATGACATCATGATTAGCCTTTCAGCAACGAACCACACCTGCAGAAAGCTGAAAATCGGGTTTAGGCTTAATATTCCGTGAAATGTTGGTGGAGGTAATAATGTGAGCATCTCAGATACTAGAGATATTGTGCATCTATCATCAACATCTCATAATTTACCGTTATTCTTAAGACAACGCAAAGGCGCCAAAACATCTGTACTGGCACAAATCAATACACGGCGGTTTCACTGTAAACTTCTTCTGAGTACAAATGATATGGAACATATGATATGGACCTGGTTATTTATACACTATTTGTTAAATTAACATTATAAATAGCATCGTACTGTGTTGAGTAGGCTCTCACAAGCATCTGCTCTCCATCAATGTACTAGGCACGCTAAACTCCCCCTACGGTTGCATGTGTGCCTGCAAACTGGCTTGCATGTGCACACATGCGCTCTCTCAGAATGCAAATGTACACGCAAGGATACACAGCAGCTGGAGCCTCTACCACACCCTGGCAACCAATGATGTTGTTCAAGGAGATGTGGTATAACAAAGAGCAAGTGAATTGCACAGCAGCATGCATGAAGAGATCGATCGCTTCAAGAAGTCTATGTAGAAGAGCCTGGCCCCATGAAGTGAACGGAGTTGTCGTAACTCTGTCTTACTCTATGGCTCTGCCCCTGCCCCATACAATCAGACTTATGTACGAATAAGCCAGGACATTTTTAAATACGCCTGGAAAACACTAGTTATGTACTCTTATGTACCTGTACACGAGAGGTAACGATAAAGAAACCGTGAACCCTGAAAATTGATCCCTAAGTTGGATGCCGTTATTATCTTAACAGCATCTCAGCACCAAGCTGAAATGAAAGTGTTGAAAGGTGTCCTGTGAAAGATAGCACCTTTACTTGCTGATGTGAAACCATTATTACAAATGAAGGCAACACATTGTATCATTGTTTCAGGCACCTATAGATTGCTCTCCTTGTAAATAGAATTGACTTACACCCCCACACCCTGCCCAATCTAATCTGTAAAATACTGAGGGCTACTGTTAATAATTCAGATCATCATCATAGGCCCATTTTTCACCAAAATAACTTTGGTTCTAGAAGATTCTTGGAACCTTTCACAGACCCGGCGGCCATTTTTGGGTCCATTTTCTAACCAATTTTTAGGCTTCTTAACCAATTAATATTCAGTGGAAACACTCTGAACTGGTTCAATATTAGGCTGGAAAAAAGAACCGAACCGGTTCAACCCTGGTGGAAAAGGGGCCAATGTGGCCATAGAGAAATTACTAATAATTACTTTAAAATAAATTTTATTATTTCTTGATTATTGTAATACTTTAATGTCGTTGTTTTTTTTAAACCTGACATGTGATCTAATCTAATATAATCTCAATGGAGAGCTTCGCTGGTATCACTGAGCCCAACGGATATGATCAACAACACCTTCTCAGTTTAGTTTAGTGTCTCAAAGGGGTTGTGTGATAACCATCATTTTACCTCCATTTGATGCACATACAAACTGCCAGGGTTGCGCAGCTTAGACCTGTAATATCGGCTTCCGTCAGATGTCGCAACGTTTTCATTAGGTCTGGCGCTTGGCTGGCTATAGGGCTCATTATGGCCTCAGATAACCCTTCAAAGACAAAACATAAAGTCTGGCCCCAGCGCCTGAGATTAGCACCTTAAAGGATGGAGTTAAAGCCTAGAATGCACTTTGTTTCTCCACACCCAGATACTCAGGAGGGAGAAACATCTTCAACCACAGAAAGTAAAAGCATCATCCTGTTGTTGTTGTTGTTGTTGTTGTTGTTTTTAAGTGCCGATCCATAATTTACTTGGGAGTGAGTGGACACACTGCACTTAAACAATTTTCCAGAGCAAAGAGTTTAAAGTTCATGACATTGTTGATCTGCTTAATACACACAGGTCCTAGATGGACATGTCATACTCTTGTTAATGACAGGCTAAAAGGCTTGTATAGCGGCCCACCCAGTCTGATTGATCTAGGTAATACGATGCTGTTTGTCTGAAGATAAAACACAGGCATGGTGTCAGGTGATCCCACTGACCCACCCTCCTGTTGACCATGTTGCTTTTAACCTCAGGTCATAACCTCCCATTAAAGTCTGTCTGCCCAACGCCCTGAGTCTGATGGCTTTGTGTAAGCTCAACACTTTTCCACAATCATGATATTTACGTTTCCAGTCGGACCTAACCCATCTAATGACAGAAAAGCATGCATACCAAGACCATACAATTGCAACTGTAATGCATGTGTGTGTGTGTGTGTGTGTGTGTGTGTGTGTGTGTGTGTGTGTGTGTGTGTGTGTGTGTGTGTGTGTGTGTGTGTGTGTGTGTGTGTGTGTGTGTGTGTGTGTGTGTGTGTGTGTGTGTGTGTGTGTGTGTGTGTGTGTGCGCACGAGCGTGCGTGCGTGCGTGCGTGCGTGCGTGTGTGTGTGTGTGTGAGAGAGCAGGTCATTGTCAAAGTCCAGCCCACATATCAGTAGCATTGGGGGTTGGCAGGTTGGCGAGGTTATGACCCCGAGAGAAGGCTTCATTAGGCTAACTGGAGATGTACTGCCTGGGGGCAATGACTCCCCAGCTGCCCAGTGGGAGGACATTATGGCAAGGGAAGCATCGCTCAGTTACCTCTGTGCATGACAGGAGTAGTGGGATGTCCGATGAAGGATTGTGGTCGTTTCATATCCTTTTGTTTTGGCCAGTGGTGGGCAAGTAGCTAAGTAAATGTACTTAAGCGCTGTACAATTTTTAAGTATATGTACTTTACTTGAGTATTTGTTTATTATTATTTTACCCCCCACTACATTTCAAAGACAAATATGGTACTTTTGACTCCACTACATTTCAACAAGGAAGGGGTCCCTTGTGGCAAAACGGGCCCCCAGAATGCAAAACAGGATTGAGACCCTCCTCTGGGTCCTGTTAGAGTTATATTCCCTGATTGTCCTTTCTCCTCTGTTTCTCTGCACAAGGGTATAGCCTTCATTTCAGAGGGATTTGTTGGGTGAGAAGAGTTTCTGAACCGGGACAGCGGATCATGTGATGATCATCCATACTGATTTAGAAGTGTCCAGGGAACCTCAGGGGATGGGGGGGGGGGCTGAAATATGGAGTTGACAGGACCCCCTGACGCCTTGAGATGGTTGCAGAAATGCTACTGAGTGCTGGTGTGGGGGTACGCTGTCTGGATTGGGACCGGCCTGCTTGTCTGTGTGGGGGCTAATGAAAACAAATGCTGGGACAAGGTCAGGAGGTTGAGATCAAGGGCACGGGACCCCCCCTCCTCAATTTCCAATGTGGAAGATTAATGATGCTTAAGCAATAATGGCCCAGAGAGCAGTCATTTCTCAGTATCACTTCCCCCCTGAGGCGCCAGAACACTGTGGTAGGGGTGATTAGCCCACCTGTTGGCCCACTAAGTCTTAAAACGACTTCAATCCTATATACTTAATTGGATGTCAAATCGCAAAAATAATCAAACTATAAGCCTATAGATCTGCTATTTTCACCAAATCTTTGCCTATTTTCGACAAAGTTTCACCTATTTTCACAGAATGTTTGCCTATTGTGACATGCCGAGAATAGGGCCGCTGTATGTATAGGGTTCATTTGGTTAAGATTCTGGGCCTGAGGGCATTGCTCTTGTGACTTCTCGGTCCTGCAAACATGACAGAACGATGTGCATCCATCCTTAGTGCATCCTAAAAGATTTGCACCCATGTGATCTGTGAGCGGTGCAACTACACTTTTATTGTTATAGTTACCATGGCAGCAAGCACAACTAACAAAAAAAATCGCCTGTAGGCTAATTAAGCTTTAAAGGACCACTTAAGTTAGACTTAACCACTTTTCAACCTATCTTCCTTAGAATCGGTCCTCACTAATAATCATGATAAAATAGCACAATTCTTTTCTACTCAGTCTATAGGAGGGCTGTGGACAGTTCAGAAACCCGTCCACCAGTGACCTCATCGATGGGGAATCCAAGCTAATACTAATAGAAACTGCAGGCTTTCTATTCCTGAAAAGTTGCAATGCGAAAATGGAAGCCATGCCGTTCTCATGACAATAAACATCTAAATATATAAATAAATTAAAAATAAATTTGCCTAACGATGATGTCACTGGTGGACAGGTTTCTGCCCACAGCCCTCCTATGAGACAGAATGAGTAGAAAGAAAGTGTGCTGTTTTTACATGAACATTAGCAAGGATATGAAGATAGGTTGAAGAGTGCTGAAGTGGTCCTTTAAACCAGGCTCATAAATGATGCTGAGTTGAGTGTATTTCTTTGAGACAAGGCTGCTCTCTTCTGGACAGTTAAAGCATTACCAGATTAGATGCAGGCCAGAATTACACAAATCGTTCAAATTGAAACATATCGAACCTTCAATAGTTCAATAGTTAATTAACGAAATAGTTAAATAACGAAATAAATAAATAAATAGGCCTAAATAAATAAGGGAAAATGAAAAGAATTAAGAAAAAAGGGGAAAGAATAGGCCTACTTATTGTATTTGTAAGCCTAAAAAAATAATAAATAAAAAACAACACACAGTCATGACTAGTTAAATATTTTTGATACTATGAGAGGGAAATGGTTCTTAAATTGGCTACATGAACAAGGAGCACAATATTTCATACTTTTCAGCACACATTCTCATTCTTTTTAAGCTACAGATATTCGCCTACAGATGCCATGATCACGAGTAAGCTACAGTCACAGTATAGATGTATTGACGCAGCGAGACCACTGGGTGGAGCTGTATCCTTAGGCTCGTTCATAATCGTCTATAGAACTACATTATTCAATATCAATTTGTTTTTTTGCTCTGTGTAAATAGTAAACAAAGGTGCTATAATGCTCCATGTAATTGTGTTTCATTTTGTGGCGAGGTTATCTAGGCACAGGCCTACTAAAATATAGGCCTATTTCACGAAAACCTGAATAATTTATTACAAGTAGTGTAGGCCTACTACTGTACTGGCTCTGTTGACTACATTTCCCACACTGCATTGCCGTATAGCGACGATACTTGTCACTGTGCCGTCGCGCTCTGCCCAAGTGCCCATAGCGGTCCAGCATCCCTGCGCAGACCATGGGAGTGGGACAGATGTAGTCAGATAGGGAGAAAAATCCATTGAAAATATGTAATTTCCAACATTTACACCGTGTTGCCGATTGCAATGAGGGAAGGAAAATGTGAAAGAGCGGATCGTTCGTTGTGCCTCTGTGGAGCAAAGGCCGTTATTTTTAGAGAAATGCGGTATCTTTTCCCCTGTAGGTGTTAACGCAGAAGATACAAGATGAAGAAGCAATTCAATCGAATGCGACAGCTCGCCAACCAAACGGTGGGAAGGTAGGTGATGATGCGTTTCCATGGATATATTATGGGATTTTACAAGTGAAAGGAAAATAAACCGCTCCTGCTGCGTATTGTAGGCAACACGGCGCTGCTTGCACTTCGGGAGGAGAATCATTACCATGCATGATGCAAATGAAATTTTTAATACATGCAAATATGCTTATTTAGATACAGAATAGACATGAGCAATGCAAGCGGGGATGACACAATCGGAACAAAGCAGGCTATATTAACAATGCATTGCATTTATAGCACTCCTTTGCGTAATGGCTATTGTAATTATACCGCATAGGCAGCGTGTAGGCGCATTGCCCTACACCTACAGTAGCCCCTAGAGATACAACCTGACCAGTGACCACTCCACTTGAAATACAGAAACAAATATAATACACACTCCGTCTGCACTGACTGCAGTGAAACGATGCTTTACCGGCTCTCACGGAAAGTTCATAATAAATGGCCACGGTGGTGCTGAAAATCGCCTCCTGGCTGTCACCAGACCTGTCAAAGGTGCATATGATGCAGACTGATGCGGTGTCGACTCGGGTAGCTGCGACGCGAGGAGGAAAAGGCGCAATGTTTTCATTACGCAGTAATGTCAGCGTGACCACTATGACCAGGGGAAGCACCCCATAGGTGTATATGTTAGCAAATCTGTGCCTACGTGAAGGTCGACTCCTGGAGCTGCTGCTGTAGCTATTATACCTGCTTTGTTTTCACATATTGCAATTTATGTTGCTATTGAATATATTTTCATTTTGTAAAATATCCTATTTTAAATATTGGGGGAATCCCCCCAAAACACACACACTTGAGAAGATTGAATTTAATAGCCTCCTAGAAGATCCAGTAGGTTGGTGAGGTTCCCATCCATCTCCTCTCAGAGAGTAAATATCCTCAGTTGAAATCTCTGAAATGATTTATCCCTGTGGCCTATAGTGTTGTACTGCAACGTACATGTCCCACATCACGATCACGATGTTGTCTCTAACTTCACACCTCACTGACATGTTTGACGGTTTGACCTTTCTAACCACAACATGAACCCTATAGCCTTTACCTTGAATGAAGAATCCAGGTCTGGCACCGCTCAGTTGTGATTGAATTTCACTCCCTCTGAAGTAGTGAGGGACCAATCAGGAACCAGTATGCAAATATGGGGCAGGTTTATCACCAGAGGCATTTTTTTAATCTGCCACTTGGAAATGCAGCTTCCACACAGAAGAGATTCCAGACTAATATCTACGCAGTGATATTGGTCTGGTCATGCCAGGCTAATAATTATAGCTTTGCCATAATTTTGGGCAAACAGTCGTCGAAAATAGCCAATCTACAAGCTCGCAATGCTTTGCAGCATTCTCTTATAATAACATGCTGTAAGATTGCAGAGTGTGTTTATCACATCCCCCATGCACCCATCACCACCACCACCCTGTTTGTTCAGCTCCCAGGGAGGCAGAGCAGCTTGTCATGCAGCGCGGGGCCAGAAGGTGCTCTCCAGTCCGTATTGGGGGATTAGGACGAGGAAGTGTGGGTCATTGTGAGTGCAAGGCTCTGTGCTTGTCATGCACTCTGGAGGGGGGACACCCTCACAGTTAGTACAGGGCTCTGCAAGGCGTGCTCCCTGGCTGCCACCAGTACAGGGCTCTGCAAGGCGTGCTCCCTGGCTGCCACCAGTACAGGGCTCTGCAAGGCGTGCTCCCTGGCTGCCACCAGTACAGGGCTCTGCAAGGCGTGCTCCCTGGCTGCCACCAGTACAGGGCTCTGCAAGGCGTGCTCCCTGGCTGCCACCAGTACAGGGCTCTGCAAGGCGTGCTCCCTGGCTGCCACCAGTACAGGGCTCTGCAAGGCGTGCTCCCTGGCTGCCACCAGTACAGGGCTCTGCAAGGCGTGCTCCCTATAGCTGCCACCAGTACAGGGCTCTGCAAGGCGTGCTCCCTGGCTGCCACCAGTACAGGGCTCTGCAAGGCGTGCTCCCTGGCTGCCACCAGTACAGGGCTCTGCAAGGCGTGCTCCCTGGCTGCCACCAGTACAGGGCTCTGCAAGGCGTGCTCCCTGGCTGCCACCAGTACAGGGCTCTGCAAGGCGTGCTCCCTATAGCTGCCACCAGTACAGGGCTCTGCAAGGCGTGCTCCCTGGCTGCCACCAGTACAGGGCTCTGCAAGGCGTGCTCCCTGGCTGCCACCAGTGGTGGGCCTATAGCTATAGGCTAGTATACAGACCCTGACAGGTCATTTTTTTTAGCCATTTCTGTGTGAATCATTTAGAGAGTGTGTAGATGTGGTCTTGTATGTATGCATGTGTGCGCTGTGTGTGTGTGTGTGTGTGTGTGTGTGTGTGTGTGTGTGTGTGTGTGTGTGTGTGTGTGTGTGTGTGTGTGTGTGTGCGTGCCTGCATTTCCCAGGTTTGTTGATGTGCAAACTTGTGTGCGCATATCTGCACCTGTGTGGGCGTATTAGTTAATTGTGCACCGCCTCATTTGTATGCACTGCCCACATGAAGTGGATGCATCTGCTGCTCGTATTATTCCGTAACGTTTTAATTATTCACATTCCACTGACTCTTTGCCAAGATGGGCATTCCGGGGTGGGCAGAAGGAACCTGCCGAGGTGCTTCTGTTTGTTCTGTAGTGACAGTCTGTGCCATAATGAGCAAACACATGCTCACGAGAAGTGTTGCATCCCAGCTACCCAGCAGGGTAGACCCGAAGACTGCCCCTTGTTACTGACCCCAGTGTGGCCACTACAGTCAAACAGCCATCTAAAGCCTCATTGTCTCCACCAGGCCGAAGGTATGGGGAGAGAGTATGTTTTGCACTCCGTCCGTCCGTGTGTGTGTCCGTCCTTCCGTCCGTCCGTTACCAGCTAATCTCCGGCACCGTTAACCCGGTCGATGCCAAACTTTGCACACACACTCCCTGGATGCCAACGATGAACCTCTGCCCCACATTTTCCAGAACGGCCTGTTATAGCGCCACCATGAGGCAGCTTTTCACATTTTTTACCTAAAACTGCACCGATCTGCGTGAAACGTTGCATGCACACTCCCTAGAGGCCAAGGACAAACCTTTGACCTGCATTCTCCGCATCTGCCTTTTATAGCGCCACCAGGAGGCCGACTTTTCTAAAACACATTTTTTTATATTACTCCTCCAGATTCTGTCCAAAAATCTCACAAATCGTTACACAGTATCTCTATGTTCATGTGCTCAAGTCGGATCTGTCCCATATTTCATATTCCATCCTAATTGGCTATAATTGGCTTTCACAGTTTGCAAGATTGCCCCGTTTGAACAAAAGCCTCAAATCATGAACGCAGCATGCAATTTACGTGAAATCTTTCACACATTTTCTTACTAGGCTGAGGAATATATCCCACCCTTTTCACATTGGCCTGTTATAGCGCCACCAACAGGTTGATTTTTGCAAAACACATTTTTGGAACAAAATGCCTCAAATCATCCAATTGCCATCAAAGGCGTATGAAGAATTGGCACCCTTTTCACATTGGCCTATTATAGCGCCACCAGGAGGCCACAAACTGACCTGCCCTGGTGGAGACCTGTGCCCCGAGGGGCACTTTTTCTAGTTTATACTTAGTTGCGTGCCATTGTTGTGCTCAGTAAATAGCAGATCTACAAGCTCACCACATGTCACAAATGTAATGCAACCAAGTATACATGAGGCTTAATGCTTTATTATTGCTACATCAGGTATCAGGCACTGGCTGAGAGCTTTGGGGGCAGGGGAAACAGGTATAATGACACCCTACTGTAGGTGTGTGACCTTGAGGACTGTTGTTGGTCGGTCGTACTGGGAAAGATGGAGAGGCAGGGGAAAGAACAGGTCCTGCTACTGGAGCAGCCTTATGCACCACTCTCACATTAAGATTATGTTTAGATTTAGATTATCCCTTTGAGTTTCTGTCAGGTAATTACAATGTATGATGTGAGTAGGTTGTTTTATAATCATTTTAAATACATAGCATGGTATGTATATAGGAAACTATGTGCAGACTATCAACAGTCTATATGAGAATGAATATATGTACAGTCTAATGAGTCTACAGTGAGTATGATAATTAATATAGGGCCTAAAGTATGTACAGTGCAGGCTTCAACAGTAAAGGTCCCTGCACACAGAGCGCGTTTTTCTGGACTTTTAGCGGCGTTTCTCCGTCGGTTTTCCGAAAAACCACCTTTAGTGTCTGGATAATATATGTAACAGTGAATATATATGCATATATGCAATTCTCTCATCAGTTATCCTGCCAGGGATCTATTGTGTACATCCTAGTAGTTCATGGACAAGTACACCTGAGTCATAGCCAGAGTCAGCAAAAAGAACACATTGGCAGGAGTCAGAAAAGCCCATAGAACAGAACAGAGATAAGTTCTTACAGTTAAGTTCTCATATGGACTCGGAGGGGTCAAGCTTGGTGCTTGTGGTGTAGCCTGATGGCTGCTGGTGCAAATGACTGTCCAAGTCTGTGTTCTCCCCCCATGGCCAGCTTGCTGCTACCTGTGGCTTGTTGTAATGTGACATGTCACTGCGCTTGTATTTATAGACCCTGTGTCCTCTGCTGCGCCCCATTCATATTTTGGTGGAGGAGAGAGTGGGCGGGCGTTCTGCTGAGAGCGTGGGATCGTTGGAGGAAGCAGAAGTGAAGGGAAGCAGTGTTCCTTCAGGACAGGTCCAGGATAAAACTACCGCCTACCTGGCTCAAAAGTGTGTGTGCGTGATTTGCTGGGACTCCAATTCTCCACACTGCATCAGTGTGCGTGCCAGATAATTGTCTGTGAATGATGAATTACAGTATGGTCACGGTCAACCGTAATGAAGCGCGACTCGCACAACAAGGGGACATGACACGTTACATCTAGTAGCTGTCTTTCACTTAACAAAAGAACTGCAGCTTATATCGTATACCTGCTGTACGGAAGAGAACTGCAGCTTATATCTTAGCTATACCTGCTGTACGGAAGAGGACTGCACCGCCGTTTGAATGGCTGCAGAACACATCACATGGAGGACGGTAAATAAACTGACTAAGGGTGTCGAGGCAGGCGATGAGCTATGTTGACTGTAATGGAGATACGCCTTGGGCTTCCACACCAAACTCCCCCCCCCCCCCCCCCCCCCCCCCCCCTCTCTCTCTCTCCCTCTTCACTGGGTCTCTGTGTATGCAAACCATTATGACAATGCTTCTCATGCCACTGAAACAATCTGAGGATATGTAGGGCAATGAAGCACTGTTAATTTTGACAGCACATTTTGATTTAGTTTTAGCCATAGTACACACTTGGTTGGATACTGAAAAAAGTCGATCTACAAGCTCACATGTATTAAGAGCTTGTAGACCTGCTATTAGTCTAGTCTAGGGCTCCATTTTCGAAACATTTTTGAATAGTTCAACTATCCAATCTACATTGACACGTTGTGAGCTTGTAGACTGGCCATTTTAACTATTCAAAAATGTTTTGCAAAATAGTAAAAAAGGCAAAGAAGTTTAGGGATTTAGCGGTGACGAAAATGGAGCCCCAAATATTTTGTCTTCATTCTTAGTTTTTATTTTGTTTTAATTTCGAAGTCACAGTTTTAATTGGATCCTAATCCATACCTAATGTTACTTCTTGTTCTACTACTAGACCTACTTGAGCTACTAAATAGATTCAGCTCCTGCGAGACATCAGTTGTCCCATTTTGCCACAAAGCTGTTTTTTTGCCGTACGACGGACCATACATTGCATTATTAGAACGTTTGCGGAGAGTGAGTGGTTGACCTGCAACCCCTAATGGAGCAGTTTCTAGGGAGCCATCAGTGTGTGCTGAGCACTATGCAGTCCCCTGCCATCCTAGTGGAAATGGTCAAGTGTCAAATCGGTACTAAGAAATTCTTCTGCATTGACATTATTACCTGTGTGTGTGTGTGTGTGTGTGTGTGTGTGTGTGTGTGTGTGTGTGTGTGTGTGTGTGTGTGTGTGTGTGTGTGTGTGTGTGTGTGTGTGTGTGTGTGTGTGTGTGTGTGTGTGTGTGTGTTTGTGTTTTAAATGTAAGGAGGATTGGGGGGTTGTGGGTCATGGGTGCTGTGTCAGCATCTCAGGCTCTCTGCCTGCCTGCCTGGGCGGGGTCCATGTCACATGACGACCAGCCTGACCAATCCTTGAGACTTCCCAGTTGGAAGATGTGCAGCCATGCATATTCTGAAGAAGAACAAGACCATGCTGTGGAACAATAGGCGAGACAAAGGAACGTTGACATCATATTTTAGGTGCAAAAGACAAAACCATAATATGTACTACGTTTGAGATGATTTGTCTGTTTAATTTCCTGACATACATACAGTACAGTGGGGGGAAAAAAGAAAAGAAAAGTGTGGTTCAGTTAGTTTCCACTCTCCCTTTTTCTCTTCTTGACCCATTTCTCACTCAGCCAATTCCCCATCTCACTGCCCTATCTAGGTCTAGGACAGCCTGTTAAAAAGACTGAACGCCGTGAGCTTATGACAATAATTCATGCCTTGCATGCAGTATAGACGGTATCTGTTCGTCTGCATGCGACAGCGACAGTCAAGTGATAAAGGGAAGGAAGAGATCATTCAAAATTCAAATACATATACCGCACTGGTTGAATCTGTGGGTTTGTATTGCATCTGTCAGTCTGCATGTGACAGCGACAGTCAAGTGAGAAAGGGAAGGAAGAGATGATTCAAAATACATACAGTACATAGGGGCGACTGTGGCTCAAGAGGTAGAGCAGGTCGTCCAATGATCCATGGGTCGGCGGTTCGAATCCCGGCTCCTCCTGTCTACATGTCGAAGTGTCCTTGGGCAAGACACTGAACCCCAAATTGCTCCCGATGTGCTAGTTGGTACCTTGCATGGCTTCCGCTGCAATCGGTGTATGAATGTGTGAGTGAATGGGTGAATGTAATGCACAATCTATGTAAAGCGCCTTGGATAAAGGCACTATATAAATGCACCATTTACCATTTACCATTTACATATATTGGTTGAATCTGTGGGTTTGTATTTGCATACTTGTCAAGGGAAACCCTGCCCCCTCCTTTACCTAGCTCCCTTAGCATCCTCCCTGGTCTCATGGACTCATATCCACACTGCATCAGTCACCACTCACCACCCCACCCACTCAGCTTCCTCTGGACACGCTATGGCACCATTATGAGAGAACTGCAGCAACTGGAAGTCTGGCAGATGAGTGGCGGATTCTCACACCTCTCTCTGTCTATACTGCATGGGTCTGTGTTGGCCTGTCACATGTGTTCTGATGACAACATGCAAGGGTGTGTGACTGTGTGTGTGTGTGTGTGTGTGTGTGTGTGTGTGTGTGTGTGTGTGTGTGTGTGTGTGTGTGTGTGTGACGTGTTGTGAGCTTGCATGTAGATCTGCTATTTTCACTAGTTTGGGCAAATATCTAATTTCTCTTTTGGGTCTCGACCTGACGACCTGAAAAGTTTGGGAACCACTGCTCTATAGGGTTTAAGACAACACTGGACCTTTTACCTTTGCATTTGTCCTGGCAGGAGGAGTGCTGTACGCAGGGAGCATATGGCAGGCAGGCAGGTAACGTTACGCCATAGGAGGTAACCCTATTACATGCAGAGCAGCAAAGTGATCTGGCTGTTGTGTTCCTTCATCTTGGCCTCCTCCTCTCTGCCTCTCTCCTCTCCCCTTGTCCTGCTCCCACACAGCCTTTCTTCTGGTTTAGCAGGCAAGGACGGTGCAGTGGACAGCTGGCCTTCGCCGGCACAGCAGATGATTCACTGCTCTATTTAACGCACCTCTGTGGAGGTTCTAGCTCATCACATTGTCGAGCTCTGAGTGACAATCGCCACTGTCTCCACGTCCCTATTTGTCAAGCGAAGGCCCTCTCGTGTGACGCAGGTTCTTATCGGGCGCCAGTAGTCGTAAATAATCTGAATTGAGTCATCACTACATATACACCCGACTGTGTGTACTCATCCATTTCTATAGATATTACTATATAGAGCTGCTCTGCAACTAGAGGTTCCATTAGGTCAGGGGTTGTCAACGTGGGGTTCAGGGACCCCCAGGGGTCCTTAAGCAGGTCCCAGGGGCTTCCCCTGGGTCTCCACTCTACTTAGCCAGCACGAGACAAATAAAATTAACTACTCACCTAATGTAGGTCTACATTGTTAGGTCACAGATGCATGGTTTTCATATCGTATTTAAATGAACTTTGGCTTAAAGCTTGTGTTTAATCCGTGTGGGTTCTTGTTTACTTGCTTAGACTAGAGCTCCAAACGCATCATAACAACTTTCACTTTCAACAACTGTTATGGCAGCTTGGTTACAACCAAAATGGACTTCCTCTTCCTCTTCAAAATAAGAGCCACTTGTAATGATTAAGCAGTAGTTTTATTCCTAAGTCTACTTTAAGGACGTGACATTTGTAGTACACCAGAGCTAGTAAATGTTGGTACTGGTGGCAGTACGCAAGAGCACTTCATTTCGTTTGCGCAACATTTATTTTGACCACGCATGCACACGTGCGCACCAGTTATGTGCATCCCTGTTGATAGTTTATGTTCACCATTATAACTTGTACAAGTTACTATATACAACTAGAGCGTACGTTTTGGTTCTATACCTACAGTACATATTATGGACCAAATAATGGCTGTGGTCTAATGCATATCAAATTGCGGGTCCTTGACATGAAAAATGTCAAGGACCCGAATCACTGCATTAGGATAAACTTCCCATAGTAACCACAGCAGTGCCTCTCGGAGTCAACGTTCTGCTGGGGTAGTTTGTTTGTAATAAAGAGCCTTTGTCAATGAGCCATTTTGGCCCTCAAAAGAGAAATGATGTAATAGCAGACAGCAGGGCCGTCTCTCCCTTTCCATGTCACTGATTCTACCACTTAAAGAGCCCCGGCCGGCACAGTCAAACCCAGAGTGTTCATTTAACTCTGAGAAGCACAATTCTACACATTAGGCTACATGAAGCCACATGCATGGACCCGCGAGGGTTCTATTTATTAAATGTACAGTTGGAGGCCATCGATATTGTCCTTTTCTTTTTGCTGAGGTTTGCGTGATCTGCGCAAAAGGACAGTTAACCCATTTTGGGGCGGGAACCCCTTTTGATGTTATAATTTAGCTATTGGAAAATAGCAGATCTACAAGCTCATAGCGCGCCACCGAGTGGCTTTGACTGTGTAAGCCGGCTTCCTGACTGTGTGACTTGAATCTCACTCTCATGTGCAGTGTGTGTGTGTGTGTGAGTATGATGTGATGTTCCATCCGTCCATGTCAACCTGATGCATGTTACTTCCAGTGAAGTGGCTTCAGCCCGCGGCTACAGAACGCCCATGGGTGTTGCCACGGAGGTCACCACCCGGTCTGCCGCGGCGCACACAGTGGTGGAAGAAGTCCACAATGTAAAAAAACACTGTTACAAGATAAAGGCCTGGGCTGTGATCAAAATGTTACTTGAGTAAAAGTAGTAAAGTACGAATGTTTTGGCATCGAAATATACTTAAGTACCAAAAGTAAAAATACTAAAATGTTTGAAAATAGCAGATCTACAAGCTCACAATGCGTTGCAAAGCGAGTAGATCTGCTATTTTTTAAATGGCCTATGTGTGAAATAGGGCTGAAGTGGTTAATGTATGTTTTATAATATAACAATGTACTGTATACCTGCAAAGTAACCAACTTAAGTAGTAAAAGACCATTAGCATCTGAAGATGTAGCAGTAGTAGAAGTAAAAGTATTGACAATTGGAAATACTCACTGACAATAGTAAAGTACAAATACCTCACTGTACTTAGTTACTTTCCACCACTGGTTGCACATGTATGAGCTCAGCTCCTAGAGGAAGTGACCTCAGGGCTGGAGCTAATGAGTCAGACACATCCAAGCTGTGAGTTCGCAGGCTTGCAGGAGCAATTATGGGCCTTGGAAGGGGATCGATGCGCACCCTTCTGCCTTCTTCTTGGTTAACCACATGAACCCCAGCATCTGGGGGCGGCAGTGGCTCAGGGGTAGAGTGGCCGGTAGAACAGCCAGTTCGATCCCGAGCTCCCCCAGAGTTATGCTGCATTCACATGGAATCAGGCAAGCGGTAGACGGCAAACGGCAAAACCTGTTGGACGGCACCGAACGGTAAATGGCAGATTAAATATTTTAACATTGATGCCGTCTGCCGTTACCGCCGCCGGTTCTGGCTGCCGGGCTGCCGTGCCGTCCTGTTCCGTTTACCGTCCTGCTCCCGTCCACTAAAATAAAGTCCGGTTTGCCGTCTACCGCTTGCCTGATTCCATGTGAAGCATTAGTGTCGACCTGTCCTTGAGCAAGACTCTGAACTTGTGAATTTTTGGGGGGATTCGTGACATGAACAAGTTCGAAAACCCCTGGTCTTATAGTTTGGTCTTATATTCCTCGTCTATGAAATACATGATTTATGTTCGGTATGAAGCAAAATATTATCCAAGTAATGTCAGTTAAGTACTACAAGCTCTTCTTCTCCGGTGGTCCATGAGGTCATTGTCAAGTTAGCTGTGATCTGTGCAATGAGCTGTAGCAGCAACAGAACAGCATGTGGCGTTGCTGTTGGGGAATAACATCCCCCGAAGGCTACATGTTGATGGGCGACTCCCCGTCTCAATATGCCCACAACTTCCTTCCATTCATGAATGGCCAGTCGATAGACTGCAAACAGGATGCACTAATCCACCACATAATCACTTCCTGTTTTGTTTACCTCTCATCATCTCTTTTTATACTTTCATGTCATGTAAAAACGTTCGTGTTCCTCTTTCGCCATACAGAAGATGTTTCACACACGCACGCACGTGTGCACGGGATGCTCACGCACGCACGCACGCACGCACGCACGCACGCACGCACGCACGCACGCACGCACACACACACACACACACACACACACACACACACACACATACATACATAGGGCTGCAGCCAACCATTGATTACTTTCTTAGTGATTATTCTATTGATAACTTTTTTGATTACGGTAATCAAATAAATCTATATATATTATAACAAATCATTCACACACGCCTATAATTATATGCCCATAAAAGGGATCAGTTATGAGTCGATTATCGATAATTATTTTATAATGAATTAAATCGATTAGTTCGATTAACTGTTGCACCCCTACACACACACACACACACACACACACACACACACACACACACACACACACACACACACACACACACACACACACACACACACACACACACACACACAGACACCCCACCCCCTCAAAGGGGTAGGAGGAGAGGAATTCATGTGGTTGCCTAGGAACAGGGTACGGCGTCAGCAGTTGTATCCTGTTAAACATCAGAGCTATACATTCACAGCAGCATGGAGGAGAGTATTAAACATCAGCTATACATTCACAGCAGCATGGAGGAGAGTATTAAACATCAGCTATACATTCACAGCAGCATGGAGGAGAGTATTAAACATCAGCTATACATTCACAGCAGCATGGAGGAGAGTATTAAACATCAGCTATACATTCACAGCAGCATGTCAAATACCCCCGAACGCCCGGGGGTATTTGTAACTTTGTAGCTTCTGGGGGTCCCTGGAACACAATATTTTGACATCGAGAGGTTGGTGGCCAAATGCATTTAATTTTGGGGGTTCTTGACATGAAAAAAAGATAGCTTGTTTTGGGGTTGAACTATCCCTTTAAGAAACAAAGTGTGTGTGGTGTGAGCCATATATATATTTAAAATAGATGCCTCATTGGCCGCTGCAGTTTGTTGGAGCCATGTGTGTTGAAGGAGGGGCAGAACAATTACACTGGGGGAGGAAGTACGGCGGAAGTGTGGATGGCATGCTACGTCACACTGCCACTCAAGTGATTACTGGCCAATCACAGCACATCTTTTCCGGGACTTATCAGACTGAACATGCGCTCTGTGACGCACTGACGCACGCTCATGCTTCAGTGGTGATTCGCAAGGAATCTCAGGAAAGTTTTGCCCTCCCTGGAGCACATACGCTCCAGAGCTACCTTTATATGTCTATGGTGTAAGCTATGACAGATGTGTGTAAACAGTCATTTCGAGCGTATATTCTCAGTGAATAAAGTTAGCAGAGCTAGTAACTCATTGCTTGTTTCTAATTTCATGCTACTGGATGCTGCAGGCTCTCTCTCTCCCTCCCTCCCTCCATCTCTTTCTCTCTCTCTCTCTCTCTGTGTGTGTGTGTGTGTGTGTGTGTGTGCGTGCGTGCGTGCGTGCGTGCGTGCGTGCGTGCGTGCGTGCGTGTGTGTGGCTGTGTGCGCCCGTGCCGCCGCACATATGTGTGAGCATGCACTCTGCACACAGTTATTCTTGCATACTTAACAAAGCTGTGACCCAGTTTTCTGGACAACTAGTAACAGTACTACATACAATAAGTGGGTTGTTCTGTTTGAGTAACTTTAGCATGGCCGCTGCACCATGCCGAGTGCTGACCCGTCAGCCATCAGCCCTGTCATTTCAGGGAGGAAATGATTTGGGCCTCTTCTTGCTCTTGATGGCTTTTTGCAGCGCAGGGATGGGGGTGTAAAATATCTTCAAAGGAGAAATGTTAACAGAGCGCCCTGGCATTGTGTGTGTGTGTGTGTGTGTGTGTGTGTGTGTGTGTGTGTGTGTGTGTGTGTGTGTGTGTGTGTGTGTGTGTGTGTGTGTGTGTGTGTGTGTGTGTGTGTGTGTGTGTGTGTGTGTGTGTGTGTGTGTGTGTGTGTGTGTGTGTGTCTGTGTCATTCAATCGCAGGATTGCAGTCTTGTTTCTGATTCTTCAGAAACAAAATAGGAAATATTTAATAAATACATTTAATTTAAATAATAAATGTAATAAATTAATTAAATATACATTAGCATACAGTATGTTACTTATGTTGAGTACTTTTAAGCCATTAGTAATGGGCTATTGTATGTTTCCTTATGAGAACAGGCTCCAGATCGTCACAGCTGGTCACTCTGAAAAAAAGAAAATAATAATACAAGCATACTGTAGTGTAGGCTCACAACACATCATGCACACTGGGACACCTTGTGAGCTTGTACTGTACTGTATAGTACATCTGCTATTTCCGGTGAGGCACCCATACTAAGTATATAAATCAGGCCTAGCATGCCATTGTTAGCCAGGTTATTATCACCGTGGATGGACCTAGAAGGAAACCAGAGCTTGACCAGTCAGTGTGTGCCGGTCAGAAGGACGTTGCTGAGCACAGACCTGTACGTTGGCAGTGTCAAATCACAGCGTTGGCTGGACACCAAGTCAATATGCTCAGGACTGGGGAAGCTATTTTATTTGCATTTGATTATATCCACATGCATTATTCATGCTTTCATAAACCATGCACTGTGCTGGAGGGCCGAGCACCCGGCTCTCTGATCTGTTACATATTTGAGATGGAAAAAGTCATATTTCTATGGAATGCACAGCTGAAATGGTTATTTACAGTGGCATTACATTGAAGGAAGACAGAACATGAATGAAGGTCCAAGCAAAGGGCAATCGTACACATTGGCCACGAGATATATACAGTTGGGTGCCACCGATATTGTCCCTTATCATTTGACCCATTTAGGCCTGACCTCAAAATTTAAAAAAATCCTTCTAAATCCTCCAGTTTTCTGAAATAAATATTTTCACGATTTAAAAAGAATAGCAGACCTACAAGCTCGTAGCGCGCCACTCGGTGGCGCGCTATGAGCTTGTAGATCTGCTATTTTTCAATAGCTAAATTATAACATAATGTTTAAAACACCAAAAGGGGTTCCCGCCCAAAATGGGTGGACAATATCGATGGCCTCCAACTGTACTGTAAGTTGTACCCCAAATTCCCTGAAGCTGAATCATTTTTGGTTTCTTATCAGTGCTTTGTTAATGTTGCCTTCAGAGACAGAGAGGGTGTTCTTCATATTCTAGCCCTCGGTCTGTCTGGGTAAATATTGTCTTAGCTAATTCTACTTCCTGCGGTGTCTGCAGGCTCCCCATGTTTATGCTGCAACAGCTTTGTAGATATTCATTCCTCTGAGGGATTACATAAACCGCCAACGTTTTTACTGACCATCTTTGAAATGAGTATGTTGAAAGCCAATTCATTTATTATTAGTTTCAGGGATCAGTGTTTCACTCTATGTATCTCTCTCTGTGTGTGTGCGTACGACGTGCATTTGCATGAGTGTGTGTGTGCATGCACGTGAGTGCATTATTGAATCATCAGTTGCCTCAGGTAAAGGAATGGTTGTGAAGTGGCAGATGGTTTGGCATAGACCTGGCAGAGTCCTGTGCCCCACGGCGTCAGCGAGCACACCACCCACAAGACTGCCAACGTTCCAGCTGTATTTACTGTCCTCTCAGAGTCAGGACTCACTCTGCACACCGCATTCGTTTGGTAGGACTCTCAAGCCAGATTTGTACTTTGTCGTACAACGGTGACGGTGTTGTTCGCCGACAATAGTCGATCTACATGCTAACAAAATGCATCGCGGCTATGACATGTTGTTGGTTGTGAGCTTATAGATCAGCTATTTCTGGTCTGCGACACGTTGTACACGGAGCATGAATTAAAACGAGACATCATCACTCTTCAACTCGGCAACCACTCCCCAGCTTTACATTAGGATTCTATATAAGACCAACCAGCTCCGTTACTTCCTGTTTTCCAGCCAATGTGGTGCTGTTTCATTTCTTGATGGGCTGATTATGTGCTATGCCGATATCCTGGGAGGAAATGCCTTCCGTCTGAAAACAAACATGCTCAAAGAGAGAAAAATCTGTCTGTCTTTGAACAGATCTGGTCAGATATGCTACAATCGTTTTGATGATAAGGTCAGACTGACCTTATCAGCTGTGGTTGGCTTTCCTTGTTTAAAGTTTAAAGACTTGAAAATATGAATGCAAATACCAGTTCTTTCTCTTTCTCTTTCTCTCTCTCACATCCACCCACCCACACACATGCACAGTTTGCACACACACGCACACACACACACACACACACACGCACGCACCCACCCACGCACGCACCCACACACGCATGCACGCACGCACACACGCACACACACACACACACACACACACACACCCACGCACGCACTGTCTTCTTGTTTTGATGGCATGATGGGTTAGCTTATCACGAGAAAGCCCTTGATACCCTTGATCCCTCCATCCGTCCGTCCGTCCATTCGACGGTCCATCTATCCGTCAATCCGTCCATCCATCCATCTTGTTACAAACAAGACATACACTTCTAACTTTGCCATGGTCTCGGTCTTCCTTGTGGATGGCTGTCACATCTGCGCTGCTTGATGCCTGCTGGTCTTCCTCAGCTGCCATGCCCTCCCATGGACACCTCGACGAGCCAATGGAAGACCAGAAACACTCCAATGAGTTCACAGCTGCGTCGCAGACCTCCCCCGGCTGCACACTCAGCGTGGAAGATTATGTGTGACACTCTGCTCCACCAAAGATTAGATTCAATTATTTGTACAAGTTAAGGAATGAAAAAACATGTTTTTTTCGAGAGGATTGTTGAGGCTGTGGCAGCAGCAACGTGGGAAAAGCTGTGCCAAATGTATAGTGCTTCTACCGAGCTATTTTTGTCTTCCTTTGCCTCGTGATTGGCAATCTGCGATCACACTCGCAGCGTCATGCCAGAAATCTCTCTCTATACTGTATCTTCCTCTCTCCCCTCTCTCTCTCTCTCTCTCTCTCTCTCTCTCTCTCTCTCTCTCTCTTCCCCTTGCGCGCACACATTGCTTGTCTTTGCAGGCGCAGTGAGCAGAAGAACAGAGTGGTTTTCCAAAAGGCTGGTTGTGATTAGATCCAACAGTACATGGGTTGACCCAATTCCCATGGCTTTATTCTCTATACGCCCGTCTTGGCACTAAGAATGAGGATGCTAATAACTGAGCTCATCAGAGATCATTATCTCTCCAGTTGGCCACCATGTAGTATATAGTAATAAATACATAAATTCTAATCTAAATACATATAGGTGAGGGCATATATGAAAAAAAGGCACCTTACCCTAAAAAAATTGCAACAGAAGGTTTCTCAACTGTTTTGTGTAGTATTAGGTGTCCTTAATAACATACTAAAAGTTTACCAAAGTTTGACCATGCGAAAGGTGTTATTTTAGCATAATATGCATAATATGCCCATAACATCCTATATAAGGCAAAAAAGTCCAAATTTCATCATTCTTTAAGTAACATGTGACATATGAAACTAGGGTGTTTGCATGATTCTGAATCCATTCCAAGCATTAGTTTTGCACAAAAAACACTCCTTGGGAGGAAAACGGCACATGGAAATAAAGGCAGATATATTTCTGAGCACATTTGGTCAACTGGATATGGCCTAATTTAGCCCAAGGAGTGTTTTTTGTGCAAAACTAATGCTTGGAATGGATTCAGAATCATGCAAACACCCTAGTTTCATATGTCACATGTTACTTAAAGAATGATGAAATTTGGACTTTTTTGCCTTATATAGGATGTTATGGGCATATTATGCATATTATGCTAAAATAACACCTTTCGCATGGTCAAACTTTGGTAAACTTTTAGTATGTTATTAAGGACACCTAATACTACACAAAACAGTTGAGAAACCTTCTGTTGCAATTTTTTTAGGGTCAAACCATAATTGCACCTGTCTAATAAATTATGTAGAATTAATGACTGCATGTCAGCATTAAATGGACAGATTGGGATGCTTTTTGTTTCCTGCCATCATTGCAGTTCAAAACAAGAGTGTACGATACAGGATGCATTATTGGCTAAGAAAGTCGTTGTGTCGCTGTTGTGCATTGTGATGGACAGATTCATAATAGAGGCATTGTACATGAAAATAGCATTTCAGCCTTGTGCATGTGTTGATGTATTTTGGGCTCAGCGTTTGAATAATAGAGCAGAAACCGAGGCCTATTCTAGTGCTGCTATAAGTAAACGTAAACCTTGCCTGGAAACCAGACGAAATCTGTCAGAGGCCCATTTTATTGCACTCGGCAGAGAGATGAAGTTTTTGTTCTTAAATAAATGACAGAAAGTGGCTATTATTCTGATTGGCACGGGCCCGGTTCGGGCACAATACTAGGAAGTGGCTGTGCAGACAGGGAGGGGAACAAGGGGGCAGGCAGGCTTTCCAACGTTGAAGCTCTGGGTCCTAGTGGTAGGAGGAGGGACTACAGGCGAACCCGTGGATTCATGACCGGGAAACCCCGTGCAGCTGGGCTTTAACATTGAGCGCCCGGTTGCACTTCCGCATTTGACCACCAAAATTTGGTGGTCAAATGCGGAAGTAGACGTTCTGAGACGGTACTTCCGGCAGTCTTCCGGGTGCTTCAAAACGCCACTGAGCAACTTCCACTGACATGAATAGCTGGGGGGGCGGAGCTTCGCGCCAGTTCAGTCTCTATTATATATATACTCTATGGAGGGGAAGGGTGGGCTGTTGCTGGGGGGTCTACTGTAGGCCCGGTTTTGACTGGTTTTAACCCCACTGAGAGAGGTCAGACTGTATGGGGGGTCTACTGTAGGCCCGGTTTTGACTGGTTTTAACCCCACTGAGAGGTCAGACTGGTTTTGACTGGTTTTAACCCCACTGAGAGGTCAGACTGGTTTTGACTGGTTTTAACCCCACTGAGAGGTCAGACTGGTTTTGACTGGTTTTAACCCCACTGAGAGGTCAGACTGGTTTTGACTGGTTTTAACCCCACTGAGAGGTCAGACTGGTTTTGACTGGTTTTAACCCCACTGAGAGGTCAGACTGTATGGGGGGTCTACTGTAGGCCCGGTTTTGACTGGTTTTAACCCCACTGAGACGTCAGACTGTATATCCCGGTCATTTCTGCCCCGTCAGCCAGCAGCTCGTTTTGAACAGGAAGTACATGTTATCCTCCACTCTGATTGGGCAGTCCTGATAGTCCCTGGAATGTTGCTTTGAGAAGATACACACTACACAGTCAATATTCTCCAGTGTGATGTAAAGTAACTATGTACATTTACTCTAGTAGGCTACTGTACTGTACATAAGTACAATTCTGAAGTATTTTTTACCTTATTTCCAATTTTCAGTACTTTTACTTCTACTCCACTACATCTCAGAAGCAATATTGTAGTTAGTTTCACACCACTACAAATATTTGAGTTACTATAGTTGCTTTATTATTTTGATTATTATTACAAAACATACAGCAGATACATTACCCACTTCAGCCCTATATACATTTCGACCGTTTGAAAATTGCCGATCTACAAGCAGACACATTGTGAGATTGTAGATCTGCTATTTTTTGTATATTTTATTAATTTCGTTGCTGTCGGGAAGTAACCACCTAACTCCAAAATGCTATTTTTTGCACGATGCAATACTGCCTCATCAAAGTTGTGTTGTGACTTGTCAATTACTTGCATGAGAAGGAGAGGGGTGGTGGAGTTTTTTACTACTTTCCATTGGTTCAATATTTTCGAAACAACATGCAGACGTAAAGGGTGTTCAATAGCACTGATTTATGGAGAAAAAAAAACAAATAATTGAGTTATGAGGTTTCCTCCCGACGATTTGAAAAAAAAATATTTTTATACCAATACTTTTACTGAAGTACATTTTTCAATCTAGACTTTTACTTGTAACAGAGTATTTCTATATTGCAATATTGATACTTTTACTTAAGTAAAGAAATGTGAGTTATTTTTCCACCACTGAGTACAGAGGTTCTCTCTGCAACAACTATGCTGAACTTTAGCCACTTGGGCATCAGCACAATTTGACAGCCGAGCAGCGTTGATATAATGAAGATAATTAATGATATGATATAAATGAGCGTGTTGTTTCAGGGCTATCTTGCCCTGCTCTTCATTTGGCAGAGGCTCCTTCTACACACATATTTATGGGATGCAGTGGTGTGCCCTTTTCCGAGCTAATGGCCCATGCACCGTTCTGGATGAGTGGCCTTATCATCGTCGTATGCCATGTCCTTCAGTCTGTGCCGTGGCTGAGTTGCTTCTCAGTGGGACTCGCATCACCGCTGTCCGCCTTGTTTTCTGTTTTGCCATCGGATTCGCTCAAGCAGTAAAGCGTGACAAATATACATTGAGGCATCTGCTGCCTGCTACCCTTGTTATAAATTAATTAATGGATTGATTAATTCATGGATTCATTAATTAATTCATTAACATGATGTGTTTTCACCTAAGGTCAGAGAAATTAACACATTACTACCAGTAAGACGCACTGAGGGCGAGAAGCGATCGCGCCACTTTAGGGTGAGGTCGTTTTCGCCATGGGTGACAGCAGACGGTGGACTGCTGGCGAGCGCTGGCGCTTTGGCATGGCGGGTCAGACCTACCCAATTACACTCTTACTATACTCTGACACACACACACACGCGGAGGCACGCGGAGGCACGCACGCACGCACGCACGCACGCACGCACGCATGCACGCACGCACGCACGCACGCACGCACGCACGCACGCACGCACGCACGCACACACACACACACACACACACACACACACACATCCAGCACATCTGGATCTGGCCATGCAAGAAGAGTCCTGACCAGTCTCGCAGGAGTTTATCATATACACTCAATGGAACTTCTACTTATAATACAAAACAGCTGGGACTTTATTCAATATCTAAAGCATTCAGCTGCTCAGCGGTATTGGGAAAGGTTTTTGGCAAAAGACACAATACACCAGGGATTCATGTACGTCTTATAGAGAGGGCCTCAGAGTCCCAGTGAGGTAAATTCATAATATTCTAATCAAAGGTATAAGCTGTATGTATAAATGTACAGTATGTGTCATCATGAGCTCATAGCGAAATATTTCATCTTAGGATTCACCCCAGATGTGTTCTCATAGTACTGTAGGTGCACAGTTCACTTTCTTCTTCCCATGGGTATTTGAGAGACTGGCCCACACGGTCAAATCCTCAGATTTCTGTTATCTACCCTGGTGTCTCAAAATACCAGATCTACAAGCTCACAATGTGATCGGTTGTAGATTGGCTATTTTCAGCAAAATACAAATGAACCTAAATTAATCTGTAAGGGCAGAATGCCACCACTCACAGCATTGTGAGAAAACCCTACAGTGATTTAAAATGTATCAGGAGATTTCCATCCTACAAATTTACAAATAATTCAATACTTTTCCGATGTCTTCAGGGGAAACAAACTAGCCTGGCATGGCCAGACTAATATCACTGCGTAGATATTAGTCTGGAACTTCGGTGTGGAAGGGGCTGTTACAAACAGATTCCAATGTCACAGCATTGACCTCTGATTGGTCACCCACAACTCTGGGGTGAGCGAAATGTAGTTCAAACTGAGGAGTGCCAGACTTTTCTTTTTCCTGTGGCAGATTCATGGAGGTCGATTTATTGAGCATAATTGAGCATAGATATATGAGTTTGGGGTCAGGGCTCTGTCTCTATTCATTCCCTGTAGTATGAACATTTTAGTTAAGTTATAAACCAAATAGAATCACAGGAAATCCCAGGGGGATCTAGAAACCTACAGGTGGATGCTGTCCCACCCTCGAACATGGCTAATTGTGTTCCTTGAAGCCCGTACCCTGCCAGGCCGGAGGCACCAAGGTGGAATTGAAGCACACGGTGATGGGCAGAGATACCGTGACCCTGCACCACCCAGACGCCCTCACACACATGCCTACAGTAGTTGTTAGAAGTGCGATCGATGTTCCTTGCAAGCGGTGCCAAACTCCCCCACCCACAGAAACCCTAACCGTTTTGTTTTCATCCTTACAGGGCTGAGAAAACAGAGCCGTTAAGCGATGATCTTTTACAGGTGAGCTGTGTGTGTGTGTGTGTGTGTGTGTGCGTGCGTGCGTGCGTGCGTGCGTGCGTGCGTGTCTGTGTCTACACGCATGTTGTGTAAATGTGCATTTGTCTGCATGCTGAGAAGGCAAAGTGGTCTCCTGACCGAGCCAGGTGTTTGATTAAGTGACGGTCTCTTAGTGATTGGGAAGCTGTGAGCTTGTCATCGTTCAGCCTGCTCTATTTCAAGAGGTGTAAATAATGTGATTATTTAGGTGTGATGGCAGCAGATTTGTTTCTGATAGCTGTGCATTATGTTTTATGTTTATGTTTATTTATTTGATATGGACATAACAATTACATTTCTCAGGGATTACAGATTAATTCATTTTTGATAATTGATAACCGATCGATTAACCGGTTATTTGCAGCATTTTTAAAAGAAATCTGAGAATCTTAATTTCCCTCAATGTCTAACATAAAAATCTACATTTTGCTGATATACAGAAAGAATACAAAAGGCATATTATATTCCTTAATCAAATATTTATTTGACCATTTGAGATACAGGGCCGGGCAATGGCATCTTTTATGAGGAATAAAATGAAATGAAAAGTGCACTGTCTTGTTTGTCACATCACATGCAAAAGCAGAGACGTTTCTTTGGCTACCAAGGTGGGGGCAACTTTTCTTTTTAACTGGCCCACGTGTGCGTTCCTCGGCCAGGTGGAGAAGCGTCTGGACCTGGTGAAGGCGGTCACCCACAGCACTCACAAGAAGCTGACCGCCTGCCTGCAAGGCCAGCAGGGAGCCGACGTGGAGAAGAGATCCGTCAAGTCACCCAACGTAAGTCAGACATTTTTGAGTGGTGTAAACCACTCCTACAACTGGCTTTTTTGTGCAGAAAAAATTAGCATGGTTGCTATGTTCACCCTGTTGTAATGACGTAATGAAATCACACCCGGGTGAACAGGGTGAACATAGCAACCATGCTCATTTTTTCTGCACAAACAAAGCCAGGTAATGAAATCACACCGGGTGTGATTTAATTACGTCAGACATGATTTCATTACGTCAGACAGACCTTACACCACTCAGTTCACACGGGTGTGATTTTTTAATAGCACATTTAGACCTGGAACACCTACTGTACAGTATACGGTTGTTATGCCTCTCGAGCCTGCAGGAACACCCCTGTGTCACATTAGCTGTTGCTATTACGGTATGTCGTTGCTGCCTGGCAGAAAACTCTTCTCTCCATATTTAAAATTATTTAATTAATACAATTATCGCTCATACTGCAGTGTCACACAAAAGCATCAAAAGTAGCAGATCCACAAACTCGAAGCGCGTTACGAAGCTTTGTTTGGGTGTTATTGTTGATTTAAATATCCTACGTTCTTTTTGCTGCATGTACAACACTTTTTGGCTCCTGAAACAAACCGCATCCACCTGGAGATTAATAATATTATTATGAGGTGTGTTGCATGACCAATTAAGCCCTATTTTGGATTTTGAAAATAGCACAAATCTTGAAGAGGTTTGAAAAAATCGTGAAATATTGTGATACAAAATAGACACGCTAGGGTTAAAGTGGTTAATGAGACATATAAATCAATGTGACACAATAACAATGCTATGCCATTTCTCTCTGCTATCAGAAAAAGCTACCACTCACCACCCTGGCACAATGTATGGTAGAGGGGGCAGCAGTATTAGGAGACGACTCCCTACTTGGGTAAGTCAACATAAGCAAATATTTATATATATATATACAATGATGTGCACACACCCTTGAGCTTACACTTAAGCCTAATTTATACTTGTCAAAAAATGTTGATTTTTTTTGGCGGGTGACACAAAGTGTAAATTAGGCTTTACACCGGCTGTGACACGCATATTCACACAAACACTTGTATGTGTGCGCACACGCACGCACGCACGCACGCACGCACGCACGCACGCACGCACGCACGCACGCACGCACGCACGCACGCACGCATGCACGCACGCACGCACGCAAGCACGCACACAGATTCATTGGTAACTATAAAAAGTGCCCTTCTGGGCACAGGTCTCCACCAGGAGGATAGGAGTGTGTGTGTGTGTGATGTTTGGCAAAATGTTTAGAGTGTGTGTGTGTGTGTGTGTGTGTGTGTGTGTGTGTGTGTGTGTGTGTGTGTGTGTGTGTGTGTGTGTGTGTGTGTGTGTGTGTGTGTGTGGGTGTGTGAGAGACGCGGCTTGGCCTGTTGTAGCGCCATCATGAGGCTGATTTGTAAACTGTCAAGTGGCATTTATTCCAAAGCCTAGTGGGAATATGCATGCACAGTTTCACCACAATCGGACTCTGCGTTGAGTAGTTGTGGCGATTTGTACAAAACGGGTACAAAGCGGGCTACTCCTGAAAAGTTTAGAAGCCAATTGTAGCCAATGAGGGTGGATTATGATAAATCAAACAAACCCGTCTTGATCACATGACTATGGAGAGCATGTGTACCGATTTGCGTGAAATTTGGATAAAATCTGAAGGAGTAATATTCGAAAATGTGTTTTACATATGTCGGCCTCCTGGTGGCGCTATAAAGAGCATATGTGAAATATTCCAGGCAAAGGTTTTTCCTTGGCCTCTAGGGAGTTGGCATACAAAGTTATCCACAGATCCGTGCAGTTAGAGGTAAAAACACTTTTCGGCCAGTTATAGCGCCACCATGAGGCTGAGTTGAAAATGTTCATGTGGCATTTCTTCCTCGGCCTAGTGGGGATGTGCGTGCACAATTTCACGGAAATCACACAATGTGTTCATGATGTGCAGTATCTTGTTTGAAACTGAGCACTCCTGCGAACTTTGGAAGCCAATCTTAGCCAATCAGGATGGAGTCTGAGAAATCTGAAAGACCCGTTTTGTTGAATGGCTCTAGAGAGACTGTCTACCAATTTGCGTGATGTTTGGACAAAATCTGTAGGTGTACTGTCCAAAAACTTGTTTTGCACAAAGCGGCCTCCTGGTGGCGCTATAACCGGCCGTTCTGGAATTTTTGGGGCAGAGGTTCATCGTTGGCATCCAGGGAGTGTGTGTGCAAAATGTGGCATCGACCTGGTTAACGGTGGCGGAGATTAGCTGTTCACAGACGGAAGGACGGACACACGGACACACGGACGGACGGACGGACGGAGTGCAAAACATACTCTCTCCCCATGCCTTCGGCCTGGTGGAGACAACTATGTACATTAGAAAAGGAGGCACTGGAGCAACTCAGACAGTTTAAGCCCTTAGTTTATTATCAGGACGCAAGTAAAAAAGCGACAACGTTTCGATGTTTCAGTTACATCTTCGTCAGGTCATGAACTAGAACTATGTACATTATCAGTCCCATCATCATGAAACTACAACACCCCAACTACACCACTAAAGAACCTCCACCCAAACATAATTCTGACTAGAACACTAGAACAAGCCACTTCACATTAATAACAATACAATTAACAGTAACTCAAACACAACACTATATTGTACACTCCACAAATCAGCATAATGTGCAATAACTTCATCAACATTAATCCCTCAACTTTTACAGATTCCACTCACCTCTATAATGAATGAATTTGGAACACAATATCTGGCGGAGACCTGTGCACTTAGTTGACATTGTCATTGGCTGTGATGATGGTGTTGTTGCCTCTGAATGGATGTCATGATGCTGTTAACTCCGTACTGTATATGCCATAGCCTATAGGCATCAGAGTTCATCACTTTCACCCCGGTCTGTCTGTGAGTCCATGCTTGTCTGTGTGTGCGTGCGTGCGTGCGTGCGTGCGCGCGTGAGTGCGTGCGTGTGTGCGTGCGTGCGTGCGTGCGTGTGTGCGTGCGTGCGTGCGTGCGTGCGTGCGTGTGGGGGTATCCGGGACTCCGGGGCTAATCTCGCAAACTATTACACTACACCGATCAGTGTCAAATTTCTTTTGCACGTTGCCAGCAGGCAAAGGAACTCAATTCCCCAATTTTCCAAATCCATCAATACAATGACAACTATGTTATTTTTGTGAATTTAGAGCCTCAGACCCACCATTCCTCCAGGCTATGGAATATGAGTCTGCAACGCCGCAACGGTATGGAGTGAGAGTAACTAATCAGGCACAAGCTGTCCATCTGCGTATTTTCACCATGCCAATTATCTCCTCCCTTCGGCTGAAGCCGTGTAACTATTGCCTACTAGTTGATTATCCGTGCATGTAAAAATATATTTTCCAGTTTATCTCTTACTTATACCAACATTGTTGTGGTGTAACAGTGCTGGCAAAGCTACATGAGAGTAGTGCTGTGCACATACAATACACGTGCACACACCTCTTATGATTGGATGTGATAATGTTGCCGACTTTGTGATGTGTGCAGGCTTTGTGATTGCGTGTCATGTTGTTGCTGACTTTGATTGGATGGGATGATGACGTTGTTTACTGTACTTTGTAAAAGAGGAGAGATCCAGTGATGCAGATACACATGCGTTTTGCGTCCCATAGATGCAGAATATTGATAATGGACGCAATGGTTGCATGGTCTGTTGCGACGCATGGTCGCATCAGACCCACGGACTACCGCGGACCCCCGCGCGGACCTCCGTGGGGACCCTCGCTGTACCCGCGGACCCCCTCCACGTGTACAGTGTTTTTCCGAGCTTGTAGATCTGCGCATTTTGGCTAAAAACGGCCATTGACAAGAGACTTTTTGACCTGTGCATAAATGCACCATATGGCATACACTTTATTTAGCTCACTGAGTGTACCACAAAGTATTTAATGTACTTATTTTATTTGACTTTATTTATTTTGGTGCTATTTAATTTACTTTATATACTGTACTGTTCTGTTTTCATATACTTTGCACTGTTGTTTCTTGCTTGCATAATTCTTTGCAAATGTTAAAGTTGCCAGATTTTGAATTGTGTCTTTCACATACATCTTCTACATGAATATAGCCATATTATAACCATAAAGATGAAATGGGAGTTAAATGCTGCAATTTATAAAAGAAAATACAAAATATGACTCCTAATGTCGTTGAAGTGGGACTCATAAAATGTGCCTGAGACCCATCTAAAAGACCACCCCTGGGTCCCGGGACCCATTACATTGAAAACCTATACAACACTGGAGATCCGAGCATTCAAAACGGAGGAGAGGGCGTAAAATCAATGTACTTCATCATGTTTACAAAAGGTTTTAAAGGCCTTTAAAAACATGTTTCAACCAGCAACTGGTCTTTATCAGGGCTATTATCAGCTTTTAAAACATTTTGTAAAAAATATTAAAGAACCTTGATTTTACACTCTCTTCTCCGTTATTTTTTGAGTGCTCAGAAAGTGAGAAAGTTGAGTGATCCTAGAAGCAACAATGTACCTGTATGTTTTTAACTCAACGTTCATCTCCATCGAGCACCATGGTTGATCTCTCTTTCGCGTTGTTCACCTTGTATTGAATGTGATGATTTTGCTGACTTTGCCATTAGATGTGAGAAGGATATTGACTTTGTGATCGGATGTCATGTTGTTGCTGACTTTGTGATTAGACGTGAGAAGTAGGGCATTAACAATGTGATTTTTGCAAGTTGAGTTGCTGCAGTTGGAAAAGGAAAGAATCACTTCTGTCCGTGACAATAACCAATCCTACTGTTTGAATTCTGTACACACGCACACATAGAGCATATATTGAGTGATTTCACTTAATTCAAATATCACTTCTTTTTTTGTTTTGTTGTAATAATCCTCCCTATAGTGTGCTGACCATATAAGGAGTTCCTCCCTGTCCTCAGTTAACCCCTGGGGTCAAAAAACCTTAGGTTTTGTTTTTGGCTAGGTGGCCCAGCCTTCATCCAATCAGGATAGAGAGGGGCCTTCCGCCAATCATGATCGAGCGGGGGCGGGCCTTGATGTGCGTGCTGTTGGCCTGTCCCCCCACTGTAGTGCGTGCATGCATGTACATTACACATCTAGTGGGGCAGACCAGGGGGTTTTCCAAATCACCCAAATCACTGAATGCTCATTTAAAAAAACTTGCGACTTCTCTAGGTGGGAGTCAACTTGTGTTAACGAAGTCGCGCCTTTTTGGTTAATGCCCTAGTGAGGAGCGATATTGACTGTGTGATTGGATGTGAAAAGGAGCGATATTGACTGTGTGATTGGATGTGAAAAGGAGCGATATTGACTGTGTGATTGGATGTGAGGAGCGATATTGACTGTGTGATTGGATGTGAGGAGCGATATTGACTGTGTGATTGGATGTGGCCAAACAGGAAGATGCTGAGGATGTGTGGGGAGACAGAGGAGAGACTGGCTCAGGAACTCGTCCAGTTCGAGTACCAAATCGAGAGAGACGTGGTGGAGCCTCTCTATGTGCTCGCCGAGGTGAGCCACACAAACCACTACTGGAGCAACATGTATGTCACCAGCCCGATCTCACCCAATAACACGGATTGGCAATTCCGTACATACACGACTAGAAAACCCCCAAATCTGTAGATATTACACTACTACTGTTTTGACCGCGACAAAGGCGCTTTCACTAGTAGTGTATGTACGGAATTAACAATAATATGTGTTATTTCACCGTGTTTGGGTGAGATTATTTACGATTCTGTGCTGTTGGGTTACAACTGGGGCAGGGCTGAGTCGGCTCAATCCAACTTCGCAACATTCGCCACGGCAACTGGCTCGCTATAGCTCGCTCGGTGGTGGCTCTCGTGGCTCAAGTTCGCTTGAGACGGCGCCCCTCCGTCGCGATCTATGGGGAGGATTTCAGTGTAATATGTAGGGATTTGGGGGTTTTGTAGTAGTGTATGTACGGAATTGCCAATCTGTGTTATTTCACTGTGTTTGGGTGAGACCGAGTTGATGTCACCTAACAGCTTTGTCCTTAATGTGACTGCAGAAGATTGAATTACAGAGCAAATCTGTCTATTTTAGCAGAAATAAAATGGGTGGATATTGTGTGAGAGGTAATCCTGTTGCGGATTAATTATTGGACTTTGTGTTTAATTTCCCGTGTCGTGTAGGTGGACATTCCCAACATCCAGAAACAGAGGAAACACTTAGCTAAGCTTGTATTGGACATGGACTCATCTCGCACAAGGTGAAGCGCACTCATCCGTCTCGTCATTTGTTCATTCATTTAAAGTTTAATGTGTGGCGCCGAACGGGCCAGCCATCTAGAACAGGGTCTGTCTGTATCAATGCATGTGTCTCTGTCTGTCGCCACAGCAGTATAGACCCGTCACAGCACGGCTCATGGTGCCATGTGCACCAGGAGAAGTACAAGTACTCAAGTGTTTTACTTGAGTAAAAGTATCAATGCCACCATGTAGAAATACTCTGTTACAAGTAAAGGCCTGGTATTCAAAATTGTAAATTGATGGCACATGCTGTGCAATTGAAAAGGCAAGACAGTTAGCTAAATTATTCATCGGTTATCTGGCTAAATGGCTTAATTGAATCCCCCTATATACGTATAGACATTACACACTACATAGCATACATCTTAAAATATCAAGTGAAAACATTTCCTCAGTCGTACTGTAGTGGGACAATTGTTTTCTACATGTCTACAGTACATTGGGGCACAGTGATATTTATTTTATTTTTGTCGCATTCCTAAACCAATAATTTGATGACCAGCAGTGGTTCCCTATGGAGACACAAAGAGTCTACTTTGTGTCTCCTTAGGGAACCACTGTTGGTCATCAAATTATTGGCTCAGGAATGCAAAAAAACAAAACAAACAAGCAAGCAACATCCATGAATTCAAGTCTCCATGGGGTGAGTATAGATAGGAAAAAAGGCCTTTTTTAGAAACACGAGATTTGATTAAAAACTTAAAAAACGCAGAGGCGGGCACACTTATTTATTATTTCATTTCTTCCATTTTTCCCTTGGCAACTGCACAACACTGCCCCCTAGTTTGGCTTGGATTGTGTTGTTAATGAATGTGTGAACTTATCAATAGCGATGCTTTATTTCCTTCTTTTTTTCATTCATGCCATGCTTGCAGATATCAACAGTCATCAAAGTCATCCAGTCACCCGAGCACTCAGCCGCCCGGTGCCAAAGCTGAGTCCCTCCGAGAGGAGATGGAGGAAGCAGCCAATCGAATGGAGATATGCAGGGTGAGTCTCCTATCCTATCCTATCCTATCCTATCCTATCCTATCCTATCCTATCCTATCGGAGCTGTGTACACTACTGTACAATGCACATACACTAAGGCCTCACTCAGACCTTTACTGCATTGCTGTATGCTTGTTGGATGAATGTTGTGTAGTGTCAATGCCGCCCCAATGCATTTCCAATGGGAGTCACATGGTTTGACACAACATTTGTGTTGTATGAGGGGGAGGGGCGCAGTCGAAACACAGCCGAAAGCCATACAACAGCTTGTAGTCCAAAATGTGGACTACAAACCATGTGACTTCCATTGGAAATGCATTGGGGCGGCCATGACACTACACAACATTCATCCAACAAGCATACAGCAATGCAGTAAAGGTCTGAGTGAGGCCATACACTACATACAGATATGCAGTGTTGGAAAAAGTACTCACATGTTTTTACTTAAGTAAAAGTTTTAATGCCGCAATTTTCAAATACTCTGTTACTCTGTAAAAGTCCAGTATTCAAAATGTGCTTGAGTAAAAGTACAAAGGAATTGCCATCAAACTATACTCAAAGGACGAAAAGTAAAAGTACTCATCATTACGCAGAATGTCCCATTTCACAAGTTGTATAGAAAAATGTATAGAAATCTTTTGGAAGAAATCTACAAGCGTACACGGTGCTGAAGTGGTTAATGTTTTGTAATAATAATCTAAATCTACAAAGTAACTAGTAACTGAAGTTTTCAAATAAATGCAGTGGAGTAAAAGTACAACTCTGAGACGTACAGTAGTAGAGTAGAAGTAAAAGTATCAAAAATTGGAAATACCCCAGTAAAGTAAAACAATACCTCAAAATTTTTCTCAAGTACAGTAATTGAGTACATGTACTTAGTTACTTTCCACCATTGCCAATATGTCCCTCCTCAATTCCTCTGCTCAGCATGATTTAGAACCTTCCCTTGGTAACAGACTTAATGGGATCACAACGTCACAATCAGATATCTGGGACATCAATGAGATAAATGTGTGAGAAACGTCTTAGGAGGTCACTCACCGTGTGTCTGTGTGTGTGTGTCTGTGTGTGTGCGTGTGTGTGTGTGCGTGCGTGCGTGCGTGCGTGCGTGCGTGCGTGCGTGCGTGCGTGCGTGCGTGCGTGCGCGCGCTCTGCTTTCTTCCCCAGGATCAGTTGTCGGCGGATATGTACAATTTTGTGGCCAAAGAAATAGACTATGCAAACTACTTTCAGACGGTGAATATTGTGTTATGTTTTCTTCTTCCTTTAATCTCCGTGCATCAATATTGCTACAATTAATCTGTATTAAAATGACACTTGTTGTGTCCCCCTTAATCTTAAAGATGTAACTGCACGTAATATATATGTTCGATTTTGTTGCTGTAAAAGATTGTGTTATATTGTTTGTGTAAATTATTCCTTCTGCAGTTGATAGAAATACAGGCAGAGTATCACCGGAAGTCATTAGAGATTCTTCAGAGTATCCTGCCCCAGATCAAAGCCCACCAAGGTGAGCCGTACATCATAAGGCAGTTGATTGTGACCGTAGGTCGCATTTACTATGAAAACCTGCATATCCGTGTGTTAGTCACGCCTCCCTACAGTATATTGTACGCCTCGTGACATCACACCTCCATATACGGTCACGCCTCGTGGCATCATGCCTATTGCCTCCATATATGGTCACACCTCGTGACATCACGCCTTCATATACGGTCACGCCTCATGGCATCATGCCTATTGCCTCCATATATGGTCACGCCTCGTGACATCACGCCTTCATATACGGTATGGTCATGCCTCGTGACATCACGCCTCGTGACATCATGCCTCGTGACACGTCATGCCACCATATATGGCCATCTCCATATACGAATGTATGAAGATCACAACACTGACATATCTAACCCTGGATAACCATACATGGAGAATACTGGATCATCACCTAGATCTGCATATATGGAGCCGACCTCTTCTGACATTCCATATGTTGATCCTTCCCCACCTGTCCTTCCTGTTCAAACCCTGTACACTCATGACACACTCCATATATGACCAGTACAGAATTTATTCCATATGTTGATTTGATCCCCCAAGCCAAAGTGCCATCACTCGCCCAGCAGTCTGCCGTCTGCTGTCACCCAGGGGGATGCGTGCACGCAACCTCGCCCTTTAGGGCGAGATCGCTTCTCGCATTCAGGGCGTCTTACTGGTTATGGTTCTGATGAGTGGTGTGTGTGTGTGTGTGTGTGTGTGTGTGTGTGTGTGTGTGTGTGTGTGTGTGTGTGTGTGTGTGTGTGTGTGTGTGTGTGTATGTGTGTGTGTGTGTGTGTGTGTGTGCGTGTGTGTCCAAGTATACACTGAAGGGTAAATAATGCTACGTGTATACTGGCAGAGCAAGCTACAGGCTACCATTCATTATCAATGAAGCCAGCGTGACAGGAAGACACAAACTAACGCCCGACGCTTGTAGCTTTTGATGCTCGCTATAAAGTTACAAAATAAAGTTCAGCTGGCTTCAACATCAGATCAGTCTAGCAGCTACAAAGCCACAAAACGAGAAAGTATTGTTTAAGCATTTCCACACAATTCCTGCTTATATCTACAACTCATTATTTACATCTACCAGTTCCCAGTTCCCTGATTTTTTTGTTTTTTTTAAGACTTTCTATTTTCCTTTTTATTTTTCTCACTCGTTCAGACACATCTTTCATTATGTCAATGAGCATGTCGCACAACATTTCAAAGAACATCCAAACGGGAAGCACGCACATCTCAAAAATGTTGACGGGTGCAGGACAAAAATATACATACAGGAAGAAGGTAGGAAGTCCGCACACCGTTCTTTAAGCTCCCAGTAGTTTTATTTAGGAAATCAGGAATCAACGTTTCGACCCCTCCGGGTCTTGATTCCTGATGAAGACCCGGAAGGGTCGAAACGTTGATTCCTGATTTCCTAAATAAAACTATTGGGAGCTTAAAGAACGGACTTCCTACCTTCTTCCTGCACAACATTTCAACACAGTGACACGGTGACAGACATGCTGCTTCACTTTGTCCACAACTACCAGTGTGGACGCACGCAGCATGCCATGCAATGTGATATGATGTGATGTGAGAGAGTGCAGTCTAGCCAACACCAACTTACAGTTGGAGGCCATCGATATTGTCCTTTTCTTTTTGCTGAGGTTTGCGTGATCTGCGCAAAAGGACAGTTAACCCATTTTGGGCGGGAACCCCTTTTGGTGTTTTAAACATTGTTATAATTTAGCTATTGAAAAATAGCAGATCTACAAGCTCATAGCGCGCCACCGAGTGGCGCGCTACGAGCTTGTAGGTCTGCTATTTTTGAAAAATCGTGAAAATGTAGAAGGATTTTTTCAGGATTTAGAAGGATTTTTGAGGTCAGGCCTAAATGGGTCAAATGATAAGGGACAATATCGGTGGCACCCAACTGTAGGACTCCTAAATCGCTGCTCTCCATCCACACTCTCCTATCTAACGTCAGGGTATTCTTGAGCTCTACGGTGTTGTTATAGCTAAGCCGTCGCGCCGCAGTGCTTCCACAAAGGTGGTGTGCTCCTTGCCTTTCCTGGCTTTGCCCTGGTGGGTTGGCTCCCATAGTGTCAGTTTAAAGACACAGCATAAGGACTAGCATAGTATAGGCTACTGTCATTGCATGACAGTGTTGCTGCTCTGATTTCTGAAATAACAGCCAGTGTGTGTTGTGTTGCAGAGGCGTGGGTGGAGAAGCCATCCTATGGCAAGTCTCTGGAGGATCACCTGAACATCAGTGGGAGAGAGATCGCCTTCCCCATCGAGGCCTGTGTCACCATGCTGCTGGAGTGTGGCATGCAGGAGGAGGTACAGTACAGTACACACCGCAACATCCTCAGTGTTAGTTTAACTCTGAGAGTGTACAAAGTAGAGCCCTGCGCGGGAGTGTTTAATCCCATTCCTGCCCGCTCGTGTTGGATTTCTGACCACTCCCACCCGCTCCCGCAATGATTTCGTTGTTTGACCGTCCGTAGTGACCGCCTGTCCACCGCTCCTGCCCGCAACAAAAAAATTGTCATCGCGAGACATGGCCAAAGCATTGCCGGGGGTCCCCAGCCAAAAACGCTGAGAACCCCTGCTAAGCTATAGACAATGAAACCATGTGAGCAGGCAAGGATCTACACAGTATGTAATTAGGTCATTTGTCATATTTGCCCTGTGCAATGTAATTTTTATACGCACTTTCCAGCGTTCAGCGACAACACAATTAAATCGTTAATTGCAATTATTTGTGTGACAAATGACAATTAATCTTCACGCTTAAAATGTCATAATCGTAATCCCGGGCGGCCGGTGTGCACAGTGATCCCGATGACCTTTGCTGCGTGTCACTCCCCATCACTCTTCCCATTTCCTATATACCGTCCTATCAATAAAGGCATAAAAGCCCCAAAATAAGTCTTAAAAAATAAGACTTATTCATCCTGGTCTCTATACTGCCTCCCCCTGGCCAGTTGGGCGCCTGATGGAGGTGAAAGGAACTGGTTGGAATATCGTGTTCCTTCCACGCGCTACGTCCAACCGGGGAAACTTCCCAGTTGGAAAGAAGCAGCTTGTCTCCTTGCATAGAAGGAATGCATGATCATGAGGTCAATCCGTTGCTCTCCCCGGGTTGGCAGAAGAAGTGTAGCGCCCCAGGGTTGCATTAGATAATTGACACTGGGTGATGAAATGGGTTGCAAAATTGTGGGATAAAAATTATTTAAAAGAAGATAAAAAATAAATAAATAAATAAATGTCATGACAGCCCTGTGTATGTGTTTGGTGTGCAGGGACTGTTCAGGGTGGCTCCCTCTGCCTCCAAGCTGAAGAAGCTGAAAGCCTCTCTGGACTGTGGAGTCATGGACGTTCAGGAGTACTCTGCCGACCCACACGCCATCGCAGGTTAACCGCACACACACACAAACGCCTCGCTCACAGCCCGTCACCATGCCGACGACCCTCCGAGGTCACACGTTGTAGTGTAACATTGTACAGTAGTATTCTTCACTGCAGGGAACCTATTCTGTTCTGTGGAAATCCATTCTACTGTACATGTATTACAATTTAGGCATTTAGCAGACGCTCTCAATCCAGAGCGATTTACAGTAAGCAGGGTAATTCATCAAATGCATAGAAATAGTATCAACTACACCGCAAGTGGACTTAAAGGACAAGTCTGTGCTAAAGTTAAAATAATAATATTGACAGAATGGAATCTGAATGAGTTAATTTGTGTTTCTAAAGTTCTTGTTTTTGCACTAATCAATTACTAACCCAGCAAGTAGCACTCACTGAATGTACAGGTCATGTCAGTGCTAAAGTTAAAATACAAAACAGTGACAAAAATGTAAAAGTCTTGTCAGTGACAAAAAGTATGAAAGACTGAAAGTCTTACTTACTAATGTACTTATCAGGTGTTACGTGATAGATCTTGTTATGTGTTGTTGACTTGTTGTGTGTGGACCCCAGAGAGAGAATAGCTGCTACCTTGCTGGCAGCTACCAGGGATCCAAATAAAGAAAATGGAGTTCCCGCTGCATCCTAATCCAATGTGTTGAATTATTTTGACTAGCGTAACATTTGAGACACAGTCTGTCTGTTTTGCTGCTCTTGATATGTGGTTTCCTAAAAGCTCTCTCTCTCTCTGCGTTCTAGCACTTTAGCGAAGCAGCAATGTGTGCAGACACTGTAGAGTAATGTGCATCTGTCAGATGCATTGGCTGCTTGTGTAGGATGGGGTTGGATGTGGGGGCAGGGCCCTAATCATTCTTCTGACGAGAGAAGAACCACATCTCCCCTAAGGTCTAATGAGATTCTACCCTCTTTCTCTCTCTCTCTCGCTTTCGCTCTCTTACCCTCTGTCTCTCTCTTCTCTCTTCTCTCTATCCCTCCCTCATTCTCTCTCCCTCTCTCTCCATCTCCCTCTCTCTCTCCCAATCCCTCTCCCTCTCTCTCACACTCCATCCGTGCTCTTCTTATCCTCAGGCGCTCTGAAATCGTACCTCCGTGAGCTCCCTGAGCCACTGATGACCACTGAACTTTACGACGAGTGGATTCAGGCGTCCAAGTGCGTAGAGCTGTTTCCCTAATGAACTGCATGAGCACAGACAGTATTTTAGATTACACCCTTAGGTGCCATGGTCAAATAAATAAATATATAAATTGGGGGGGAAAACACAGAAAGTAGTCAAAATTCAAACATTCTCACACGAAAAACAATGACCTGTCGTAATTTTCTCTCATCATCATCATCAGCGTTCCCGATATGGACCAGAGACTTCAAGCTTTACTGACAGCGTGTGAAAAACTCCCTACCGACAACTTAAACAATTTCAGGTCAGTCACTCATAACACCTAATCTCTGTTTCCTACTGTAGATACAGTAATCTAACCCACTGTATAGTCCATTAGGGCTGCAACTATCCATTATATTCTTAGCGATTGTTCTATCAATTGCTTTTTAGATTAATCAAAAAATCTTGAAGCTTGTTATTTTATATATCAATGAATCAACGTGAATTGATTGATCATCACTATGGACACGGTGTGATCAGCTTGGCACTAGAGCACTTTAGAGAGAATTACTTTATTTAGATCACTTGTTTTAACTGCATGAACCCTGTGTAAAAAGAAAAGATAGGCTAACATTCCATGCAAAAAGCAGTTCTACAAGCTCACAATAGTCTTCCATCATCACAACTCATACAGGCAACAAGTAAAATAAATACAACTAGAAAAAGTGCCCTTCTGGGCACAGGTCTCCACCAGGAGGATAGGAGTGTGTGTGATGTTTGGCAAAATGTTTAGGAGTAATATAAATGTTTTTTTGTTTGTTTGTTTCTTGCAACAATTGTCTTCATTTTGTTGAGGAAATGCAGAGCCAGATCACTCATAGCATCTCTGAGGATAGAATTCTGGATGAGCAGGACATGTGCAGCATTTTGTACAAAACGGGCTACTCCTGAAAACTTTGGAAGGCAATCTTAGCTAATCAGTGTAGAATCTGAGAAATCCAACAGGCTCGTCTTGATCACATGACTACAGAGATCATGTGTACCGATTTGCGTGAGATTTGGATGAAATCTGTGCGACTACATAAACAATGGGTTTTGCAGAAATCGGCCTCATGGTGGCGCTATAACCGGCAGATGTGGAGGGATGCAGGGAAAATGTTTTCCATGGCCTCTAGGGAGTGCACATACATAAGTTGTCATGCAGTTATAGGTAAAAACAGGAATTGGCCTGTTATAGCGCCACCGTGAGGCTGATTTGGTAAAAAAATAATGGCATGTCGTCCTCGGCCTAGTGGAAATGTGCATGTATAATTTCATGGAAATTGGACACTGTGTTTGTGATTTTGTTCGAAACGGACCAATCATGTGATCTTTGGAAGCCAATCTTAGCCAAACAGGATGGAAGATGGGAAATTGTGCAGATCTGTGTTGATCACATGACTATGGAGATAGTGTATACCGAATTGTGTGATGTATGGATAAAATGTTTACGAGTTATCTACAGAAATGTGTTTTGCCTAAATCGGCCTCATGGTGGCGCTATCACAGGCCGTTGAGGAATATTTGGGGCAGAGGTTCGTCGTTGGCATCCAGGGAGTGTGTGTGCAAAGTTTGGCATGGATCGGGCCAACGGTGCCGGAGATTAGCTGATAACGGACGGACGGAAGGACGGAAGGAAGGACACACACACACACACACACACACACGGACGGAGTGCAAAACATACTCTCTCCCCATGCCTTCGGCCTGGTGGAGACAATAAATATCTCATGGAATCTGCTTTTGATTACGGCTAACACATTCTCTGAACACCGTTTAGTGTTTCTTGGTCTGTGCATTTGTAAACCTGATTGTTGAGACATTGAGATGTTATATGTATGCAATGATTTGCTACACCATATAATTGAGATTGATATATTTTTTTAACATTTGGTTGTATTTTATGTTTTTAACTGTTGTCTTAAACTGTAATGTAGGAAACAAAGTCTTATGCACACCTGAGCGGCTCAGAGACGGGAGCGTAGGCAGGGATTCTTATACTGTAATGTCAAATGTATTCATGTTTATGTAATGTAATTTATTCCTGTGTGGACCCCAAGAAGAGTAGCTGTAGCTAATGAACAATGGATCGCAACTTAATGCGTTGTGAACGGTGTAGATCGAGATTTGGTAGAGGGGGGGAAAAGGAGAGGACCCAGTAGGGACCCCTGGGAGACCCGGAGTATATATGGTTTAAGTGCTTACCAGGGAGCCTGAGGCATCTTCGCCACATATGAATGGCTTGTAATCTCACAGTCTGGAACAGAATAGTCCTGTGGGGAATAGAAATGTTTGTCTGACGTGTGTACAGTAACTTATATCAATGGACTACTTATCAGCATCACGTGCAGTAGCTATCTCTCCAGACACCGCATGAAAGAAATGCCTGTTATAAGGAACCCCCTTTCATCGCTGGAATTCTAAAGCATTCATCATAAGAGACAGTCAGAGATAGAAGAATTGGGTGAAGTCGATAGCTTATTTATATTGAGAGTGGATGTTTACACATGACATAAGCGCTCGCTGATGCGTGTGATATCTGTCAGTGTGTGTGTGTCTTGGACCTCCTATCTGGGCTAAAACCTCTTCTGGCAGCATGCGTTGAAATATTGATAACCATCACCGAGTCCTCCTGCCGGGCGAGGCGGTGGATGTGTGTGGCTGAGGAGGATAGATTATAGTACTCTCTGGCTATGTAGCTTGATAGGCCCTCTTTCATTTGGCTCCTTCTTCAGATACCTAATCAAATTCCTGGCCAAGCTGACCGAGTACCAAGAATTCAACAAGATGACTCCGGGCAACATGGCTATTGTCCTCGGCCCAAACCTGCTCTGGACGCACTCTGAACTGTACGTATTTTGATCTTCGTCTGTCACGTCAATTTGATTCACGGGCGTGTGAAATTAAAATTACTGTTCTGACTCTGTTCATATACTCAATATATGATACTAGGGATGCTCCCAATCCCATTCCGATCATTTGATTTTGAGCATCTGCCGATACCGATTTTTCCCGATCCGATATTTATATTTTTATAGATCACGTTTATGCCATATATAGTACAATATCCAAAATCACAGACAATATCCAGTCTAATAGTATGATATGGATATAATATATAGAGATGTCCCAATCACGCCCCCGGTCCGATTCCGATCATTTGATAATGACGTGATCCGCCCCGATTTCCGATTGCGTGATCGGATCGGGACAACCCTAATGGTAACTGTTGTTGTTGATGTTGTTTTCAGGAATATGACCGAGATGATGACCACCGTGTCGCTGCAGATTGTTGGCATCATTGAGCCCATCATCCAGCATGCTGATTGGTTCTTCCCTGGTGGTGAGGGTGACACATACTAAAGTGTGACACTTACTGCATGTGGTGTTATAGTGTATATATATTGTATACTGACACCATGGAGGAAATCCACACAACTCCTTTCTAAAAGGAGATTCACATTTTGCTGCTTTTTTTCTGTGGTCCTTGGTGTATTGTTTTCTAAGTAATAGTAGCAATACCATAATGTAGAAATGTGTTACAAGTAAACGTCTTGTATTCATAGTTTGACTTGAATAAACATACAAAACTGTTAAATATACTTTTGAAATAATAATTTCTAATTCAAGATTCATCAGAGTCAGGGCCCACTTGAATGTGTTTGCGGGCCACCCATCTGACCGCTTGTCTTTTTGATTGATTGATTGAATACTTTATTAGTCAGAAATATAAACAGCACAGAGACGTGTAGTAAAACAAATCCAGGGGTCTTGTTTCCATTGTGGTCCTCCTATGTAGGTCACCACTGGCAAGGACCCCTTAACTCTGAGAGTGGTTCCATTTGTATGCCATTGTACGCCATTTGTACGCTCTATAGCTAAATCTTTAGACATGCCCTGGGCTACATCTGTGAAAATGTTGGTGCTTTAGACGAATTAACGCAAAATGACCCTTTTGTCTCCCTAAGCAGCTCCTCCACTACATGGCAATGATGACCCCCCCATAAATAGTATCTGTGTTGGTTCCCTCAGAGATCGAGTTCAACCTGACAGGATGCTACGGCAGCCCCGTCCACACCAACCACAACTCCAACTACAGCTCCATGCCCTCGCCGGACATGGACCAATCCGAGCGCAAGCTGCAGCAGCACGACCAGAGCCGACGCCCACTCAGCGTCGCCACTGACAACATGATGCTGGAGTTCTACAAGAAGGATGGGTAGGCGCCTACCCACAATCCCCTCTGTTCTTCTCTTTCACTCCACTTCTCTCTCTCTCTCTCTCTGCCTCTCTCTCTCTGTCTTCCTTAGATAGAGCTTTGAGTTGACGATTAGGCTTCATAATCACAAATTGTACAGGGCAGATATACTGTATGACAAAAAACTTAAACATACAAAGAAATTAAATTACTGACACAAAAAACAAATGGCTGTGTGTGTTTGTGTATGTGTGTGCGTGCGTGCGTGCGTGCAGGCATGCGTGTGTGTGTGTGTGCATGTCTGTCTGTCTGTCTATATATATATATATATATATATATATATATATATATATATTGAACTCTTCCCCTTTTGCATGGCCTCATTAAACATTCCATCACTTTGGTACAATATTTACATATTCTCTGATCTAAAGTCTGAGGCAGGGGGTTTCCCCACACAATGCTCACCTGTCAGTCATTCTCCCCCGGCCAATTACGTTGCTTGTTATCAGGTTTCATCTTTGCGAGAGTCGGAGGCTTGGTCTCGTTCGTATAGACAAGGGCTGATTGAATTGCATCGTCACTATGGTAACCATGCTCCGTTGGTGGGCTGTTGGTTATCTCTTTTCTCTCTCTCTCTCTCTCGCTCTCTCTCTCTCTCTCTTAGTAGTATTATTATTATCTCTCTCTTTTTTCTTTTCAGGAAATATTTCTCCGGTAGTTATGTTGCTCATGCCCGATCCTCCCACACACATCACCTACACAGTAAAAGTCCTGAGTATTAACTTAACTCTGAGAGTGTACAAAATGTGACGCTTGTACCCTCTCAGAGTTACGCATGGGTAAATCAACACTGTGGGTTTCACAAGTGTAGCTCGTGGTGCTTCACACCATGTCTGGCACGACACTGCAGCCTGCTGCCTGACTCATACACCACCAGCAGAAAGAAAAATCACCCGCAGAAACTGATACTAAAAGCAAAAAAAACACACTTTTGAAAATTACAAGAATGACCCCGTAATATAGTGACAGCGTTGCTGCTGTATAGCATCCTGTATTAGAGTGATGTTTGACAACTCATCATTAGTTGTCATGTCATTTCATCACAATGTCGGCTTTTTTTCTCCGCCCAGAGAGCAGCTGGCTGCTCCTGAGAGAGATGTCGAGTGTTTTTATATGCATAGTAGCGTATACTGAGAGACACGATGTGACAGGCAGTCTGTCGTCTCCAGGACTTCAGAGCGGCGGTGGCTCAGGGGTAGAGTGCCTGGATGGGAACCGCAAGGTTGCCAGTTTGAACCCGGGCTCCCCCAGAGTTACTGTCGAAGTGTCCTTGAGCAAGACACTGAACCCCTAATTGCTCCCGATGTGCTAGTTGGTGCCTTACATGGTTTCCGCTGCCATCGGTGTATGAATGGGTGAATGTAATGCACAATCTATGTAAAGCGCCTTGGATAAAGGCGCTATATAAATGCACCATTTACCATTTACAGAGCCGTCGCTCTGTCTTTTGCATATCGTCTATCGGCCGGAAAATGTTGTACGTTCACAAAATGGAAAAATAGAACCTGTGTTCCAAATTTCCAATGGTTCCAATGTAGTTTTTATTTAAGTCACAAGCTCCAGTTAATACTTATCATTAGTTATAGTAAAATCCTAGGCTGTAGTTAATACTTATCATTCGTTAAGCTATAGTTAAAACCCAAAGACAGACTTAACCACGTTCAACCTGGCGTCTGTATTTTGTGCAAGTTATTATAGATAGATAATACTGTAGATTGTTTAAGAATAGCGAGAATTGCTGATCTACAAGTTAATAATGCATGGTGATGCGATGAGTCGTGAGCGTGTAGATACACAACAAAGTATAAAAGAGTGCATTCATTTATTCATGAGAGAAGATTAAAAGATACAAGGTTTCTGCCAGACAGTGGCGGCGATGTCTAGAACAAAGCTGGTTTACAGTAATTAGTGCTAACAGGGATCTAATTGGTAGCTCAGTAAAAAAAGGATGCAGGCTGCTCATTTAGTGTGGCATGTTTTAACCCCTAGAGCGCCCACTCCTCTCCTCCCCGTCACCATGGGTGTCATCTCTCCATCAGGCACGCGCACAAAGAAACACGCACACATTAACCCATTAAAACTGGGGAAGCATCTGTGTAATTTTTTATTTTAACCACTAAACCATTATTTTGTACTTTGTATATTGAAAAATAGCATATATATATACAGTACAAGCTCATAGCACCACACTTGAAAATGTGTGCAAATCCTTTGAAAGTGAAACTTTTTTCTGTAACTCAAATCTTTGCTTCTGGGTGTCCTGTCATAAATATTTTGGGCGGTCTGCGTCAGATTACATATAATTTTGGTTGATCCTTGGACGTGAAAAAGAAATGGAGTGTTGCTTTCCAGTGCAGTATGAAGGACATTATTCATAGAGCCCCATGCAGTAGTTCATCCATGTCCTGTCCATGCATGAGTGTTTATGTTTATAGTGTTGATGTTGCCAGTCCTTTCCGCATGCCGTCTGACCATCCTTTCATATGCACTCTGCCTCTCTCTTCCCTACTAACGCAGCATTAGGAAGATACAAAGGTACCGTATCTACCACTTTTACATCTTCCTAGTTTTTTCCCCTCCCCCCTCCCCTCTCCCCCTCATTTGTACATATTGAAGAGTCACATGACTGAGTCTCATTTCTAGAGCCTGACCAATATATCGGATTGGACGATATATCAGCAATTATTATTTTTTATTTACGATCGGTAAATCGGTTTCGCGTCCCGACACATGGCACTGGCACTGTTTTGGGCATACAGTACAGTGTGTATTTTATATTTACCTGTTTGTTTGTTTGTTGTATACATTTTGCATTGAAGTGTAATATACTGTTTTTAATTGTATATGACTGTGAAAAGGTTATTGTGTTTATTGTTATTCATCTCTTTGCTTATACATTAAATGTTCCCAAATAGAAACTTGCTTGGTCTCTCAAACAGATTTCAAGCTTTTTCACTAAATATTTTAAAAATATCAGTAAAAAGTAAACATTGGTAATAATAATCGTGGTCTAGGAATCTGGAACGGCACCGGAAAACAAAATCAATCTGACATCGGTTGGGCTCTCCTCATTCCATCAATGCTTTGTAGTCAGTAGACCTACAACACTACGTGACCCAGAAATGTCCTGTCTCTGTGTCTCCAGTATGGGCGTGCGAGTGATGGACACGTCCTGGGTGTCTCGCAAGGGTTCGTCCACTCTGGTGCGCAAGGCGTCGTCCACCCCTCCGTGCATGCAGGGCCCGGCGGGCTCTCCCGCCGACACACTCATCCCCGAGCAGCCCGGAGAGCTGGCCATCTCGCCGGCGGCCACGCCTCCTCCCGGGGACAGGGTTCTTGGGTAAGTCGCCATGCCTATACGCTCTCTTTCCCGCCCCTTCAACCTCTACTTTTTGTTTTCCTTCTTCTTTTTCATTGGTGCCATTGTCGTCGTCATCTTCGTCGTCATTGTCACCATCATCGTCATCGTCAACTCTTCTATGTGTGACTTGTGTACCCGGGCTGTGTGAATCATTTTCTCAGTCATTCGCAAGGTTCATTTTCTGTTCGCTGTCATGTTTTAATGATTTTGTTTTTGTTCATTTTCTTCTTCTTATGATTTGTCATATTCATAACTCTCTCTAATACTCTATCAAGTTAATTGTCACTGTGGTTGAAATAAGGAGAGTGACATTGTATGTCTAGTATAGGGGCGCTATATTGTTTTGTTGCAAATCTTGAAACTTTATTTTTGTCTGAACATGCTTTGATCCACATGTCCTTGTGATGTAGCATGTTAATATTTCCAAAACTCCCATTGATGTGGCTTTGGCTTTTGCAGTTTTGATTGTGACTTCTTTCCTTTTGCGTTCACACAGACTGATTTCACCATTTTCCCATGTGGACATTATTAGCATAATATTTTAACACGCAAATAATCACCTCATGGCGGCTGGCTCTGCCTTCTTGACTACTGTATGTAATTGTGATATGGCTTGGCTGGCTTTTGTCTCCTGTCCTGTGGCTCTTTCAGATGATGAAAGGGCTTTGTGTCTCTGTCAAACTGCCCTGAGCTAACGGTGGGACTTGCAATGCAAATAAAAGGCTTTTTATCATATGTGGTTTTCAAGAGTGAAGATAATCACTTCACAGTTGAACTTGGTAATGTGGATAAGTGTTTTGGATGGACTGCAGACTCTGATCCTCACCGCTCCTTGCAGTGTGCAGACACAAGGTGATCACAGAGGGAGTTCTACGCACTGTATTTTGTCCGTTTTCCTTTGGGAATCTGAACGGTTTTCCTTTGCTTTGCTGTTTCTTTCTGCTTGTCTTTTTTCTTTTTACACAAAGCTGAGTGTGTGCTAAGCTTGGTGCCCACCACCTGCCCTTTATGCACCAGGAAAATGATTTTATTTCTTATGTTTTCCTCCTTTCTGTTTTTGCACCAGGCCAACTAACAAACTAACACACCAAGGCGTGATTTATACATAGTTATACCAAGTATAAATCAGCCACAAATCATCACTGAAGCTAAGCTAATCCTCTCTATCACTCCAATCGGTGTCCCTGTTCAATCACTAGAGCTGTTTGTTTTTTGTGCTGTTTATTCTCTTAATATCTACAGCTCAGATGACGTGTCGCCCAATCGGCTGGACACTTCTCACGCCCACGCGCCCCCCCCAGGGGCGGAGGACCGCCCGCCGCCTCCTTACCCGACCACCCTGTGCCACTCCGCCCTGCCCCCGCACCACTTCTACCCCGCCTCCTCCACCCTCACCCGACCGCCCTGCGCTCGCCCCGTCGCCCCGGGCCCCGAGTCCCAGCCTCCCGCCTCCCCTCCTCCCCCCTTGCGCTGGTCCGGTTTCACCCCCCCCGTCCCGCCCCCTCCCACCTCCTCATCCTCTTCCTCCTCCTCCTCGCTCGACATCAACTCGAACCCCAAGCCCAGCTGCCTGCACTTCCCCCCCAAGCAGCACGGCTGCCCCCTGCCTGCCGCCGATGGGTTGCATGGCCCCCACCACGCCCCGTCCGCCCTGTCCGACACTAACGCTTCGCCACACTACGTCATCAAAGCCCCCGTGGCGGTGCCGCTAACCCGCCACGACAACATGTCCCTCTGCGGCCACGCACCCCCCCCTAGCCTCCATTCATCTGCGCCCCCCCCACCCCTGCCGTGGGCTGCCTGTCCATGTGCCCGCGAGAGAGGACCCCCCCCCAGGCTGACTAGGTAACTACCACACATGGATGGATGCTGCTTCTGCTGCGCCACACAGATACAGTGGTCTGGTATCAGTGGTGGAAAGTAACCAAGTACATTTACTCAAGTACTGTACTTATAGTAACGTTGTGAGGTGCTTTTACTTCACTGGAGTATTTCCAATTTCCAATACTTTTACTTCTAAACTCCACTACATTTCGGATCCAAATATTGTCCTTTTTCGCCACTACATTTATTTGGAAACTTTAGTTACTACCGTAGTTACTTTGTAGAGTTTGATTATAAGTACAAAACTTAGATTAACCACTTTATTTCAGCCATTTGAAAATAGACGATCTACAAGCTCATTGTGAGCTTGTAGAGCCGCTATTTTCAAAAGATTATTATACATTTATTTGAAAACGGGACATTCTGCACAATGAGCACTTTTACTTTAAGTACATTTCGACAACAATACTTTTGTACTTTTACTCAAGTACATTTTGAATTCCAGACTTTTACTTGTAACAGAGTATTTCTACATTGCAGTATTGATACTTTTGCTTAAGTAAAAATTGTGAGTACTTTTCCCACCACTGTGGTGTGGTATGGATGCTGCGCCACACATACAGTGGTCTGGTGTCTCTCCAGTCTGCTCTACCTCGCTGGCTGCCACACAGATACAGTGGTCTGGTGTCTCTCCAGTCTGCTCTACCTCGCTGGCTGCCACACAGATACAGTGGTCTGGTGTCTCTCCAGTCTGCTCTACCTCGCTGGTTCATGGTTTTGTTTTTTGTTTCCGTTTAGTTTTCCTCTCCCATCTCAGCAGTGGTAGAAAAGTGACAGTACATTCACTCAAGTGCTGTACTTAAGTACAATTTTGTGGTACTTTTACTGTACTTGAGCATGACCGCATTTCAATACGTCATACTTCTACTCCACTACATCTCAGAGGCAAATATTGAACTTTTTAGTTTTTACCCCACTTTAGTTACTTGTGACTTTCTAGACTTATTACTAATACAAAACGTATACAATGCCAAATCAAGCCCTATTTTATGCTTCGGCTAATCGAAAAGTGCAGATCTACAAGCTCACAACGCGTCACAATTTGACGGGTTGTGAGCTTGTAGATTAATTGATACATTAAGTTTAGTACTATTACTCAAGTAAAATGTCGAATCCAGGACTTTTACTCGAAACAGAATAATAGTACTTATTTTACTTTTAGAAGTTTTAAGTACTAAAAAACAAATCAGAGTACTTATTCCACCACTGTATCTCAGCGTCTGTGACATTCCGGTTGTCGGGGATGCCTCATGGGGGTTGCCTAGCAACTAAGGATGTTTCTGGCTTACAGAGCGAGCGCTCAGTTACAGGCTGGCCGCTGAATAGGTGATGAGTAAATGGATAACACTGTACGTGGCAGCGGTGCTCAACCTGTGGGTCGAGGCCCACTGATGGGCCGTGAGGATATTGCAAAAGGGGCCCCAAATTCCGTAATTGGCAAAAAAATCCCAATAGTAATGGTATTTTTTTCTTTCATATTGTGATACCTAATAAATAGGAACTAGTTCCATTGATCCAAGCCGGAACACAATCAATCAATTGATTGATCATTAAAATGCAGCCCATCCATCTGGCCACGGGTCAGGTCACACTTTCAAGATTTTCAAGTCTTGATCCACAAGAGGTTGGGAACCACTGGCCATATGGTTCTCTATCGTATCGAGACTACCTCTCCACCCAACATATTTCATATGTAAGGGGAATGACCCCACCTCACCTTTACATATGAAATATGTTGGGTGGAGAGGTAGTCTCTTCACTCAGAGAACAAAGGTTACCAAGTAACCATACGTTATCAATGTATTGCTATAGAGGTTGGGAACCACTGGCCATATGGTTATCAATGTATTGCTATAGAGGGGGAACCACTGGCCATATGGTTATCAATGTATTGCTATAGAGGGGGAACCACTGGCCATATGGTTATCAATGTATTGCTATAGAGGGGGAACCACTGGCCATATGGTTATCAATGTATTGCTATAGAGGGGGAACCACTGGACATATGGTTATCAATGTATTGCTATAGAGGGGGAACCACTGGACATATGGTTATCAATGTATTGCTATAGAGGGGGAACCACTGGACATATGGTTATCAATGTATTGCTATAGAGGGGGAACCACTGGACATATGGTTATCAATGTATTGCTATAGAGGGGGAACCACTGGCCATATGGTTATCAATGTATTGCTATAGAGGGGGAACCACAGGCCATATGGTTATCAATGTATTGCTATACAAGTCTTTGCCCACATATTACTAAGGTAAAGATACAATCACGATGATGATGAGAGGAGTAAAGTGGTGCTTCCTCAATAATGTACAGGTTATTATCTCTGGGTTTTATTCACTTAATTCTTTCAGAATCATTCCGAGTGTCCTCATGATCTTCCTGTTACTGTTGAGTCATGGAAACACAGCCATATACTTAACTGTATATATATGTGATGCATCTGTCAGCAAGACCCTAATAGTGTGTAATGGTTCTGACAGTTTGTTTTCCAAGTCTTCGTGTCGTGTTACAACCCCATAAGACAGCATGACTCATTAGGCCAATTCTACGTCAGCGTTTGAAATGAGCCTGCTTCATATCTCCCCCCTCTTGTCCTGACCACCCATGCCGTCCCTTCCTTGGGAGCACACGACTCAAACAGACCTAGCAAGAAGCCACACTGGAGGATGAAGCTGTGAAACCTCTAACCAGTGCATGTTATTATGACATTATTACAGACACTAAGACTAAGGCTTCATCTTCTGAGCCAGTTTCATATCGTGTTATATTTAAGATGTGTTTTGATATCAAGAAAAGCAGTTCTGACATTTGCAATGGGACGAAGGTAAGCCCAATTAAAGATTTCTTTAACATATAATTTCGATCACCTTCAAGTTCCCATCATCAAGTGCCCTGAAACACCAAGCTTGTAAAATGTTGGTGTATGCTGGAAAATCCATTGAGGGATTCTGGTGCATTAGACAACATAAAAACGTGATTCATTTATTAGTAGAATATTTTTGTAACAAGAGTTTATTTTTTCTTTTCTTTTCTTTTTTTTTAAGTCAACCTAGAGCCGAGCATACTGTCCAAGTTTGTTTTTCCATTTGTAGCACCCTCTGCTGGACAAATGCAAGGATAGTGTGAATGAAATACATACACAGAGAAACACAAACTCATTACAATAGTGTGTTATGTGGCTCAACTAACAAAGAAATAACTTTGGCACAATGCGGTGCTAGGGATTTTGCTGTCTGTCTTTGTGTTTTAAATATAACGCTTTGCTGTATAGTCTGTACTCTCTCCTGTCTTAACGACTCACCCTTCACTTTACCCTCTGAAAACGTAAAACTAATGCAAAAGGAAGGCTGCTCTTTAGTTGTTGTCATGAGCATAATGGTTAATGATAAATGTGTACAAAGGCACTTTGGTTGGCTAATGCTTTAGTAGCCCGACTTCGCTTGCCTTCAGCAGTCCTCTGAGCCCCTGTTGTAGATTGATAGCGACCTGGTGGTTGCAAAGATATTATGCCATACATTGTGCAAGGACTGATGTTGTGGCTGATTTCAGTTCTGAATATCTGTGAAAAAAAGATGTGAAAACCTGCTCAATTTGTTGATGTTCTTGAATGTTTTATGCTATTCTTTACCTCACCTTTTTGTCTTTTCACAGCATTCCGTTTTTTATTTATTGTTTTTCAGGGCACCATATGATCTGTAAACACCGGCAATTCCATTTGAGTTTCACAAAACTTTCTTTTAACAGTTTCCTTACATGAATTAGCGTATGATGATGATGATGATGATGATGATGATGATGATGATGATGATGACAACAATGAGATTGCTGTTGTAATATGAATAAACAGGAGGTCCACTGACAATAAACATAAGTTCTGACATTCATGCACTAATGTATGCCTTTCTTTTCCAGTACACTGAAGAGTAAAGAGCTTTCCCCTGTGATTGGACACAGACAAGGCATCCCGGTGCCAGGCCCAACAGTGCCCCCTCCTGGCAGTAGTCCACAGAGCAGCAGCCAGTCCCCCCATTCAACAGAGCACAGTCCACACACCCTTCGCAAAGGTCAGAACAGAAGACATCCCTCTCTTAACATTTTAGTTGTTTGTTGACGAAATTGTCAGTATATTTAGTCTTAGTTTTAGTCATCATATAGCATAGTTTTTATTACGTTTTTGGTTAGTTTTGGTCAGTGAAAAAACATAGTTGACGAATGTTTTTCGAATTCAACACTAGAATGGTTGTGAGTGGGACTTATGACCATGTATGCTTTTGTCCTATATTGTGGGAGCAGACATACCTTTTATACTGGCGTTGTGTCCCCCTAGGTTGTAAGAAGTTGGCCCCCGTGCCTCCCAAGATCCCGTACGGCCAATCTGGTGGGATGTCCGACCAATCCACGGGTCAGCCGTCGCCGGTCAGCCTCTCCCCCACCCCTCCCAGCACTCCCTCCCCTTACGGACTGGCCTGTCCTCCGGGGCAGGCGCTCGCGTCCTCCCCCGGGCAGACCCCGCTGGGCGCCGCCGGGTCCATGCACTCCCTGTCCTCCCCGCCCTCGCTGACCGGCACGCTCACCAAGTCTCGGCCCGCCCCCAAGCCCAGGCAGAGACCGTCGCTTCCCCCGCCTCAGCCTCCCACGGCCCCGGCGGGGTACTCCGGCCCGGCGTCGGCCCCGATCCCCCAGCCTCTGGAGCAGGGCCTCCTGGACGGACTGTCCCCAGGGGAGAGCATGTCCACAGGTAATCATCATCAGCAGCCCATGGCAGCGGCAACACCCTCTCTTGCCCAGCAGGTGGTGCTGCGGCGGCCCTCTCTCAGACTGGCCGTGGCTCTGTCCAACGGAGACGCTGGACGCGTGTAGTAAGAACATCTTTCGTAAACGTCGCTGTTAGGAAGGAAAAAAAAAGACCCCCGTTCTCTCTTTTTTTGTATCGACTGCTTCCAAAAAGAATGTCTTTGAATGAAATAACGGTTGCCTTTTTTTTAAGACGCATCAGTTTGCCTGAGAATGCCGTGTAATGAATAAATCCTAGCACTTTCTTTTTTTCTTCTGTGCAATTGTATAGCGTGAGAAAACTCTTCTTGACCTATGTATTCATTGCTTTGTGTTATGTGATGATGTTTCCGGGGTTAACGTTGTGGAAACATCAGAGAAGCATAGCGCGCGTCCTGCTTGTTTGGAAGTTTGCCATTAGATTCATCATGTGCTCTCTGTTTATTTGTTACCCAGACCCTCACTCGGCAGAGGTAGGTCAGAAGGCTTACACAGTACAACACCAGTCCAATCTCTCTCAGTAACATAAAGGCGTGGAGACCTAATGGCCTGATTTATACTTAGCTGCATCGTTGCACATCAACAATAGCAGATCTACAAGCTCAGCCGAGGTTGTGGATTGGCTATTTTTCGCGTCCGACACGATGCGCAACCAAGTATAAGTCAGGCGTAATAGACAGATGTACCCAACACAGTATGTCAATGATGCTCTGATGATGAGGTGTGCTCTGTCAATAGTTCTATACCAGTCATTTTGTCACTTTGTTATATTTATCATTCTCTTGTTCCCCCTGCTACTATTGTGTACCTTGCAGCTGTGTGAGGCCAGGGATTCAGTGTGGGCTAAGTGTCAGGGGGACTATTAGGGTAAGCCAGACCGCCCCCGCCCCCCTCCCCCCGTGCGCTCCATCTCACCGCCTGGCCTACTAGCACTGTGGTTTGCCTCTGGGGTCTCCTGTAGCCTGCAGCGTCAAGACCATAGAAACCTTTTACCTACCTCTAGCTGTCAATCCAGACAGACTCTTCCATTTTCCCGTTTCCAGTGGGCTCCATAGAAACGGTTGGGTGTTGTTGTTCACCATTTCAATGCATGGCTTAAGGACTTCCCAGAGTGCACCGCAGCGCACTCACATTGCAGACGCCGTCGCTTTTCGAGGGTTCATCTTAAAAGCCCCCATCCCCTACCTTTCTGCTCCCATCCTGAGCCTTATATCAACAGGCACCCCCTCTGCTGCTGCTGCCACCGGTATTGGGAGGGGGGCAACAGGTAACCCCGAACCCCCGCACCCCTCCTCTGCCAGGTCCATCGCTTTGTATAATCTCTCCTCTTACCGCACTGCCACACTCCATATCATTTCTACACAGGAAGTAGTCATCATTCTCTGCCCAAAACACAGCAGCGATGCCATTGATCAGCTATACAAAACACATCAGTACTGCGCCCTCACTAAACACAGAGACCTCCATTGTTACCTCTTAGTCCTTGGCGTCACAGTGCCACCTTTGATAAAACACACACAGACAAACATACACACACAAACATGCACATCTTGTTGCCTCTGTGTTGGTTCACCTAGCCATTGTTGTAAATGTGTGCGGTACCGTGTTCATTGTGCAGTCATTGGGACTTGTTCTTGTGTTTGACCGGTAAGCCACAGAGAACACAGAGCCCTAGTGATGCGACATGCAACACAAAGACGACATCCCTGTGTAGAGTAATGTCAGTCAAAGATACATGTAATCTGTTGATCCCCTCAGACCAGGGCAAACCTCATATGGCACTTTCCACGAGTCCAGAACTCAAAAAGACTAAACTTTTTATTTCTGCTCTCTTCCATTCTTTATTTTTCACACCCTTCCATCATCATGATCATTATGACCTTTTCTGCCCCTCCCCTCCTTGCCTCTTACTCACCACCGCCATTCTGCTCTGCCATCCTCACCTTCTCCGCCATGCTCACACCCACCATTAGATATCTTCAATTATGAAATCCCCTCCTTCAATGTCAATCTGGACAGCCTCATCGATGAGTATGCCGCTGCCCCCCGCAGGATCTTCCGGGCAGTGGCAGACTCTCCGGAGAGGGATGCTGTGCCTGAGGAGGAGCCCCAGAGCACCGCCCTCTGACCTATGACCCTAATGACATCAGAGAGTTTAAGCAACCCCCCCTTTCCCCCCTACGGCTGCACATGCTGTAGCTGTGGCGAGAAGCTGCCGCCGAGGCCTGATGGAAAAGCCACTGGGTCTCGTCGGTGCCCACCTGAAACAAGAACTCTGCCCCTCCGTACCCCACACCCCCTCACATCCGCTAACGGCTGCAAGGAAACTTCAACTCTTAGAATCGCTAGCTAGTTTCGTAAATGTGACTTTAAAATAAAAAAATAAAAAACACACCAAAATGCCATAGTGGATTAAACCGTTGCCTTTTGGAGGGAAGACTGGAAGCGTGGCGGAGGAGGAGGAAGCCAGTTTTTACTTTGCTGGTGGTTTTCTTTATTGTTTGCCTTGCTTTGTGTATCTTTGTTCATTGAAGCAGTGAAGCTGTATTTTTGTGAATTATTGCTTTCATCTTTTTTTCTTTTTTCTTTTTTTTTGCCTTATTAGACAACGCAATGGAATTGCAATATGAAACTCAAGTTGTACTTAACCGACTCTAAAGGGAACCTCAGAAACTGACTTGTTTAGGAGTAAAAAAAGAAGCCTGTCCTCAGGGTTAAAGAGAGAGAGAAATAGAGAGAAGAGAATAGTCTACGTATGTGTACATTCTTTACAGGGTATTGTAATTGTTCTGCACATAAGGAAAGAACTTGGGGTGAGTGTAAGCATGCAGCATGAATCCCTTGGTAATTGCTGCATTGTTTCATGCTGTTTAATTCGTACTCACACCTAGTCCTGATTTCCTCTACCATGTAAACAATAGCTCTATAAGCGGTGTTACGTACTTGCAGGTAAGGAAGATAGATTTAGTCCATCTTTGTCACTTTATGATTTCTTTCTACAGGGTCGAGGCATTACGCACACACTCTTTACCAGCACAGTATGAGAAGAATGTTAAAGGTTTATGACCACACAAGTATATTGATAATCCTTTTTTGTTTTCCTTTTCAGTCATTGCTGAAGCACATTATGATTTCATGATGGGTAGCTTTGGTCGTACAATAGTCCTTTGGATCAAGGCCCTCCGTGTGGCAGAGAGGTTTATTATTATTATTATTTTTTATTTTTTTACATTCGTATTTATTGACCTTTTGTGTTGGAATGTCAGCCCATTCTCCCAACCATGGGCTGGTCCTATTTGACACGGATGCTAAAACATACTGGAGCTTGAGGTTTAAACCTGACTTTTCACACACACACACACACACACACACACACACACACACACACACACACACACACACACACACACACACACACACACACACACACTGCTCTCTCTTAACCTTGTTTTCAAGTGCTTCAGGTTCAGTGACCGTTTGACCCCTAGTGTAAATACAAAGACTGTACATAAATGGATGTATATAAAATCTGAGAGGAAAATTATATGTAAAAGGCTTGAATATACATAATATTAATATATAATGTGATCATATTTATCATGTGTAGAAAATGCAATGATTAAAGATTTGATGTTATTTTTGTCCCCTGCACACGGTTGCCAGTTTTGCTGTACGTTCATGTTGTTTCACTACTACCAAAATGTACCAACACTGCGTTCCATTTCAGCTTGAAGTTCAGAGCAGTTCTGTCCCTCGAGTTTCATTTTCAAACGGGGCAGAACGCTACCAACACCCCATCAAATCTTTTTTGATGAATTGTTTGGCTTGCCAGTTATTTTAAATATAAAATTCACCATAAGTACAGTATTTTGAATTCCTTTATATCTTTTGGTTTCCCATGATGAACCTTGAGAGATTGGGCCAAGCTAAAACAGCTGGTAGGTTTAAGCAGACAGATAATTAAATCCATTCCGAGTCATCGAACAACAGATGCTGCATTGTCCCTTTTCTAATTTAAAAGAAAATGTCTTAGGACTAATTTTGTCAATTAAAGTGCAATTATGCGGTTTTCTTATCCACCTCAGTCCAAAAAGTGGTCAAAGACAAACTTTCCTCACCCCACAGAAGAAGCCATTATTTCTATTTCATAGAAATTGATTTATTCTTTCCATTTATTTATTTTCTGTGTTGGTTTAAGTTCTGACTGAATTCTAGATTAACACCTCTCATCAAGTGATCTATGCCTCAGTGTGTGTTCTCAATGAACTCAGTTTATAAAACAATATAATAGAAATAATTGTATAGGTAGTTGTGGTGATCATATGATGAAAAATTGCAAGTGCCCTCACGATTGTTGTTATTTTTGGAGCTGTGGGTATAATTAATGAGTATTATTTATTTAATTTTTTATGATGAGGCAGGGGTATCTCTCTTCTTTGTGCGCTGGCTGAATGTGTCTCTCTCAGATTTCAAATAATATTAGGATACTTGTGATAACTCCTTGGGTTAAGTGCTGGTACAGTAGATTGAATGAGTTGTCTCCACGGTATAAGTGAGAGCCTGTTGGCAGTGTTTATACTAAAGCCTTTTCTGCATAATAACTGGAACTCATGTGTCACTTAAAAAGCATGCATTCATCATACAGTATACTGTGTGTTTGTTACGCAGATGAAGCGATAAATGTGTAACTTCCTTCCCCAAACACTTTTCATTGTCCTACAGCATATACATTTTTTAAACAAGTATGGCGATTTTCTGCAGCTGTGGTACCACACCTTGCATCAAATGGCACACACCCACAGACTTTCAAAGTCAAGCATTGAACCTTATATTTCTGCTATGAAAGTCTCCTTCCCACTCGTCAACCAAGTCTGTGTAAATTTAGAGCAAGTTTGTGGACGTTTCGTTTTCGGGGAGATTTTTTCCAGAGAGGACACATTAGGTCGGATATATCTGACAATGTCATGCATGCACTTAGATAGTGTTTTTTGATAATCTATGATTTGTGACGATCATTGTCTTTTTTAGGGATATAGCAAAGATAATTTTTGAAGGGTACTTGATGGAACGTGGCACGGGGTTCTATATGGAGAGTGTGGATCACAATAAAAGATCCAGACCAGAGGGAGTCATTTTAGCAATACTAGTATAAGTGTGGACGTTGTTGGTTGTACTGCCTCGTTCTGCTGTCACAACTAGGTGTACAAACAAACCTGCCGCTTGTCAAACCCACCAATGCCCCCCTCCCCTCTGCTTAGCATATCAAGTGGAACACAGTATGTACTGTGAAGCCTACGCAATCCTTACCAGAATGTCAGAAATAAATATATATATAGATATATATTAAACTCTACATTTTTAATAATCCCACCTGGTTTGTGTGTTTTCTTAATTACTTTGTTGAATATCGAGAAACCACAGTATTCCCATTCAAGACGTTTGCCAATGGTGGCAAACATTTGAGGTTGTCTGGAGGGTGGAGACATACACTTGCTGAGAAATTTGAGCAACTCCTATTCAAAATCCTCTCATTCTGAGTCACAGTGCTGATTTGAAACAAAAAATGCTTTCATTTATGAAAGTTTTAATCAGGAATTTCTTTCTTTTTTTTTTTTACATTTTAATCTATTGTATGATTTAATCATTTCTGCATTCAAGTCAATGGCATTTGCTTTAATTTGCATTTGATTCAATTAGTCAGACTCTTTCAATGAAGGTAATTTATTATCTTCCTCCCACACAATGTGAGACCAGAGACACAGCATGGAAAAATGAGGCTCTTCAAAACCAGTAAGACAGGAGCAGCAAGTTGGGCGAAGGCCTCCAACGGAGTGAAACTGCGATAGGATTAGTGCACACATTTTGTTCTGATGATGGAGAGTGAGTATAAGCTCACTTTATTTGCATTTTATGGGATGTATTACTTATTCAGTCATTCACTCTACTGCATACTAATTGTCCAGTGAATCAGCATTAGAATCTGAATCAGCTTTATTGTGGCTTTACAGTGGCTGTTACAGTACTTGCACTTTCATTCATTACTGTGCATAACCTTCACTAATAACTATTTTCGCCCACTTTAAAGTGTCTTTGCTCGGCCTCAATTATGACCCTTTAAATCACTAGTAATCCAACACTGTGCACAGTCAGCCTATCTCCTTACATCAATCAGCCAGGATCTGCTCATCTCTATCTGCAAGTCTATCTCCTCCTTGGGCCTCCCAAAGACACATTAATAATTTGTTGCAGAAACTTTTGAAGGTGAGCTTGTTTACACACTGCCTGTGTTCACAAAGTAAGCCAGCCTGAACGGGGAGGGCTTCGCATCTGACCACATTAATGACTTTGTCTTTGCTGTTAAAAAATTTGCTGTTTGCTGTTGAAAAATATGGACATTGAATATGTGACCAAAAATATCTGTTCGTGTGATTTGGGTGCCAGAGATGAGGAGATATATTTGCAATTTACGTAATGCCCTGAGGGCTGTTGATGTATCACATGGTCATAATTATATAATACCCACACAGCCTTATTTTAGTTGAGACCAAAATTGGACCCTGTCTTTTCTGGAGGACAATAGAGAAAAAAAGAATCCCCAGTCCAGAAGGTCTGTGTAATCTAGGCTGCCTTTCTACATTGTCCATAGCCTTATGGCCTGGTGCTTGGAAACTGTGTATCCAACAACATAGAAACTGAACAAAGGAGTTGGGATTTGTTGGGGTGGGTTACAGTGCCCCTTTGTTGCATTTATCCAGCTAACCTTATGAGTTTAGCTGGATAAAGTGTTTCTGATACTATACCCGCAGCTAGAGTTTACATGACATGAAACATCCTTTTGGAATGTGTTTTGTAACAGTTTGTAGATCTCACAAAACAGGTAAAACATCTCACAACCTGCAGGAATGCAGATTCAGCTCTCTGCCCTAACTTTGTTTTTACACAGTTGCTTGGTGAGGTGACACACCAGAGGCATGTTTACATTTTTTCTGTCACTTTATGGTGATATATATATCTTTTTTTTGCAATTGCACCATGGCAGAAATTCATAGTACAATTCAAAGATGTGTTCATGAATGTATAGTTGACGCTGGGAAAACTTTAAGTGACGTTATTGCGTTGTGGCATATGGCCTAGGTTGTAAATGTCAGGTCCTCATTTCATTTGACACTAGCATAGCATGACAAAAATAGCATTATGTCATTTACCGGTATGTGCATAAAAGACATTCAGGAATCTAAATGCATCATATAAAGGCTATGCCAGCAAAATCCAAGGTAGGGTAGCAGCCACTAACGCAAGAATAGTGAAAGCTGAGAGCAAGACAAGCAAGCATCGTGCCGTGGTACAAATCCTTCGCCGTCGCCTGCGCTGAGGTTGGACCACAGTCATAACAACGCTTTGTGCATCCTCTTCGACCATGGGTCGCCCCTGATCGCTGATTATAAATATCTGAGAGGCATTGTGGCCGGGACTGACCAGCCTGCCTCGGTTCACTCTCTCCGAGATTCTTCTGAAGAAGCGCAAAATCCAATTCGATGCTCCGCCGTTTGTGGAGGACGCGCGCCGTGCGTCATGGAGATGCCCACGGTCTCCCAGGGGCAGAGAGATAGGAACCTCCAGGGTCTGTTGTCCATCGTCTGCATCCTTTTCCGTGACAAGTGACACCACAACTTCCTTTTGTTTCTTGATGAACGTAAGGTGTCTGCAAATGGGACATATGATAGTGTCTTTGATAATTCCATCTCTCGTGACGCTCACCAGGGTTTTGACCAAACAGTCGTGGCAGAATACATGTCCACAGCTCAGTGTCCTCTCTGTTCCAGACAAAAACTCATAGCATACCGGACATTCTGGTTCTTCGTGCGTGCACACGTCCATGGAATAACTGCGGCAGACAACTTGAACTATTCCACGGCACTAGTGCGTAAAAAAGTGTTATAAATCAACAATGACCAAAATGATTTTGAAGTCAAATCGTTGTGTTCTTTTATCGCAGCATTTTCTTGGTGTTGTCTGTGGGAATACCGTCTGTGGGTGGAGGAAAGAGAAACGTCTTGTAAGACAGGGCCCGGCTGTCACCTGTGTGACTTGGCTGATCGGGTACCCTGAATGAATGGTTTTGTTAGAAGCTGTCAAGCCGGTTCACATTTCATTCGTGCTTCGTTGTTTCCCATGCAGCCAATGGTTCCTTCTTCGCACAGTAAAAAGACATCATTCGGAGTAGTAGCTAGGCTAATATAATATTATTATTAATAATAATAATAATAATAATAATAATAATAATAATAATAATAATCTAATGATGATGATGATGATGATGAGGATGATGATGTTAAGAAGAAGAAGAAGAAGAAGAAGAAGAAGAAAACATGTAACGAGACAAAAAAACTTAAAAGAAAGTTAAAAGTTAAAAATAAAGATTAAAGAACATAACAAAAAAAAACATGACAATGTACGCAAAAAGTCCAGTGTCATTTAAAAAGAGAATCAATAAATAAAACATGCAGTGAAATAAAAACGTTAAGAGAATTAACAAATACAATTCTAAGCATGAAAACATAAAAATAGACTCAACAAATGAAAACTGTCTGAGAAAATCAAAAGTACAATTTCAGGTGCTTATAATAATTTCCACCAAAATTTATATAAAGGTACAGGTGGGGTGAGCACGCCATCTTGTGGTCACCGACCATAGAGAAGCATCCTTTCTTTTCTTCTTTGTTGAAAACATTAAAGTTTTACTTTAGCAAGTGAAGGTAACATGTTACAAATACATAAAGAATTAATTAATAAATAAGCAATAATAATAATAATAATGATGATGATGATGATGATGATGATGATGATGATGATGATGATGATTGGTCAGAAAATACACTTTTTCATATTTTGTGTTGATAAACATAAAAAAAAAGACGTTGAGATTTTTTCTACGTTTGTTCTATTTCTATCAGCCCTCAGCCCTGGTGGTGCGTTCACACAAGGGGCGTTCACACGGGCAGATGAAACGACGCAAAGACGCGTTGAGATTTGATTTGGAGGCGCTACATGCATCATTACGTCTTTGCAACGTCATGTCGCTGGCTTCCATTGACAATGAATTGTAGTCTGCATCCTTTGGCTTTCATCTGCCCGTGTGCAATCTGACGTAAACGTGGGTGTGACACGTGAGGTGACACACCAGAGGCATGTTTACATTTTTTTTGTCACTTTATGGTGATTTTTTTTTTGCAATTGCACCATGGCAGAAATTCATAGTACAATTCAAAAATGTGTTCATGAATGTATAGTTGACTCTGGGAAAACTTTAAGTGACGTTATTGCGTTGTGGCATATGGCCTATAGGTTGTAAATGTCAGGTCCTCATTTCATTTGACACTAGCATGACAAAAATAGCATTATGTCATTTACAGGTATGTGCATAAAAGACATTCAGGAATCTAAATGATATCATAATATAAAGGCTATGCCTAATGGATATAAAAATCCGGCGACCCCAAGGATCAATTAATAGATATAAAATTGATAAAAACGGCGAAAGGCCAATTAATGGATACAAATAAATTATATCTATTTTGTAATACTGTATCTATAAATTCCTTCAATAACCCAGTGGGGAGATCAAATACCGTGCTGTATTTACCTTAAAAATGAGTGATTAGCCCTTTAAATCTGACTGACAGTCACTGTACCATAAAAAATAGAAAGACCTTAAAAAAGAATTTGGAGGCAGATGAAATAAAGTTCTGAGAGGAAGTTTAAGGTTTTAACTGTAATTTTTAGTAGGTAATAAAGTCAATTTACATAGAGAATGTGCTAGTTCAGATAATAATAATAATAGTACAATACATCACTATAATTTAGAGTATTCAATTGTTCCAATATGGATCCGAACTGCACCTCTTCACAGTATCTTCCTGGCTTATATATACTGTAGATCACGTCAGTTGTTGATAAACGCTCATTGGCTCAATTCCGCAATATCCCACGGTGGCGCTGGTTGTCGAGCGCTCATTGGACCAGCACATGGATGATGAGACTGGTATCGTGACATCTTCCTTGGTTCTGTCATTGAGGGCCATAGACCGGGAAATTCCGGGAAATAGACCGGGAAATTCTCTCTTGTTGACATCCCATTGTACCGCCTCCAGCATCTCGGTTGGCTAGCTGCGCCTCCCTACGCGCCTCGTAGGCGCAGCTAGCCAACCGAGATGTCAACAAGGAGGGACCGAAGAGAGAATTTCAGAGCTGCCAAAACGGTCGTACAAACATTAAAAATACTTAACGGCTTCTGAGCCGTTCGCGGGGGGGGGGGGGGGGTCAGAAGGTTTGTTGTCTCCTATAGCGTTCATATGCTTCTTTTGGAATATGTCAGCGTGACACCCACACCGCAGCACAGGGGTAAGTCAGGGTAAATCAGATTGCATCCCATGTCGCTTGAAGTCGATGATAAGGAACCCTACGTAAAGTCATCAAAATGTCAGAAACTTTAACGTAGGGTTCCGAAAGGAGCTAGGCTGCGTCTATGAACTGGAATCTTGATGTAACAAGTCTACGTACTACGACACTCTGAACAGTGAACTATACACATAGCTACTATCCAAACTTTATAAATCTCTCACATTAAAGCAATCGATTGCTAGAGTATGCAAGTTTACATAATGTTTACACTTTGCAGAAATACAGCCATGGTTCACATGATGCTCGTATGACAGTCATGTTTCAGGGCTACATAAATAATACTTATTTGATCAAGTAAAAAATATCCAGGGCCAGGCTGCCCTGTATGCTCGTTTCATCTGCGCCGGGGTTGCTCTATCTGTGTATTCCGGTTCAAATAAATATTGTCCATGGATTGAGTCCGTGGATCAGTATCACTCTGCACTTCAGACGCCATGATAGTACACAAACAATATGAGGAATGCAACGGTGGGGGTGGCCTGGGGTTGTAGGTGGAACGGAATAGAGACTAGGGACACCCCTCGGGGCTGTCTTCAGGTGTAGGTGTAACCATAGATATATATAAACTCTAGATAGCTCACCCGCGCTGTTGGCCAATGGAGAGCGACGTCGTTACGTGGCGGCCATCTTACCTCGGGACACATAACATTGTCTATGGGGCATGTACTCTTAAATGACCATAACTTGCTCAATTTTCAACCGATTTCCAAACGGTTTGGTTTGTTATAAACGTCAGAGACGTCCGCATACTTATATGCTTTTATACGACGTTCATATAAAAAACATAAATTAAGCAGATAAGCGTCCTGAATCATAGTCACGTTGACAACGTTTGTAATAAACCAACCCGTTTGTAAATCCGTCAAGATTTGAGCAAGTTATGACTGTTTCTGTTTGAGCTGCCATTGAACATACTGTACTGTAGCCCCGAAGTAAAATGGCTGCCGGGTGAACGACGTCAGAAACTCCGCCTTGAGCCATCTAGTGTTTATATATATCTATGGGTGTAACCCATAGAGTATATATATTAAGGTGTAACCGTGTGTAGGTGACGCGCATACTCTACGGTGACGCGAGGTTAGACCGTTGTAGTCCGGAGGGGAGGGGCCATGAGCATTCTGACGTAGTTAAATTAATTCCTGACCAGGATATCTGAAAACAGGGATTGCGCACACAAAAACCCAGGAAAAGTGTTTCTAGTGTCCTAAACATCATTAAAATAAGACCAGGTTGTGTCAGGGGTGAAGTGACCCTTTAAATCTGAATGTGGCATCAGGAAATCCATAATATAAGTATGATAAAATAATATAAAGGATAATATAGGGCTGAGATGATTAGGCACGTGGATGGTGACATGACATAAATAGGATAAGGAGAACAACCCGGAGTAAACAGGCAGTAGGATATGAGTAAAATGATGATAAAAGGACAGGATGACCAAATATGACCTATATGGAACACGGTCTGGGCCAAAGTTCTATCTGAGTTGACCAACAGAATATGATGGAGTGGCCAACTTGACATGACGTGTAAACAACATGTCAGAATTTATCTAACAATGCCAGCAAAATCCAAGGTGAAATGAAATGAAATGAAATGAAATGAAATGAAATGAAATGAAATCTATATTTACCCAGGGTATCTGGGCTAAGCTCAAGAACTTGTTTCCAGCCAGGCCCTGCTCATAGAACACATTTCATCGTAGTGGTTGATGCCTTGTTCAAGGGCATTTCAGCGGTAGGTAGGGTATAGCAGCCACTAACGCAAGAATAGTGAAAGCTGAGAGCAAGACAAGCAAGCATGGTGCCGTGGTACAAATCCTTCGCCGTCGCCTGCGCTGAGGTTGGACCACAGTCATAACAACGCTTTGTGCATCCTCTTCGACCATGAGTCGCACCTGATCGCTGATTATAAATATCTGAGAGGCATTGTGTCCGGGACTGACCAGCCTGCCTCGGTTCACTCTCTCCGAGATTCTTCTGAAGAAGCGCAAAATCCAATTCGATGCTCCGCCGTTTGTGGAGGACGCGCGCCGTGCGTCATGGAGATGTCCATGGTCTCCCAGGGGCAGAGAGATAGGAACCTCCAGGGTCTGTTGTCCATCGTCTGCATCCTTTTCCGTGACAAGTGACAGTGACACCACAACTTCCTTTTGTTTCTTGATGAACGTAAGGTGTCTGCAAATGGGACATTTGATAGTGTCTTTGATAATTCCATCTATCGTGACGCTCACCAGGATTTTGACCAAACAGTCGTGGCAGAATACATGTTCACAGCTCAGTGTCCTCTCTGTTCCAGACAAAAACTCATAGCATACCGGACATTCTGGTTCTTGTTGTGTGTCCTTTTGGACTTCGTGCGTGCACACGTCCATGGAATAACTGCGGCAGACAACTTGAACTAATCCACGGCACTAGTGCGTAAAAAAGTGTTATAAATCAACAATGACCAAAATGATTTTGAAGTCAAACAAGAAAATGCTGCGATAATTGTGTTCATCTCTCTCGTCACGTTTTCTTTTATCGCAGCATTTTCTTGGTGTTTGTGGGTGGAGGAACGAGAAACGTCTTGTAAGACCTGTGTGACTTGGCTGATCGGGTACCCTGAATGAATGTTTTTTTTATAAGCTGTTAAGCAGGTTCACATTTCATTCGTGCTCCGTTGTTTCCCATGCAGCCAATGGTTCCTTCTTCGCACAGTAAAAAGACATTCGGAGTAGTAGCTAGGATAATAATAATAATAATAATAATAATAATAATAATAATAATAATAATAATAATAATAATAATAATAATAATAATAATAATAATAATAATAATAATAATAATAATGATGATGATGATGTTAAGAAGAAGAAGAAGAAGAAGAAAACATGTAACAACGAGACAAAAAAACTTAAAAATAAAGATTAAAGAACATAACAAAAAAATCACACCCGTGTGAACTGAGTGGTGTAAGGTTTTATATAGCATGATCAGCTGTGGTCTGACGTAATGTCTGACCACAGCACAAGGGGGCGCTACAGCGGAGCAAGCCCTCGTGGCCTCCGGAACACGGAACTAGGCTCTACCTTGGTCCGATGTGAGGTATTATATAAGGTAAGGTATTATATAGCCTGATCAGCTCTGATCTGACGTAATGAAATCACACCCGGATGTGATTTCACAACTGGCTTTTTTTGTGCAGAAAAAATGAGCATGGTTGCTATGTTCACCCTGTTCACCCGGGTGTGATTTAATTACGTCAGAAATTATTTTGAACATAGCAACCATGCTCATTTTTTTCTGCACACAAAAGCCAGTTGTAGGAGTGGTTTACACCACTCAAAAGAGAATCAATAAATAAAACATGCAGTGAAATAAAAACATTAAGAGAATTAACAAATACAATTCTAAGCATGAAAACATAAAAATAGACTCAACAAATGAAAACAGTCTGAGAAAATCAAGTACAATTTCAGGTGCTTATAATAATTTCCACATATAAAGGTACAGGTGGGGTAAGCACGCCATCTTGTGGTCACCGACCATAGAGAAGCATCTTTTCTTTTCTTCTTTTTTTCTCCATTTCTTACTTTAGCAAGTGAAGGTAACACGTTACAAATACATAAAGAATGAATTAATAAATAAGCAATAATAATAATAATAATGATGATGATGATGATGATGATGAGATTGGTCAGAAAATACACTTTTTCATATTTTGTGTTGATAAACATAAAAAAAAATCTCAAGAGATTTTTTTATATCTCGGATTCCGAGATAACGTCTGCTTTTGTTCTATTTCTATCAGCCCTCAGCCCTGGTGGTGCGTTCACACTAGGGGCGTTCACACGGGCAGATGAAACGACGCAAAGACGCGTTGTGATTTGATTTGGAGGAGCTACATGCATCATTGCGTCTTTGCAACGTCATGTCGCTGGCTTCCATGGACAATGAATTGTAGTCTGCATCCTTTGGCTTTCATCTGCCCGTGTGCAATCTGACGTAAACGTGGGTGTGACCCAAGAGGAGATTTGGTGTGACTCAGACTGACGTCACCGCGTCGGAAGTTACGCTTTTCGGAGAGTCGCGTTGGCAGTTTCCTAAAAACACCACAGACAGAATAATGAAGATGAGATCACGTCCAACAGAGTAGAAGAGAACATCAGAGATGTGTTGGATGTATTAACGAGCTCCAAAAGGCGACATACAGAGAAACACAACAACAGGTACAGAACCAAACATTTAACACTAATATGTTTGATGTGGTTAAATGTGTTTTGTTTATGTGATTCAAGCCGATGACAGCTAGCACTCACAGAAGGCAGCGGGTCATTGTAGAAGCGTCGATTACCTTTTGATGTGGTGGTTTGGTATCGCCAGTTTTCGCCACTATAGAGACTTTGTCATTTAATTTGTGTTCTCCTGCCGCTACACGACACGTCAATAACAAATAATACATAATGATATTGTAAACATGACAGTACAGCTGTCACCTTTGCTGCTGTTCCGTTTTATCATGACTAAATGGCTGCATTTCTCTATCGTTTTGAGGTTTAAATTCGTTATGTATAGATGGCATTTTGTCTGTCAATTAAATCACATTAGAATGATGGATTTGTCCCCGGTTTACATATTGAATTTGACGACCCTGCTGTAAGAAATGGAATAGTATAGCAGCATAATGTTTATCGCCAATAGCACACATTGCTATGAAAGGCCTGTGTGGACTGTCCCACTGCGGACCACCAGACATAAGGTAATAAGGTGATTAGGTAAACCCAGGTCAGGTGGACACATCCACAACACTATGAGGTGTTTTGGAAAGGACCTGTTCCTGGCCTGGTTGGTGTATTAAATAAATATACAATACAAGACAATTAAGTGACTGCAGTGTAAACCTGGACTCTCTGAGTCCACACATCTGCAGTGTATTTAAAACGGAAGTGTATACAGCACCTTTCAAAACAGAGTTACAAAGTGCTTCACAGGACAGAAAAACACGACAAGAAATGGAGCCAAAAAAAGAAGAAAATACACAGCAAAGGAACTGTAGGACAATTGGTTAAAATATAACATCTCCTTCACAACCTCGCTCGAAATATCCAAAACAGAGAGAGATACGTAAGATTACCTACATGACTTATAGACCAGATGACAACGGTTTTCTATAGCCTATCAGAGCAAACTGCAGATATTATGTAGGCTATACTCATATATTAATTAACAAGACGAAGACAGTGTAGTGGCTAGCATTGTTTCAGTAAGTCTGTCCATAAATGTATCAGCTATAGTCAAGGTAGATGCCTGAAGAAGGTCAATTGACCGAAAGCTTGCTATCCTAGAAATAAATTACCGATTTTGCACAGATTTGAGTGTGCAGAGCCTCCCTTTATTTTTTCATATCTAAACCATTGACTCCAGCACCTCACCCAAGTCTTCTGGCAGATGAGCAGTGGCTTTTTCACAGCTAGTCAAGGTAGCACATGGGTTTATCTGTTCTCCAGCTCTAATATAATGGGTGGGTAATGGGTATAGCCTTGATACAAGACTGTCATATATTATCTAATGACCGTCTTGATCCAAGGCTAATAATGGGTGGGCTGAGAGAGTCATTCATCTGGATCAGATGATCTGATCACCATGGAAACAGCAGCAGCCTCTTGTTTTGTCACTTCTGTAATCAATGGGGATCTAATCAATAGTGAATAATATATAAATTAGGCTAGGTGTTATTTCTTCTTTGTTTGTTTTGTTTTTAATTTTTAATGCTGGCTTCAGTATAATGAGAGAAAATACCCCTGACATACAATTTTATGATTAAAGCTCAAATATTCATACATTGCTGATGAAGGCTTAACACAGAAACTTCATCAAAAGGTGGGTTTGTGGCCTAATGCATGTCAAAATGGGGGTACTTGGTATTAAATGGTCTGCATATCTATATCAAATGATTTATTTATTGTAAAGTAAAGCTCAATTATTTAATTTGCAACTTTCTCTCTCCACCCTGATGGGCCTCTTTTGTTTCCTGTGCATTTCTGGTGGAGATTCCCAGAAAAGTATGAGTCTGACACGTGAGTTGGATGCCTGTGTTCCTAGCGTCAACTCAGAGGAATGTTGAAGGGGAAACAGGAGCTGTCCTGTCTCTCTCACACCTCCTCCTATAGTCTATATACACAGTGAGATCTGGGGTGTTAATCTAACTCAAAGTGTAAAGAAGTGTTGTGATTGCAAATAACACTAGCACATCCTCTAGTCTAGCCTATGAACAAGACCAGACCACAGTGATATTCTGTTGGATTTAGATTTGTTTGAAGGTGCTTTTCTTTTGATTGGCAAATTTGGTGCCAATCAAAATGCTTGGATAATAATTGGTTTATTTCTGGAGATTTCCTACAAGTGCTTAGCTGAGTTGGTTGACTTTAAGACTAGAGTTGACCTGGCTGGTACCACCAGGTCCACTGGTTGCCTCTGACCCGTGTGCTAGAAATCCCTCTGAGCTGCTGTTGGATTATAGTTGGATAACACATAACAGTCCTAGAAGAACCACATCAGTGTTGAGCTTTGCGGTTGTATTCATGCCTCACACATTGCAATGCACACTCTGTTCAATCCACATGTTGAATTGTGTCCAAAAAACGCTTTGTGTGTTCCTGTTCCATGGAGCTCCGATTTAAAATAATGTTAAATAGCAAGCCAGATTAGCGAAACAATCAAAGTGGCGTTCTCCCTACGCAGGATACAACATGAAAAGGCTGTGGCCGGAACTTCAGTTCAGGCGCCCGACATCAGACACAGCTTTGATCTACGTGACTTTCATTAGCCTCACTAAATGAATAGCGGTTGATAAGCAAAGCACGGTGGGTCTGTTGCCCTCACATGTCACAACTTTGCCAGAGAGGATGTTAGACATTTTAATGAGGAGGTTAGTGGAACGCTTCCCTGTCATTGGAGCTTTTTTCCCTCTGTCACATCCAGGAAAGCTTGCCGAGTACTACTGCTCATGCTGTAAGTAACGAAGCTCTGATTGCCAACAACGGGCTTTGTATCAGAGGCTGCAGTCATTGATTCATAAGTAATTTAGGGGGGAATGGCCTCTGAGTTTTGGTTATCCATGCCCACTTGGGACTGTAGCTCACTTGGGGAAACTCAAAAGGAGGCGCTAACTTTTAGTGATTAGTGTATGTTATGTATGTATGCCATGGGGAGTTAGTTTAGGAAATTGGTTCCAGTTCTGGACATCTACCCTAGCCTATACTCTAATCTGTGTCCATTTTCTTTGTGGATGATGATGTGGGATTGGCATCACCCAGGAGATCAGGCCAGTAGTCTGTACCGCATAAGGATGGAAATATGTTGTCTCACATTTAACGTCTGTGTTGAACTAAGTTTGTCATGTGTCTGAAAAGTGTAAACCTAGAAAAAAAAATAGATCGTTGGCCCACTCATTTTTTGTCCCTCTACACCAAATATCTTCATGGAATATAGTTGATCTACAAGCTCACAATGCATCACGTTGCAACGGATTGTGACCTTGTAGATCTGCTATTTTCGCTGAATGTTTGCCTATCATGACATGATGCCCAGAAATGGGTTCAAGTGGTTAGCATTAGCCTTCAGTCTATTATTTACGCTCTTTGTAATGTGTGGACACAAAATGTCCATAAAGCTGATTAATGTTTCTTGTTTACCTGTAGGCTGCCCTACCATGGACACAGAGATGATTCCAAAATTTTCTTCAAAGGATGAGGAAATTGATTACTGGAAGTCTTTAACCCTCAAATATAAACAAAGGTAAGCTATGTAGTAGTATGCCTATCAGAAATCAAGTGTATTTTAAGCAAACCTATTGTGGCATGAAAATGAACAGTTTAAAAAAACTATTATATCACTTATTTAACATTTTATAGCCGTTTTTACTGCTGTAGTATCAACTCATTTCACCTTTTTTACCCTGGGGAGGGTTCTCTGTGAACAAATTGTCTTTTCCTGGAACATCCTGCTTCACATTCACACAGACACACACAAGTCATACTGTTGAACAGCAGCTCCTTCCAAGGCAAAATGTTTAACTTCTCTGTTAAGCTCTCTTAATTGTACTGTGTATGTATGTGTACCCCATTGTTGTGGGGTACACGTTGTGTGGTAATCACGGTGCCTGTTAGTTACATAAGGTAGTGGTTCTCCACCTTTTCAGGCTGCAACACCCCCCCCCCCCCCCCCCCCCCACCCCAAAATAAATCATATTTGAACTGGGGAGTGGGGACCGCCCAAAATAATCCCATTTGAACTGGGGACTCTCCAGTCTCCATCCTGACAAGGAGTGGAATTATAGGAGTTTCCAGTTTCCAGTTTCCACAGATAAATAATATTGTGAAAACTATAACGTCTCATAGGTATTTGATAATTCCGACAACGTTTGACCAGTTGTTTTAGTTTGTTGATTACGTTTTATGCAATAATCCTTGAGGGTTGAGAACGAGTGACATATGGTATCCTTATTATGTTCACTTTTACAAATCAGGTTATGCCATAATGTGTCGTATATCATAAGTGGTGCTCTGTTACGCATTTGACCCTCCATTGTTTTTTATAAAGGGAGTATTTGTTAAATGTGGTGTTGCTTTCCACATTACGTTACTATTACAAAGACTTTAAGTCAAATAATAAATTTAGCAACTCTTAGTAGGTCTCTTTAACGTGTTACTTGTAACTTGTTACTTGTAACTGATCTTCTTTGCGTGCACATTTTTTGGTCAATTTGAAGATCAATAGATTAAACAATTTGCTAGTTTTTACTACGGTATTCACTGCACCAGTAATTGTCTATTTTATTGTAAGGCTTGGATTTCGTATCGTGTCTTCTCTGAGCATAACACTATTTGAGAGCTTGTTCTATGTTTGACATGAACTGCTATGACAGCCGTATTTTCTATTAACCTATGTTGTTTCCTTCATGGTTGACACTTTCCTCTTGTAGTTAGGACCTGTATACATGCATGTGTCTCAGATGCAAAGAGAAACATGGCACACAGGGGGTTAACATCCTGGAGGTTTTTTAAGTATTTCCTGCTGCGGGTACACATGGAGGAAAGAAAACATCAACGTGTGGAAAAATAACTCCAAGGCTGTAGTTAGCCTTGGTTTAACTTGCATGTTTTCTTGTGATTGCTTTCACAGTGAACCGTGGTCACATGCACTAATATAATGACAACCTTCTCGATTTGAGCATATTTCATGTTATTACTGTGTGTGTATGGGCTGACTGGGCAGAGTATCTTTTTTTTATTATGGCTAATAAATGTTACTGAGATACAGTGTATTTGCCTATTACTTACGTTATTAATTAACCATTTAATCTATATACTATAAAAAAATAGCAGACCTACATTTTTTAAAGATTTTGAACCATTTGGAACCTTTTTGCCTAAAATATATGCCCGAAATAAGGACGCCAGGGTGAAATTGTTAAACCGCATTCTTGGGCAATTGTCATTTTCACGAATCGAATATTCACATACGGTGTGTCATTAAAACAGAGAGAATGAGGCGGTTGTAGTGGGTAAAGTTGAACCAGAGTGTCATCATGATGCCCAGGGTGCTGAGGAAGCAGCCTCCATGCTGCCGGTATGTGTGGAATGACCAGGCACAAGTTGCACAACAGTCCATTCACAAATTCTGATGTCGGAATTAATAAAGGCTTTGGGTCATTATTTAAAGAAATTATCTACACAACCTGAACCTACGCAACTAGCCCTACCTCTCTTATCTGTTTGACTTATTTACTCAACTAGGCCTACGTTTGTCCAGTGACACTGGGAAAGATGTTTTCACAGGGCGTTTCACCAGACTGGGGATTACATCTAGTTTTTTGATGCTTCAGACCCATCTGTGTTCTGTTTATCTACAGTATGGCGGACTTTTAACCTGTCCATTAACAGAAGACTCATGCAAACCTGTTTCTTTAGAACTGCCATGTACTGTAACTAGCTGAACGTACTAGCTCATGCAGCTCAGCTGTCTCTTCAGAGCTATAAAATTCAGAGTCAGACTGCTTGTTTCAACATGCTGACCCGCACAGCGGTCTCTCTTTGAGGGGGTGAAGGCTAAATACAGCCTAGAGGTGCCTGCAAATAATATCAAATAGGCTCTGTGATTCTGGCTACTGTGTTCAGTCTGCGGTTTTGTGGCTAACTGTAGAGCTGAAGCTACCAGAATCTGTGTGTAACCCTGACTCATATTACACACAGACAAAAGACATCCCTCGTTCTAGAGCTTGCCACTGATCATTTGAGGTCATTCAGGCAGTCAGAGCAGTGGCATGAGGCAGACTGGACAGGTTTGCTGGTATGAGACTTTCATTGTTAATGTCTCTTCCCACTGTGTGTTGGAGATGTACCGATACCAATTCTTTCCTTCCGATACCCATAACTTGCATACCAATCCAATTTCCGATACTAGTGTCTAATCTAGGACAGTGGTTCTCAAAGTTAACCTGACTCCGCCAGATGGGGCAGCAGAGAGTACACTGGGTTCCCCCCTCCTGCTCCCATCTGGGAACTCTCAGGCAGACTTGATGCCCGGCCACAAAACGGCCTGGCCAATCAGCGGCAGCTAGAGGCGGGATCAAGGCATACACAGTGCTGTTCCCAGATGGGAGCAGGAGGGGGGAACCCAGTGTACACTCTGCTGCCCCATCTGGCGGAGTCATGTTATCTCAAAGTAGGGTCCAGGGACCCTCGGGGTTCCCTGCAGGGTTTCCAAATGGACCTTACTCTGAGAATTATGTACACGTATTGTGTGTGTACTGTACAGTACTTGTTGTACACTAAAAATCACACTCGTATGAAGTGAGGGGCGCTCTTATCATCGTACATCATCACATTCCGGCCAATCACTTTTGGCGTTCTCACTTTTCTGTCCGTTTTTATCCTCAATTTCAGCCTCAGCCAATCAAATCATCGCTATGGGGTACACGCAGACACACAACGCTGGGCATAGACAAAACAATAATCAATAATTGTTAGTGCTAGTAAAATAACAATGTAATTAATACAGTAAGAGTATATCAGAATGTCATAGACTGGCATACTCGCTGATACCAGCATTTTAGGCAGTATCGGCAGCTTTTCCGATACTGGTACCATAAACAACTCTACTTTATGTGTGTGTGTGTTTGTGTGTGTGTGTTAACGATGTACGTTTCATCATGTCTCTGATTGGTCCAGCTACATCGACTCCCAGGAGGAGCTACAGGAGTTCCAGGAGGGAAGTCGGGAGCTGGAGGCTGAACTGGAGGCCCAGCTGGGGCAGTCGGAGCACCGCCTCAGAGACCTGCAGGTGGAGAACCAGAGGCTGAGGAGCGAGGTGGACAACCTCAAGGTACAGTAACCCAGTCAGGTCTGCATTGTGTCATCATCGGGGACCATGGCTGCATGCTGTCTGGTACGGCTGTGGTTCGGGACCCCCCTGGGGGTCCCCACATGGTTTTGGAGTATCCCCAGATGACAGTAAAAAAATATATATATATATATATGAAACTGAACTGTATTTTATTTAAACAAGCAATGTGTCACTTGCCAATTAGCTATAATCACATTGGCTGCAAAATTGCTAATTGCCATACCATAATGTCATCAAAGAAGTCAAATGATGTCGATATCGATATATCAGCCAGAACGATATATGAGTAATACAGTACATGCATTGAAGCCTGGGGCCCGGGCTGGCCTCTGTGTCAGTGAACCAGGGCATGAAGCCTGAGGCCTGGGCTGGCCTCTGTGTCAGTGAACCAGGGCATGAAGCCTGGGGCCCGGGCTGGCCAATGTGTCAGTGAACCAGGGCATGAAGCCTGGGCTGGCCTCTGTGTCAGTGAACCAGGGCATGAATCCTGGGCTGGCCTCTGTGTCAGTGAACCAGGGCATGAAGCCTGGGCTGGCCTCTGTGTCAGTGAACCAGGGCATGAAGCCTGAGGCCTGGGCTGGCCTCTGTGTCAGTGAACCAGGGCATGAAGCCTGAGGCCTGGGCTGGCCTCTGTGTCAGTGAACCAGGGTATGAAGCCTGGGGCCCGGGCTGACCTCTGTGTCAGTGAACCAGGGCATGCCCTCAGGTAATCCTGTCGCGTCCTGTACAGTAATAGGATGTCAGGATCAGGTGAGAGAAAATAGAAAACTAGGTGTCGTTTCTCTTAACGATGGAAGCCAGGCTGAAGTGGCCATCCCTGTGAGCAGAGCTGAAGCCAGACCCAGATATCTGTTTTTTTGATGAATTCGGTAGTTGCAAATTGCAACAAGTTGTGATCTTTTTAGGCTATTTTAGACATTTTGATTCTTATTTTATTTTAACTTCATCAAATTTGTTTAAATTGTTTGTAATAAGCACATGTCAGTGATTTAGCTTTATTGTTTGTATGAGGAATGAGAATCATGAGTCCAACAACAAGATGAATATTTTGGTATGTGGAGAGTGTTTTTTTTCTTCTTTTTTTTTCCCCTTTTATAATGATTACACTTATTGCATATGTCTGGATATGTACCACTAAACCTAAAATATCTGTCAAAAGATTGGTAATCGCTGGGCTCGGAGTCGGACTATCTCGATTCGCAATCGGCATCGGTCTAAAAAAGTCATGGCTTGGTGGGGATATACTGTGTGAGCCTAACTGAGAAGATACTAAGATAGCAGCACGCAACATTCTCAGTGAGCCGTGGCCGGCTACCCTTTTAACCAGCCCCATTATACATCCATATGGGTTCTCCATTTCCACCTGCAGAAGATGGAGGCTTGGACTCGAGGTTTTCACATGATGCTAACATGTGAGTGTGGATGCGTCAGAGTTGTGTGAACAGTGTGTGGAAATGAGCCTGGAGGGGGAGAGGCATGAATCATGCTGTCCTGTCTTTGTGCCACGGGGGGCCAGAGCCGAGGCAAGCAGCCCTGCGTTTAACCCGGCACTGACCTTCCTCACGTCAGATGAGCAACACTCCTAGTGATTAAGCTCTGTAATAAGTTCATAATGTGAAGGAATGTTTTTACTAGTAATTATGGGCCCTATTCACTAAGCAATTTTTCACTCGGGAGACCTCCTCTAGGGTGGGAAAGATGTGTTTTATTTATTGAACCTTTATTTAACCAGTAAAACACATTGAGACTAGAATCTCTTATGTGTGTGACTGGCCAAGAGGCATAAATGGTACACAGCTCTGCCAGTAATAACAAATACAAGACAATAACAATGACAGACCTATTAACACTAATTATGCTACTGACGTGTATACACGTCTTTAGAATCAAAACCACGGGGTGACTTGGACGTGTACAGGCGTCTGTAAGAGCAACAACATTTGAGACGCAGGAGCAATGTCTGGGAAGTGTGTCCATGACAACTCACAAAATCACTAAAGCCAATTTGAGTTTGGTCTGCAAGACGTTCCACGACCAGGGCCCAAAATGCGCAAGGCTTCTTTTTCTAGCCTCAGATGTTGATGGGGGTCCGACAAAGTAAGTCAAGCATTATTATCTGAGTTTGAGTTTTTTTTCTCTATAACTATATGCTCTTCTTCATCCACACCACGGTTTCACTTAAACCCCTCATTTCCTCTCTTTCTCCCTCACTCTAACTCTCACTCACACTCATTCTCATTGTGTCCATCACAGGAGAAGTTGGAGCAGCAGTACGCCCAGAGCTACAAGCAGATCTCCATGCTAGAAGATGACCTGGGGCAGACTCGTAGCATCAAGGAGCAGCTTCACAAATATGTCAGAGAGCTGGAGCAGGCCAATGATGACTTGGAGAGAGCTAAGAGGTCAGGGAGCATGTCTGGCTCAGTCTTTTGCGTTTATAGCAACCAGAAAAACAAGATGCAAGCAGCCGCTTCAAAGGACGTAGATGCATGCATAGACTTGTTAAAAGATTTAAGGTTACGGTTAAAGTTGAAGATTTCACATGAATGTATCTCCCTCCCATTGCAACTCCCATAGGTCCCATAGGTCTTCATCTCCGCCTATGAACTGTCCAGTGTTTATATTACATCACATGCATTACATGTTCGTTTCCATCTGACTTTGTGCCTCCACATTGGTATGAAGTCAGTTGCTCAGTCTCACCCTGTCCTCTACATTCAGGGCTACGATAGTGTCCCTGGAGGATTTTGAGAGTCGTTTGAATCAAGCCATCGAGAGAAATGCATTCCTGGAGAGCGAATTGGATGAGAAGGAGTCCCTCTTGGTCTCTGTGCAGCGGCTGAAGGATGAAGCGCGAGGTATGACAGAGACAAAGCATTACCTCCTCTGTTCAATTAAAGTGCTGGAGAAATGTGTGATCCCCAAAAAAGCACCCGCTTTTAATTCCTGGGTTAAGTGGTGGCATCTCATGCGTTTCTCCTGCAGACTTGAGACAGGAGCTGGCGGTACGGGAGAGGACCACAGACAGAATGTCGGCGCCCAGCTCGCCCACCTTAGACATCGACAAGATGGACTCTGCTGTGCAGGCGTCCTTATCACTCCCCGCCACACCTGTAGGGAAGGGCTTAGAGCACCCCTTCATCAACTCAAAAGGTCTGCATCTCTCTTACCGCTTGTTTGAAGCCGGGGCAGGTGGGCCTGTGTCTGATGTATTAACCAATTTAGAACTGAGGCCGATTCTACAAATGCCCTCTATACCGGTAGTTCTCAAACTGTTATGTGCCAAAGGACCCCTCCCCCCCAAAACGCTGACTCCCATCTGAAAATGTTGTGTGCTTGGGACCCCCAGAAGAGAAGATTTGTGTTAACATTTTCAAAATTATTAAATATTTTTCTACACACAAAAAAAAGAAATCTAAAATAGCAGATGTACACACAGCTTGCACATGCTGTTTGTATATCTGCTATTTTTTAATAACCACTGTTCTCTAAAAACTGTGTGTACTGTTCTGTTTTCTAAAAAGCATACAGTTGGGTGCCACTGATATTGTCCCTTATCATTTGACCCATTTAGGCCTGACCTCAACATTTTAAAAAATCCTTCTAAATCCTCCAGTTTTCTGAAATAAATATTTTCACGATCTTTCAAAAATAGCAGACCTACAAGCTCGTAGCGCGCCACTCGGTGGCGCGCTATGAGCTTGTAGATCTGCTATTTTTCAATAGCTAAATTATAACATAATGTTTAAAACACCAAAAGGGGTTCCCGCCCAAAATGGGTTAACTGTCCTTTTGCGCAGATCACGCAAACCTCAGCAAAAAGAAAAGGACAATATCGATGGCCTCCAACTGTATGTTGCTATATAGCTAAAATTACACAGATGCTTTCCCAGTTTTAATGGGTTAATTAATACTTTTTTTCTCCATGTGATCTATTTGCCTCCTTCTAGCATTGACCAATGGCTGTGGCAGCAACTCTCTCACCCCCTCCGCTAGAATCTCTGCTCTCAACATTGTCGGGGACCTTCTGAGGAAAGTCGGGGTACGTGCACTACATTCTTCTCAATTGGATGGATTTAATTTACCTGTAGTTCTACCGGTGTTGAACTGTTTAAACATTTAAATCTCACCAAAGTAAGTTGTCACATAGTGACAAGTAGGGTAGCCTCGGTCCCAGGCTTACTTTTCTGCGAAAAGAAGAGCCTGGTTACAACGTAAGGCAGAGAAGCTATTGGATGGATGTATCCTCCGGAACATCAGTCAGATTTATTTCCCCCGGATACGATATTTTCCCGACCAATCACAACACTTGTTTCATTCGCGGAAAATGTAAACTGATTTGTAAAGCATCAACGTCATTTCCTTGGGCGATACTTCCGCTAAAATCCCGCAACTTCCGCTGATAGTCTTTTCAGCGTAGGTCTTGCCCAGGGTGCAAGTAGGGTGACGTGTTTCGCTGTCTACATGATGGAACCCATGCGTTATGTTAAATGTTTCCTACTTGTCACCAGGCGCTGGAATCCAAGCTGGCTGCCTGCAGAAACTTTGCCAAAGACCAGGCAGCGAGAAAGAATTACAACAACGCAGCCAACGGCACACTTCTCAATAGCAACGCCAACAAGTTCTCCCACTCGCTACACACCACTTACTTTGACAAAGCGTGAGTCCCTATTAGGGTTGTGAATCTTTGGGTGTTCGATTCGATTCCGATTCTTGGGGTCACGATTCGATTCAATACATAGGATTTCGTCACAATCTACTCCAGCCAACTGAAGTGACTATACTACAGTAACTTGAAAATGACTGAAGACATGTTTACTGTGATTAGGGTAAGCTTACATTTCATATCACAAACACCATGTAGTGAAAACTCCTGTAACTGTAACCAATTTTATTTTGGGAAATTATTAATCGATTTTGAATCGTCCATAACGGGAATCGCGATTCTAATTCTAATCGATTTTTTTGACACCCCTAGTCCCTATAGTGTCTCCCAACCCTGTTTGATTTGGCTTTAGCAAGTGCCAAAGTTATATACGGTATACAGTAACATGTCACCCCCACAGAAGATGTGGATTGAATACCGACTCAGTCGTATTCAGTGATAGAAGAAGTGCTCAAATCTTTTTACTTAAAGGTATATTCAGTGATTTGACTTAATTCAAATATCACTTATTTTTTCTTTTTTTCTGGATAATCCTCCCTACTATAGAGTGTGCTGACCATATAAGGAGTTCCTCCCTGTCCCCAGTGAGCCCCTGGGGTCAAAAAACCCTAGTTTCAGTTTTGGTGGCGGGTGGCAAAGCCTTCATCCAATCAGGATGAGAGGGGCCTTCCTCCAATCATGATCGAGTGGGGGCGGGCCTTGGTGCACATGCTGTTGGCCTGTTGCACTTCCCCCCCACTGTAGAGCGTGCATGTGCACATTTTGTTACCGGGGCGGACTGGGTGGTTTTCCAAATCACCCAAATCACTGAATGCTCCTTTAACACACTTTCAGGGCTTTAAATTGTTTAATCCAACGATCAGCTCTGCTTAATACGCTAAACCCGCTATTTGTTTAATGCGTTTAATTCGCTGTTTTAAAATAATTAAAAAGAAATAGCGGATTTGTCGCGGACCTGGTGACGAGGCCATCGCGCTATGATGACGAAACCGGGAATCATACTTCCGGTCTGGTCTACAGGGCTTCGGGGGAAATTAGCTCAATGCAAGTGAACGGGGGCCTTGGTTGGACTGCAACGCGCTGTGCCGCCTGTTCTCGTTTCGCATTGTCATGGCGCCTGTTTCTTCTCACAAACAACAAACCATTGGACTATATTTCGCCAGATTTTCGAAGCGGCAAATACTTCGGCATATGCTCCTAAGGTAATAAGACAATCTAGGCAGCGTAGAATATTGGATTAAATACCGGAGAACGCGGGTTATGCACTATGCAGTAGTCCTGTTGAGTAAAAGAATCAATACCACAATGTAAAAAGGTCCAGAATTAAAAAATAGCAGATCCGTAAGCTCACAACGTGCGTACAGATTGGCTATTTTCAAATTGCCAAAGTTGAAATGGGGCTGAAGTGGTTAATGTATGTTTTGTAATACTAATCAAAATATAAAAAGTAACTAGTAAAGTTTTCAAATAATTGTAGTGGAGTAAAAAGTACAATATTTGCCTCTGAGATGTAGTGGAGTAGAAGTACTGGTATAGAAAACACTAAGTAGGGTAAAAGTAGGGTAGTAAATATTCCTGAAAAGTGTACTTGTGTGGAAGATTTATTTCCAAGGGGAAACAACATCAGAGCAAAATAAGTCTCACTCACAACTCTGGGGTGAGCGAAATCTAATTCAAACTTAGGAGTGCCAGACCCAATCTGACCAGGGCATTTTTTTCCTGTTGCAGATTCGTCTGGTTTCCAGGCTAGGTACAGCACTTGAGTAAATGTACTTAGTTACTTTATACCATTCAGTCGTATCGCTGCGTTCACACGTGTTTCTATTTCTCTCAGGACTGTAAACGGGCTGGACCCCAGCTCCCTGACCTCCATGACGTCATCCAGAGCCGTGTCTCCACCCAGCATGCTGCCTCTCAGTGTATGAGCTACCTGAATCAACCCCCGACTAGAACCTCTGTAGGAAGCTCGTCCGCACCCCGCAGAACCAGGGAACGTGGGACACTTGAAAGACCAAGACATTGTGTGCATACCGTCTGTGTGCATCTGAGCGAAAGATGTGTGTGAGTGTGCGTGTGTGGTGCGTGTGTGTTTAATGTGTGTGGCACGCACGTGTGTGTGTGAGAGAGAGACTTGACTGCACAATGATATTTTATTGATTCCAAGTATTATTATTTTTTTTATTATTTTGCAGCTCGATGTTCACCTGCAAGCACCTGTGTGCAGAGTAGTGTGCATTCATAGATTCTCTTTTGTGTGTATATCTACCACACACAGGCATGTGCCTAAGCTGCAGTGTACTGTTACTGCGCCGTACTGCGCTTGTGTCGGATGCGAACACAGACACGTTGCTCCCTAGACCTCTGCTCCGAGATGGAACAATTATATTAACCTGGTTCCACTGCACATCTGACAACTACTACAGTGTATATGTGACAAAGGTCCTGATTTGACCGCAGCTTTCTCTTAACCTCTCCTGTACTTTAATTGCACAGATAAAAAGCTCATTTTCTATTTAGAATGTGTTGTATTTAAAAAGGGATATGTTCAAAGTAACTAAAACCTAAATCTTACTGTATGCTTTAAGATTCAATAGTTCTAGTTTGTTTGCTTGCACAACCGTGTACAGTGGGTGTGATGTGTGGCATATCGGGGGCAGGAATAACGGCCGCTATATCCACAGGCATGGCTGAAGTGGATGTTCGTTGTTCAAAGCCCCAATTCCTCTGCTTATTACACAGTAATATCTTACAGTTGGGTGCCACCGATATTGTCCCTTATCATTTGACCCATTTAGGCCTGACTTCAAAATTTTAAAAAATCCTTCTAAATCCTCCAGTTTTCTGAAATAAATATTTTCACGATTTTTCAAAAATAGCAGACCTACAAAGCTCGTAGCGCGCCACTCGGTGGCGCGCTATGAGCTTGTAGATCTGCTATTTTTCAATAGCTAAATTATAATGTTTAAAACACCAAAAGGGGTTCCCGCCCAAAATGGGTTAACTGTCCTTTTGCGCAGATCACGCAAACCTCAGCAAAAAGAAAAGGACAATATCGATGGCCTCCAACTGTCAACCTACAGTAACTTGGAGAGTGACTAAATGGATCCGCAAGGGTCCGTATGGTTGCATTTGTTCACTCTCAGAGTTACAGTACATTAACGCTGATGATTTGACTGTTTATGATACATGTAGTTGAAAGCAAGTTGGGACACAAGTGTACGTGTCGAAACTCGGAAACATCAGTTGCTTCCATCTTCTGGTGAAGATGTGTTCTCCTCGACAGATGGTCATTGACGTTCAGGGAATGTTTGTTTTGCCTTTTTTTGTATATATGAAATGTTAAAACATTTTTTTATTTTTTTTATATCTTAGGATGACGGGCATACTCACCTCCATTCTGATAGTATGATTAGTAATGTGAGTGGTTGAGTTTGGCTCCGGAAACCTTTCACTGTATTCCAGTCCCACCGAATTAACCCATTAAGACCTGCTGAGGCCGATTCTACAAATGTCTTCTAAATCCTAACAGTCTTCTGAAAAACTCATGTTTCTATGTCAGTAGTTCTCAAACCTTTTCATTTAGAGGACCCCCAACATTATATGCATTTGGCCACCGACCCCTTAAAGTTTTGCACGAATTCTCATGATTTTCAAAAATAGCAGATCTACAAGCTTGTATATCTGCTATTTTTGAATAGCCAAAATATAAAATAATGCTTTTTAGCTAAAATGCCACGGGTGCTTTTCCTTGTCTTAATGGGTCAATGAATCAAACGATAGAACTCTTGTCTTACCAAGAGACAGTCTGTCAGCTTTGGGTGCTGTTGTATATTTATTATGGTGCGTCATCGTGGCCTTTGTTTCGTCCAACACTTGTTTGTCGATTAACATTGTAAACTTGTCTAGGTCTGACATGCCTCGGGTCTTCGTGTGCATTAGACATTCTATTTATTGCCCTGAATTGTCTGCTCCCATTGACACATCTCTCCTAACAGCATAATTTGGAGGTTTTAGTCCAGACTCCAATCTTCTCGGTTATTTCACAGAGCACTACACCAGCCGGTTGCTACAGTATGTTTAATGGTGTACATAGGTTTGTAAGGGTTGTAAACTTTGCCTACCACATTTGTACATACTGACATTTGGCATCAAGGTCCTATTTATTTGAGATTCTGTATGGCATGTTGTAATGCTCATGACTTTTACAAGCGTACAATTGTTTGTCAACTATGTTTGAATAAATAAACGAGATACAGTAAAGGTTAAACATTTAAGTTTTCCTTCATTCAGGATCAAAGACCATACTGTACACCCACCGCAACAAAACTCGTTTGTAAACTCACTGTAGACTCCTTCAGAGCCATTGAATTATACAGAGTTGCACCATTCAGGGGTCAGAAAACGGCGCTCGAGCGCTGTTCATGCAGCCCTGTAGAGTGACAAGCTGGAGTTTGAAATCCATTGTTTTCAACGAGGGCAGTGGAAATATCAGCAATTTTAGGCATGTTTTAAAGTTGTACAGTGACTAAAGTCTCTGTAATGTTTCTAATCTAAAGGGATTTAAGATCATTAAAGCTGGGCTGTTGCCTGAGTCCAGTGCATTCTGCCAACTTCCGGTCCAGGACTTTGTCACTCTTCGCAATGCTCTTCGCCAATAGAATCTATGTAGAAGAGCCGCCATTGGACTGGCCCCATGAAGTGAACGGAGATGTCGTAACTGTCGTACTTCAATGGCTCTGGACTCCTTCATGTTACTTGATTAAGTTAACCAATCAAAAACATCCTCCGATGCCTGGGGTGGTGTGAAAACATCAAAAGCTACAGATATTCTCCTTTCTGCCACTAGGGTCAATAGCCTGGAATACCAAGCCTTTAGCTGAATTCCAATACCCCAAATCTCAGCAGTGAAATTGGTGACCTGCTGAAATATGTGACAATCATGTAGAGTAGATGTCATATAACAGTCATCAGTCTCCCAACATAAATCATAGTGTTTTATTATCAGAGTTCAACCTAGCGGTATTTAGGCCACATATTTAAAGACCTCCATGTACGTTATGTAAAGTCCACAAGATGGTCACATATTTTGGCTGGTCACCAATTTCACCGTAACACCGGCATGCTGGAGTGACCGAGTGTGTGAGAGCGAGTGGCCGAGATTGTGGGTATTGGAATTTGGCTAATGGGAAGTTGCACCTAGTTAGCACCTTGCTGGCAAGATGGCAGCGGTGTGCATAAGGTCAATATAGGGTATGGGATGAAAGAATTGCGTTTCCAGTATTGCAGATCATCAATAGTCAGGGAATATTATCAGTATAATGTCAAATCTGGGAATACATTTCTTACCAAGAAATGTCTTCACCAATGTGTTTGTAAAGGTGTCTACTAACATATCCCACATTGGTTTATATTCAACCACCCTAGGGGAATTTTTGACAGCTGCTGAAAGTTGGGGTACCATCAACAGCCAATATCTGGCACAATGGTCTAAATTTCATTATGCTTTAAATAGCATGTGACGTGTCAAACTAGTGGGTTTTCATCATTTTGAATCCATTCCAAGCATTAGTTTTGCACGAAAAACACTCCTTGGGCTAAAAACAACCATAGACACTTGCCCAAATGTGTCCTAATGTGCCCAAATGTGCTGACCTCATCACATTTGTGATGACTGCTATGGCCTTTGTAAGCCCAAGGAGTGCTTTTCGTGCAAAACTAATGCTTGGAATGGAATCAGAATCATGAAAACTCCCTAGTTTGACCCCTAGTTTGGCCATAGCCACTTGCCCAAATATGCCCAAATGTGCTGACTTCATCACATTTGTGATGACGGCTATGGACATTTTTAGCCCAAGGAGTGTTTTTCATGCAAAACTAATGCTTGGAATGGATTCAGAATCATGACAACTCCCTAGTTTGACCCCTAGTTTGGCCATAGATCCCCTGACTACAAAGCGTTTTGTGTCAATCAACATGATCACACATTGTCTAAAACATTCCTCAACATTTTATTTCATACTTTATTAACAAGTCTGTTAACAGAACAGGTAGTACCGAGGTAGTCCATTGTGGTCAATAATAGTAGCCTAGATTAAGTTGCAAAGAATAACGCACAGATTCAGTGTCTTGCTGTCTCAATGGGAGTCAGCACATTCATGACGTTGAACTGTATGTACAGTTGGAGGCCATCGATATTGTCCTTTTCTTTTTGCTGAGGTTTGCGTGATCTGCGCAAAAGGACAGTTAACCCATTTTGGGCGGGAACCCCTTTTGGTGTTTTAAACATTGTTATAATTTAGCTATTGAAAAATAGCAGATCTACAAGCTCATAGCGCGCCACCGAGTGGCGCGCTACGAGCTTGTAGGTCTGCTATTTTTGAAAAATCGTGAAAATATTTATTTCAGAAAACTGGAGGATTTAGAAGGATTTTTTAAAATTTTGAGGTCAGGCCTAAATGGGTCAAATGATAAGGGACAATATCGGTGGCACCCAACTGTATTCCATGTGCGGTTGAGCTGGAGACATTGCACAGCAGCATACACATACAGTAGCTTACACACTCAGGCCAGCCCCAGTTGCTTCTCAATGGCTTCACGTAGTTTGTTCTTCTGAATCTATAAGAGAAATAAATAAATACAGATAAAACAGTAGGCTAAAATGAAACGCTCACGTTTACCAGTGGTGGACAAAGTACTACTGTACATTATTTTACTTGTAAGTATCAATACTGCAATGTAGAAATGTACTGGAGTAAAAGCAATGGCATCAGAATATATCAGTACGATTATTATATAATTAAAATATTTTGAAAATGCCAGATCTACAAGCTTGCAAAACACATTGTGAGCTTGTAAGATCGGCTATTTTAAGCCAAAGTAACTAGTAGGCTAAGTAAAGTTTTCAAATAATTGTAGTAGACTAAAAGTACAATATTTGCCTCTGAGATTTAGTGGAGTAGAAGTACAATTATTGGAAATTGGAAATACTCTACACCACTTTGATACCTATTAGTGTGACAACACTGAAAGTGTCATACCTTTCCAGAGACAGTAAGAGGATAGCCATCTACAAACACGACGTAACTTGGGATCTTGAAGTGAGAAATCTGTAGTTAAAAAAAACAAAAACATTTCAGCTCACATTACAGGTTCACACTTAACAGCGCTTTGCATGCTGAATTTCACACAGCAACTGTGAGAAAACGCAAAATGTCCGTAGTGCGAACATTCACAAAATGCAATAAATAGGACGTGTTGTATGAGGTATGAGTGTCACCCTCATAAATAAGAGAGTTCTGTTGGGCTGCAGCCAGAGATCCGGTGACCCAAGCAGACCAAATCGACCAGCTGTGACCCGTCTGTGGAGCTGTTCAGACACACGGTGCTCATCTCTGACAGCTTGTTTGTTTTCTCATTTTATATGATTAATTTCACACCTACAACTGCTAGTTCAAAACATTATTATCAATATTTGCAACTTGTGTACACAGTAGTCTAGTCTGTGGTGTTGATTGTGTATGTCCACACCACGCTTACGTCAGATCATAGCTCTCTTCTGATTGGCTTGATGCTCTTTCTCGAAGCTTCAAATTGAACTTTTCTCAACTTTGACGCCTGGCTTTATGCTTTCCCCACCTCCTACCAACCACAGTGGGGGAAACAAAGGACGCTCGCCTCCATAGGCTCCACTGCTGGTGTTAAGTTAATTGAGCATATAGTTTCAGTTTCAGTTTATTTTTGAGTGGTGCAACCACTCCAAGGAACAGCAATGTCCGTGTCCGTGTGACACCTATGTGACTCGTGTTAACCTATGTTTGTGTGTGACTCATGTGTGACTCATGAGTACCAGTAGGGGCGCTGTCGTGCCAGAAACAGAGAGAGAGAAATAGTGCTGCACTGTTGCCTGCTAATGAGAGAGAAAGAGGGAGGGGGGGGGTGTAAGGGGGGGAGTTGCACCACTCAGTTCACACAGGTGTGATTTTTATAGTACAACATCACCTGTGCACTTCACAAGAAGACAACAAATACATATCAAAAACAGAAATACACAGCATTAAGAAAATAAAGTAAAACAGTAAAATGTGCATAGCTATAAATCGTCAAGAAGAAAGAAAAAAACAACAACGTTATTTTATTATGCGTCATTACTGTAAGTTTTTCTACTGGTGCAATGGTGCTACCTGTCTCCTCATACCTGTCCCTTGCAGAAAGCTTGTATCTCTTCTTTATTGGAGGCTTGGCCCGCCTTTAACTTGATGCAAGCACACACCTGCTCTCCCATCCTCTCATCTTTCAACCCGATCACCTAGGACACACAGGCAAAGAAACACAACGCCAACAATGTACTTCTAACAGCGTTCATGCGGATGTCATATCTTCGTTGTTCATGAAATATTTAAACTGGAACATCTCAAAATTGAACTCTTCTCCAAACCCCCAAACAGTCGTTTAGCTATGGATATATTAGCAGCAGCATGCAGTTCTTGTGAAGAAACGGAAAAGGCTTGGATAATGAAGGAAACCAAATGAATGTTTCAGTGGCAGTGCAATTAGATAAAGGCAGTGGTGGATATTCAGTTCTCCTCAGTTAGCATTGGTAAAAGATAGCCTACTATCAATCCAGCGCTGCCCCCTAAACGCATGAGTAAATGTTACTACTAATAGTGCCTATTATCAAGTCAAATCATTTTCTTATAACTGACCTGCTCAAATTCCAGTATCATTTATGCCCTGATTCTGTTATTACCAATTAGTGACGTAGTTTGAGTAAAATTGATTCATTAATAACTATTTCCACAGCCCAAATCTACCACCAACTTGGTTCAACAGATTTGACAACTGACATAAAAACAGACTCATATTTTGAATTAGGTATGGAGGCCTTCACCAGACTCTTTGATGCCCTCTAGTGGTTCTCAGTCTCACCTGTGCCTCTTGTACTTTGGGATGGGTGTGTAGAAATTGCTCTATTTCAGCAGGATAAATGTTCTCTCCCCCTCGGATGATCATGTCCTTTATGCGTCCTTCGATACGGCAGTATCCCAAAGCATTCAGACTGGCAATATCACTGTGTACAGACAGAGGCACAGAACTCACAATGAACCGTCATGTGGCCCCCATTTCCCCTCTCTCTTGTATAATATATTAATATTCAGTACACTGCAAAATCCTGAGTGTTAATTTAAAAACACAATTAAAAAGAGTGCAACTTGTTAAAATAACACTCAGGAGTTTACAGTAAATGCACTGACTATTTAGTTTTCGATATCATTTGCCTGTTCACTGTTTTAATCCATGGTTCTCAACCTGTGGTTCAGACCTTTACTTTTTGGATACGATGTATGGAAATAGGTATAAGAATTGTGCAAAGTGGAAATTATTCGCCGGGAGCGACCGCTGTCAGGTAGAAAAGTGGGTGGGACCTCATCTCGGAGCTACAGTAGGCCTATAGCGGAGGGAGGGGTTCCATATGGGGCCCCCAGACTCCCCAGTATTATGACATCAGTAAAGAAACGTTTCTTACCCTGTCCTGTACCAACGGTCTCTGGAGAGGACCTCCCTGGTTTTCTCCGGGTCCTCCCAGTACTCCAGCATCACACAGTAGCCCCTGATCATCAGCTCTCCCTGGACCCCCAGCGGGACTATGTCCCCCGTGGCGGGGTCCACGACCTTGGCCTGTTGTCACACACACACACACACACACACACACACACACACACACACACACACACACACACACACACACACACACACACACACACACACATACACACACACACACGCATGCGCACAGATAGCACAGTGTTGAGGTCACTTTTTCTTTTCTTTTTTACAGTTCTTAGATTGTAGTGGAAGTTGTGTGACAAAATGTGTGAGGTGGAATCACATCTACCTCAGTGTGGTTCATGATGCATCCAATAGTGTTGACCTTCAGATCCTCATTGTCCAGAGGGAATCCCAGGAATGTCACTGGGCTGTTCTCCGTGGTTCCATATCCTATCTGATATAGACAACACATTATGGAACATTACATTACTGTATGATACAACACATATGGAACCTTACTGTATGTATGGTGTACTTGGTGGGTTAGGGTTAGGGTTAGTACAGGGTACAGGGTTAGGTTAGGTTGTACAGGGTTGTACAGGGTTTGATGAGGTCAGATCAACATATGGAATGTCAGAACAGGTCAGCTCCATATGGAGATCTAAGGGTGGCAGCGGGGGCAGTATCTTGAGTGTACAGGGTTTGATGAGGGCCCAGGGAGGGCCGGGCCTTAATTTTCAGGCCTGTTGAGAACTCGGCTGCAGGGTGCGGCTGCACTAATAACTTTGGGGCAGGCCCGTCTAGAGTTTGAATGGACAGGTATCAGTCAAAAGGGAGACATCGAAGAGGAAGGATGGATGGGGAAGGATCAACATAAAGAATGTCAGAACAGGTTCTGACATATATCCATATGGAGATCTAAGGGTTTGAGGTCAGATGTAGAGTTGCTGGCCAATATTGATGACATCAGGGATCTCCATATATGGGCTTAATTGCGACAGCAGGTTGCATTTACCATGACATCATCTCCATCCCTGATGATGTCATGTGATGTCACGAGACCTGGGCACCATATATGGGGGCTTTCCCATGTATGGGAATAAAATCAAAATGTGAGTGTCATGTTATATTACTAGCAGATGGCGAGGAGTGGAAACGATTGATTGAATATTTTATTAGGCAGAAATGCAAACAGCAACAGAGTACAGTCAAACACAGTCTTGGTCTAAGAGGATAACATGACATTTCAATATTCAATATAACAAAATATAAAACACTATAATATGATGGGTGATCACCTGTCTAAGGGAGAAGCGATCATTTCCTCTCCCTTTGGCCTGCTGAAAGGTGGATTTTCAGGCCTGTTTTAAAGGAAGGATATGGGACAGATGAGCTACTGTACTCACCATCATCTCTTCCACATTCATGTCTGATCTCAGTTTCTTGACAACCTCAGGAGGACAGGTGGATCCCGCCATGATTCCTATATGAACGTCACAGACGCCACAATAGTAATCACAAATGCTGATTAATATTGGAAAATATTGATTAAGCCTTCACTATAAAACAACACATTGATCAGCTAGGTCACACACACAGGTCTCTTACCAGCTTTGGCTGACGACAGGTCAAACTTGTGGAAATCCGGCTGGCCCAGCATGTCGATAAACATAGTGGGGGTGCCATAGAGAAAATTACACCTTTGGGAGACATATAGACATATATATGTGTATTAGCAGTGTATTATTACTTAGGTTTAACCACTCATACCCTATTTCAGAAATAGCTCACATGTGTCATATTGTGACGCATTTGTGACCTTATAGATATTTTGAAAAGGATGTATTTTTTGAGTGGTGCAAACCACTCCAACAACCAGCTTTGTCTGTATGTATGTGTGTACCTGTACGTGTGTGTACCTGTACGTGGGACCCAAAAACCTTGCACCACTCAGTTCACACGGGTGTGATTTTTTTCAATTCTTTTGAGATTCATTCATTTATTGATTGATTCATTGATTTTCTGTCTAGAATGTTATGCCCAAAATAGGGGTCAGGTTTAGAGTGTTAAAGTGCATGTTGTACTTTTCATTCTGAATGGCCTCTAGGTTGGCACGCCCGTCAAAGCCAGCAGAAGGAAAGACCAGTGTGATGCCATGCAATGCCATGCACATTCCTCCCAGCACCGAACCGAAGCAGTGATACATTGGCACTGGAACGCACACTCGCACCTGAGGCTGATGGGAGGAATACCATTATATACTTCAATAAGCTACTGTATAGAGCTGTCACCATTACACATTTTAAGTTGACGATTAATTGACATCCAAATAACTGCAACGAATGATTTTATTGTGTGTTTTTGGCACTGAACATTGGAACATAGGCTTCGTATCGTTGCACAGGGCAGATATGACAAATAGCTTAAATATAAAAGAAATTACTGACATATATGGATTTAATAATTGTATACTTTCAAACATTTAAAAAAACCCCAGTAGATGATCTACTGTACAAGCTTACAACGCATTACTTTATGGCACGTGGTTAGCTTGTAGATCTGTTATTTCTGTATTTTTCTGTATTTTGTATATTTGTAAATGTAAACATTATATTGCAAAAGAAATTACCTAAAATTATTCCAATTAGAAGATGAGGCAATAATTGTGACAAACCTAGTTATGTATCCTCTTGAGATAAAGCCTAATCTAAAGTTTAATTTAACTCAATTATTTTTGGTGAGCAACAGCGTATGCACTTACCCTCCATCCATAACCCATCCGGAGACCCAGTAAATAGGCATTATTGACAATATTGTGGTGTGAAAGCGTAGCTCCCTTTGGATTTCCTGTGGTGCCCTAAAACAAGTGATGGACAAAGATTATTACCTTTTTTTAACCATTAACCCTGCTGTAGCATAAATATTTTGTGAAAATCTTCCAAAATATAAACGATAAACCGAGTTGTCAGACCCAAAGAAGACCCAAAGACCCCCTGATCTAATTATTTATCTGAGCTTTCATAATGTTCAGCTCTTCCTCATGCGAAGCAAAGTTACAATACATTACAATGTCATCATAAATAAGATGGGATACGGTAGGGAAGCTTACCGAGGTGAACTGAATGTTGATGGGGTCATCACAGGACAGCTTGCTCTGCAGCTCCATCAGTTCTCTGTGGTGGTGACTCTCTGCGGCTTGCATTACGTCTTCCACAGTCAGCATCCCTGACTGTCTGCTGTCTGTCACAATCACCATGCGTAAGTCTGGTAGACTGGCAAAAAAGAACGAAAGAGAAGAAAATAAATGCGTCATTGTGCAGTTTATTCTGAATTCCCACAATCGGTGGTGGAAGATATTTTTTGCTTAAAGGCGGTAAATGATATTTAGCGACAACTTTTTTGTAAACCGGAAATACACTTTCAGGTTAGATAAACCAATTTCTCCCAAACAAGAGAGAGACAATTATTCTGACAAGATACTGACAGTATCATGGATGCAGCTGCTTACATGATACTGGCATGATACTGACACGATAATGACCACTGACATACCGATCATGATTCTGACCATGACACTGAATATACGCCAATATGATACATATTAAGGAATACTTTTGATTCATATGTGATTTGTAAATGTTTTCTGTGTACTGTACCTGGAGCTTCGAACTTTGATCATGCCTGATACAGATGTGCCTATCTCTGGGCAGATCTCCCTCAGCATCGCACAAAACCTCTGAGTTTTAAACTTGGTAGGGCAGACCACTGCTTTGCACTGGACCTGTATATATCAAATCAAGTTCCATTAATCCAAAGCCAGCATCCCTATAGAGAGTATGCGCATGCTTAAAGTGAATGGCACATTCATTCATACAGACAGTGGCCTTGTGGTTAGAGTGTCCGCCCTGAAACTGGGAGGTCGGGGTTCGATCCCCGGCCGGGTCATACCAAAGACTGTAAAAATGGGACCCAATGCCTCCCTGCTTGGCACTCAGCATCAAAGGGTTGGATTGGGGGTCAAATCTACTAATCAAATGATTCCCGGACGTGGCGCACGCTGCAGCTCACCGCTCCTTGGCTGCGGCTCACCGCTCCAAGAGATGGGTCAAATGCGGAGAACAAATTTCACTGCGGTAACGTGTGTGACAAATCGTATGACTTTGACTTTGACATCGAGTGGCAAATCGAGTGGCAAAGTGAGTTTAACATTGTTTAATGTTGTTTAATGCAATCAGATAAGACTTTTCTGTGTGGATGTATGGGCTGTCAAGGCCAGAAAGTAGTTTTTTGCCACTCAGTAGGCGTTCCTGCATAACTTCCTGGTTTGATGATGATGTCACACGCATACCCTCTATTCTGAGGGGAATATTTGCCAAATATATTAATTGTAGGCCTAAAGCTAAAACAGGAGGGGGCCTTGTATAGACTAGACCCCATGGTAATCTGATCAAGTAAGCATAGCATTTAAGTAGTGTGTTGACAAATCAAAAATGGGCCTGTATTCGTGTGTAGAATGATTTGTCATCAGAAACAGCAGACATGTTTCTTCTCCACTTTATAAACAGTGGCATGTGCTTGTGTCACGTGACCGAGAGATAACCCTTACCCCATATGCTTTCTGACACTAGCCTCACACACTCATTCAATTTTATTGACACATACTACACCTTTCTCAGGGTAAACTCCAGTTCCTTCAGCTGATAGGCTGGGTTCACGGACACCTGCAGGGAAGACAAACCATTGTAAAACTACGTTGAAAGATAATGTGTGACCGATTTGGCTTCAAACCATGATGTCACAGTATCTCAAGGCACACCTGGACACCTGGAAGCATTAAAAGATCATGTGTGACCAATAGCTTCAAGCGGCAACTAACAAACAAAAAAAAAAGACCAGTGGTGGAATGTAACTAAGTGCATGTGCTCAAGTACAACAAGTACCTAGGGGCTTGGCCCAAAGCCTGTTAATAATCAATCAATAAATAGCCTATACTCTTTTCCAGGTGTCTGTTTTCACAACTGAATGACTATACCGAATGAGATGAGTACACAAATTAAATGTAGAAAAAAGTAAATTTTTACTTAAGATTTTACATCATATTTGATCTTTATTCTTTTGTGAAAACCGATTAAATAATCGGGATTATTTTGAGACCGATCCGATATGGCATTTTTATGGCCGACATGCTACAGATTATAGCGTGCATCCCCAATAATGATTATTTGGTATATTTTGATGCCAAAACGTAGGTTCATTTTGAATACCACACTTTAACTTGTAACTGAGTATTTCTAAATTGTGGTATTGATACTTGTAGTTAAGTAAAAATGTGAGCTAGTACTTCTTCCACCACTGCATATGACTGACTGTACATGCCAGATCTCCTGAACTGACCATTATGATGCCAGCCTTGGCCGTAGCAAACTGGAAGAGAATCCATTCATACGTGTTTGGGCCCCATACTCCCAGTCTGTCGCCTCTCTTCAGACCTAGTGCTAGGAGACCTGCCGCTACTTTGTCAACCTGCAACAGTAGAAATAATATCATAACAAATTACACATTCTAGAACAATTATAAGATGCATCACATCCATCATAATTGGAAGAACAGTGTAATACCTAACTGACACTCACATTTCTGCAGGTGCTAAAGTCCACAGAGGCAACTAGCTTACATCAGTATGTATGCCATACAGATACAGTACCATACATTTTATGGTGTCTGTTTTGCATAACCATAAAGCACATTGTAAATTCAATGTGCATTATGGTTAAGAAAAACAGATAATATAATAGAAGTTAAAACATATATGAAATAAGAATTTGATCCGCAAAAATGCATTGCAGCCGACCGCCATTTCAAAATATTTTGTTCCAGGGACCCACAGAAACAAAGATTGGAGTTGAAAATGTTCACTTTAAAAGATATATGCACGACTTTTCAAAATAGCAGATCTACAAGCCCATAGCGCAACACACAGTTCCGCGCTGTGAGCTTGTAGATCTGTTATTTTTTTAATAGCCAAGTATAAAATAATGCTTTTTTAGCTCAAATCTAAAATGACACGGATGCTTTCCCGGTGTTAACGGGTTAAATGTGGTACAGCTTAAAAGAATCTAAGTGTATAGCATTTGAATTTGAAACAGAGCCATGAGACACACACATCTTGCTGAAACTGGGCAAACGTTTTCCGAACGCCATCCTGCAGGAAAACCATGGCCTCACGGTCCGGCCAGCGCTCTGCGGTCGCCTGCAGGCTCTGGCCCACGGTCAGTGGAAGCAAGGAGACGGACGAGGTGCCGTGGACATAGCTGGTCGTCAGTGAAGGGATGTGAGGAGGACTGTCCACGTGGAGGGATCTGAGGTGGGCAAACAAATGGAAGAAAATGCACGTGATGGGAGAAAGATGAATTAAGAAGGAACACGGAAGGAAGACTGGTTGGCGTTATAAGGACTTCACAGACCTCTCTTAACCTCAAAACATGCCGGGCCTCAAAAGCGGGAGCATCAACTTATTTGAAAAAGAAAAATGTTATTCTGTAAGGATGGGGGGGGGATGCTTACGTAGGTAATTTAATAATTTACTGAAGACAAACCATAATGATTGACCAATGATTGCTCCAAGTGTGTGACAGGACGTCCACATTTGTGCTCATTCATGCAGGTTTTCGTCAAAAGCGGCACAATTATTGTCTGTGCATTAAACCATTTGGAAATTATGAAATTCATGTATACAGTATCACTCAATGGCCCATGCGTACACGTACCAGCTGTTTTGAATTTGCACATCATGCAGGAGGCAGCAGGAGGTTGCTTTACTGATAATGAGCGCTTCCAAACTCTGACACTTAGAAAATGAATCACCTGCAAGGTATTTCTTGAGAGGCAGTAGCTCATAACATGTTTACGGTGGATTTTTATGAAACAAACACTTTGCAGATAGAAAGAGGATAATTCAAGCTTTTTGTACAGCTGCAATGTTGGTGAGTTTGACGTTGTTTAATACAATTATAGGACTTTTCTTTTTGGATGAATGGGCTGCAGTCAATGGGAAGTTGCACCTAGTTAGCACCTTGCTGGCAAGATGGCAGCCGTGTGCATAAAGTCAATGGTCCAGCCCTTGTATCTCCAAAACAAACAAAATAATCTATTAGTTAATATATATGTATTTTTTAAGAGAAAAGTGCAACCACTGTTTCAGTGTTCTGGTACAGTATGAGCAAGCAATGAGACATATCATGTCCCCAAAGCTTTATAACACTGGTGTATTCTCAGGGACTTCCTAATTAATGATTAACACAGCATGCACCGACATATGAACCAAACTAAACACCATGATCTTTCATCCAATTCATCCAATGTTCCTTTTGAAAGGCAAACTTACCGACACGACTGGAGCCATGTATTGCAAGGTTTCCATGTCCTGCTCAGGGTGATGTTCTTCACAGATCTGAGACTGTGAGAAGGCCTACAGGACCTTAGCAGAGAGACAGAGATCCGTGCTGACATTGATCTGGGCTTCAGTGTCCAAGAGCTAACAGCTGGTTGGAACCTCCTGGACACCCTTTAACCGCCCTAGTGAACGCTCATGTGTAATCTTTAACTCTGTCAACCCCTGGTTGGCTGTAAAATGTGCCAACCAGATATTTCTTTAGGCAAAAGGTCAGTACTGAACAGTACTGTTCCTAGAAAGTACTGGACCTAGAAAGTATTTGTAATTGTAATTTCTTAACAATGTATAGCTTAGTATGACTTTTATTTCTTTTTCATTTAACACCATAGTATAGTATGTGGTTTTAGATAGGCACTTGAGGGGACACTGTCTGGGGAGGCACTTGGGGGACACTGGGGGGGCACTGTCTGGGGAGGCACTGGGGGGGGGACACTTGGGGGGGAACTTGGGGGGACACTTGCGGGGGGCACTCTCTGGGGAGGCACTGGGGGGGGACTTGGGGGGGCACTTGGGGAGGCACTGGGGGGGACACTTGGGGGGCACTGTCTGGGGAGGCACTGGGGGGGACACTTGGGGGGGCACTGTCTGGGGAGGCACTGGGGGGGACACTTGGGGGGCACTGTCTGGGGAGGCACTGGGGGGGACACTTGGGGGGGCACTGTCTGGGGAGGCACTGGGGGGGACACTTGGGGGGGCACTGTCTGGGGAGGCACTGGGGGGGACACTTGGGGGGCACTGTCTGGGGAGGCACTGGGGGGGACACTTGGGGGGGCACTGTCTGGGGAGGCACTGGGGGGGACACTTGGGGGGGCACTGTCTGGGGAGGCACTGGGGGGGACACTTGGGGGGCACTGTCTGGGGAGGCACTGGGGGGGACACTTGGGGGGGCACTGTCTGGGGAGGCACTGGGGGGGACACATGGGGGGGCACTGTCTGGGGAGGCACTGGGGGGGACACTTGGGGGGGCACTGTCTGGGGAGGCACTGGGGGGGACACTTGGGGGGCACTGTCTGGGGAGGCACTGGGGGGGGACACTTGGGGGGGCACTGTCTGGGGAGGCACTGGGGGGGACACTTGGGGGGGCACTGTCTGGGGAGGCACTGGGGGGGACACTTGGGGGGCACTGTCTGGGGAGGCACTGGGGGGGACACTTGGGGGGGCACTGTCTGGGGAGGCACTGGGGGGGACACTTGGGGGGGCACTGTCTGGGGAGGCACTGGGGGGGGACACTTGGGGGGGAACTTGGGGGGACACTTGCGGGGGGCACTCTCTGGGGAGGCACTGGGGGGGACACTTGGGGGGCACTTGGGGGGGCACTTGGGGAGGCACTGGGGGGGACACTTGGGGGGGCACTGTCTGGGCAGGCACTGGGGGGACACTGGGGGGGAACCGGGGCGGACATTTGGGGGGGCACTTGGTGGGGAACTGGGGGGGCACCTGGGGGGCACTGTCTGGGGAGGCACTTGTTAAACATGCTACAAATAAAACATCAAATAAATGAATGTAAATTTGGTCCAGCATGTGGAGATTATCCACATTACTGTGAGTCTTCTTCTCATATCCTCAGAATCATCCTGATCTCTATAAACTGTCCCATTCCAGGATCCAATCCAAGTGTGGACACAGAATCCATTGCCCATATGCCTCCTGTTTTACAAGTATTGCAAATACATGTTACTGTATTTCTATTTCTCACAAGGTGCTTTTACAGACTACCGACCCTTAAAGGGATCTCTTAAATTCACAAATATATACCACTGCTCAAAAATATATATCATTATGTGTGAGGCAGCTTCTTCTCTCAACTCTATTTACATTACACAAGCATGCATGAGCCACTTGGTAAAGTTGCTCAGAGTAACCAAATAATAAATAACGACTGCCCCCCTTGGGCCACAAGGTGGCAGTAGAAATAAGGAAACGTAAATAAAAGATGGACCTGTTCATTAATTTCAAAGAAACTATTTCTCTTTCAATGTTTTTATTTGATTTTCTCAATTATTGACATACATTACATTACAAAGACATACATAGAACAAAACAAAAAAACAAAAACAAAACAAAAGACAGAATCAACAACATGCCAGCAAATAATACAGGAAAAAAAAGAAACTATTTAATGTTCCATGGACCAAACAAGCCCTCCTATATATAATATTGAACATATCCAGCAATAAATTAATTAAAATCAGTAATAAAGTGGTAAATAAATGGTAAATGGTGCATTTATATAGCGCCTTTATCCAAGGCACTTTACATAGATTGTGCATTACATTCACCCATTCACACACACATTCATACACCGATTGCGGCGGAAGCCATGCAAGGTACCAACCAGCACATCGGGAGCAATTTGGGGTTCAGTGTCTTGCCCAAGGACACTTCGACATGTAGACAGGAGGAGCCGGGAATCGAACCGCCGACCCATGGATCATTGGACGACCTGCTCTACCTCCTGAGCCACAGTCGCTACATTACATTACATATACATTACATAGGCTAATTACATCAGTAATAAGGCTACATTTGGAATCAGAGTTAGTGTTAAAGTGTCCTTGAGCAAGACTCTGAACCCCTAAGTGTTCCTGATGAGCAGGTTGGTGCCTTGCATGGTTTCCACCGCCATCGGTGTATGAATGGGTGAATTTAATGCACAATCTAAAGTGCTTTTGATAACAGCGCTGCATAAATGCACCATGCAGAATGTGTGTCTTGAAAGAGTGATAGGAGTTTTATCCCAGCTACACTATAGTCAGGACATGCAATTTATAGATTACAGATTTAAACTCACAGAAGTGAATTAATCAACAACAAAAGTGTTCATTGAACATCATGTCACTTGTGATTTCTGCATATTTACGCTATCATGATAATAAATTATTTACTATTAATGTTCAATCCTACACATCATCATCAACCATTTAAAAAACTACATTTGAAAGATAGTCTCAACAAACCTTGATACATTGGTGAATAAAAGGTTCCATATTCTTTTCTAATAAGAGAGGCAGCAAGGTTTCAGTGTCAATCAAGTTAGACACACATTAATTTGTTCTTCTTTTGTTGTGCAATATTCAACAATCAGAGTTTTGGGAAGCATAATGCTTAATATGTTAATACAAAAATGTTGTGAGCTTGCAGATTGACTATTTTTTCCCAATGACTGATTGTGGGGGTTAGCAGAGATGGAGTACTTGTAGAGAGGCTGGGGAATTGGGAATTGGCTTTACTAAATTGGGACTTGAAGGGGAGAAAATGTTTTTCTTTTGTCTTGAAGGGGCATGTTTTGCACAATAACATCAACGTCTTTTCATTATGTCTGCCCACGATCTCTGTGATTTATACAGTACTTTGTTTACCTCAGTCACTGATACTAAAATCTGATGTTTTATTATTTTTTCTATGAACCTGTGACTTGACAGGTTATAAAACCAAAATACAAATATTTTGAATTTTTGGTGACAACATCATCATATGGCAAAGTCTTAAACCGTCTCAAGCTCTCTACCACAAAATGGAATGTTACTCAGCCTATTATTTTGGTACCGGTATATATATATTCTTTTGTATTCCATTTCCTGAAATAACAGGAAATGGGGAGAGAGAGACGGGGAGTGACATGCATCACAGTCTTCACACAGTTGGTTGTATATATATATATATATATATATATATATATATGAACTTTAAATCACACATCAGTGACATGATCTGTGTCTGGTAATTGTCCTTCACGCGAGGGCACGTTGCTGTACTCACAGTCGGGGGCCAGGATCACGGAAGGCTTCTGACAAATATCTGATGTCTTCTTCGTCTTCTCCTCCTGCTCTCTCTGGCTGTCCAAGACGTAGAAGGACGCCATTAGGAAGATTCCGGAGAGGGTGCCAGAAATGCTGCAGGCGTAGAAAATGTAGGAATACTGGCCTGTGCTGTCCACTAAGATCCCTGTAAAGAAACAAACAAAATGACAGTAATGAAGTAAAATACAAAATCCTTAGTGTTAACTTAGTGTTAATTTGTATGTGCTATTTTAAGTGTACAGATTGAACCAAACCCCATAACTCTGAATGGCCTTAAGGTTGGAACAAATGCAATATCGATCGAACATGTTTGGAAACTTTTTAATATTTTTCACACAAATCTTCTCTTCTGGTCTCCCTGGCACAAAAACTTTACAGGTTGGGGCTTCCGCGGCCAAATGCATATCATTTTGAGGGTCCTTGACTTGAAAAACTTTGAGAAGCACCCATTCAGCTATGGCCACCCCCAATTTACAGTAGCTGCATAACGGATGTTAGATCACATTAGAGAAAGACATTCTGTTCTAGCACCGCAGCAGCACGTCCAATCCTAACAGCTGGCATGACATTTGAGTTACCATGGTGCCGGCAGGAACTCAAGCCAACCCATGTTGTTACAGTGGCTGATCATCGGCATGCTGTTCCCTCTGAGGTTCTCAGGAACTGCACGTACTCTACACACAGGGTCAGTTAGACCTGGAGATGACCCTTCCTCCCTATACCGAGTCCGACCCAATCCTCCCTAGTACACACACCGACCCAATCCCATACAAACCCGCCAAGCATGACCCAGAAACAGATAGGAGGGCAGCACACGAAGACTACCTGACTGCTCGCCTCTACTGTCTCCACCAGGTCGAAGGCTTGGGGAGAGACCGTCCGTGTGTCCGTTAAAGGGATATTTCACTTTCAAAAAAACTTTTGGTCATTTTATCGTTCACTCTTATGTGAACACCGCAGACAGTTTTTAAGTTGCTTAATTCAGTATTTAGATATTTGATATTAATTTTAGCTGCCCGCCCCCTTCCTATACAAACCCATTTTAACTTCAAACTCCATTTTAACCATGATAGATTCATCGAAAATACCCGACCTGTTTTCAGGTGACTGAAAGTGTCCAATATGTGAGGGGTTTTAATTTACTGTTTTTATTTAGTTTTAATAATTATTTTTGATGTTTTAGACTCTTCCGGCCTCCTCCTGGAGGAGGTTCTTTTCCAAAAGAATGATTAACCCGGTCGATGCCAAACTTTGCACACACACTCCCTGGATGCCAACGACAAACTTCTGCTCCAAAATTTCCAGAACGGCTTGTTATAGCGCCACCATGAGGCAGATTTTGGCTTCCAAAGTTTGCAGGATTGGCCCGTTTTGAACAAAAAGCCTCAAATCATGAACGCAGCGTGCAAATTACGTGAATTTATTCACGCACTTTCCTACTAGGCTGAGTAATAAATCCCACCCTGTTATAGCGCCGCCAACAGGTGGATCTTTGCTAAACACGTTTTTGGAACAAAATGCCTCAAATCATCAGAAGGCATAAGAAGAAATGGCAGCCTTTTCACATTGGCCTATTATAGCGCCACCAGGAGGCAACAACCTGACCTGGCTGGATGGAGATCTGTGCCCTGAGGGGCACTTTTTCTAGTTGAAAATGAATTTCTAGGCATGTCAGTCGCTTCCATTTAATCCCTTGTAGCTTAAAGGGGTAGTTCACCCAAAAAAAGCCACATTTCTATCAATTTCACACCCCATGAAGCCTGGAATTCATGGAAGGGAAACTCCATTGAGTCTCCTATAGCAGGTTATCAAATTATTGTCGTTTTTTGCGAGAACTACTCCTTTAAGATAAACATTCAGTACACTTTTTTAGATTAGTTATGATTAGTGTAAGGGTAAAGGAATATGGAATGTAGGTTTTTCATTCTTTTGATGATTTGAAAAATGAAAATGGAGGACCCTGATGTAAACAAGTCTTAAGGCTTTTTTCTGCTAAGCAGTTTTTGTATTGAACTGTACCTTCCTTGGACTGTACCCATTCTGCAATCTGTTAATAAACATGTAAATCAATCAATCAATCAATCACTCAATCAATCAATCAATCAATCAATCAATCAATCAATAAATCAATCAATCAGGTGTAGTCAATGTTTGTCAATACCATGTAAAGGTTTGTCATCAAGAATGTACATGCGTGCGCATGCATGCTTGCGTGCGTGCGTGTGTGTGTGTGTGTGTGTGTGTCGATTTGCGTGCGTGTATACCCGCTAGGGGTGGCCCAATAAGCAGCGTGACGCTCTCCATCATGCTCATGAGGCCCAGGGCAGAGTGGAAGCGGTTCATCTCCACCGTCTCCATCATGCAGGTGAAGAGCAGCGTGCCGATGAGGCTCATGGACAGGCCGAAGATCACCATGTAGAGCAGCAGCACCTCGAAGGAGGGCGACGCCGCGCAGATGCAGTTGCTCAGGCCGTTGACGAGGACGGCCGCGGCAAACACGTACACGAAGCGGCCGGTGCCTCGGCAGCGCGGCAGGCTGAACACCATGGCGGCCACGGGACGCACGCTGATGCTCACCTATAGTGTTGATTTTGACAGCAAAACATGTTGACTTGGTTTTAGTCATAGTCTTTTGAATACATTTTTATTTTGTTTTGTTTTTGTCACATTTTAGTGGTTTTGGTCGACTAAATATCATAAGATTTTAGTTGACTAAATCAACTTGATTGATTTAACTGTATTTTGGTGGGCCTTGATGGTGTCAACTTGGTTGCACTCTGAAAATAGTAGATCTACAAGCTCACAACGCTTTTAGTTCTACTGGATCTCTTCTCCACTAGTCAACCCCCCCCCCCCCCCCCCCCCCCCCCCCCCCTCACATTTTAGTCTAGTTTTTATTTGTTGACGAAATTGTCAGTATATATTTATCTTAGTCTTTGTCATTGTAGCGTAGCTTTTATTTTAGACAAAAGGTATAGTCTTACAAAACATTTTCGTCATAGTTTTAGTCAACGAAATCTTGGCTGATGCTCACCAGGCCCAGGATAGACATGAGCAGCGCGGCACGGCTCTGGGACATGTTGTTGTCCATGGCGTAAGGCACCACGTACACCAGAGGCACGATGAAGCCCAGCATCATCCACGTCACCCCGATGGCGTAGGTGCGGTAGCGGACATTGCTGACCAGGAGGTCGAAGGCCATGTGTCTGCGCAGGAAGGCCAGGAAGCCAAGGAGAGCAGTCCTCAGCCCCTCTGTCTCGCCGTGCTGTTCGCGGCGACGGTCGTTTGGTGTACCGGCGGTGGAACCCAAGCGGTGCATAATGGCGGGTCCGACCGGCCTCATCACGGCGCCACACACGCAGCAGTTCAGCAGCATTCCGCCCAGCACCAGGAAGCTGCCTCGCCAGCCGAACTGACCGTCCAGGAAGTTGGCGATCAGCGGCAGCGTGATCAGGCCCAGGGCGGTGCCGGTGGATGACATAGCGTTGGCGAAGGCCCGGCGGCGCACAAAGTAGTGACCCATGATGGTGACTGACGCCTGGAAGGTGAAGCAGAATCCTAATCCTGAAGGAAGAGAAGACAGGAGTGAGCGGATGACTTCCAACATGCATGACAGACAGGACAAAATGCTTGTGTGCGTGTGAGAGTCCTAGACCTAGACCACGGTCCGTGACTGTTATGATTTGTCCATTTACTTCAAATGAAGTCTATGTACTTGATACGAGATACAGACTGGGATTATACAGGTGGTATTTTCATTACATAATTTGCTCAAACTGTGGCCTCGTTATGCGCCCTTTCATATTATGGAAGCCGTGCTGAACGCACACACATATGGCATACCACTCCCCTGCATATTGTAGCATTGGGGGAGTGTCCATATGTTAATTATATTCTCTTTGCGCAATTTGCTATTAAGCCCCTTGACCTAAAAAGAATCAGGGCATACTGATTACACCTGGGTCTGACCTAGGGTGACCAGATGTCCCGATTTGTGCGTGATTGTCCCGCATTTCAATGACTTTTCATGCGTCCCGCAAATTGAGATGTTGTCCCGCATTATGATAGACAGGCTCCAGTTTTCAAATGTGCGCTTTATCTGTGGGTCTGTGGGAGAGCAGCGGAGCTGCGGAGGCTGTCATGACAGGGCCAGGGGGCGGGCCGTGACTGTGTGTGTGTGTGTGTGTAGGTAGGCAGCCGGGCAGAGAGGGGGAAATCAAATCAATGCGTGCGGATAGTTTAGTGAACACCCACCAAAACAAAACAATGCACGAAACACAGTACAATGAGGAGAAAGGGGAAGAAAATGAAGTGCAGTTACAACAAGCACAGGGAAACTATTTATCCGTGGGTGAAGAAGCCATGCAGTGCAAGGCATATTGAAAGAGTCTTCTGTGACATTTGTAATTAGAGTCGTTTATCAGTGACACACGGAGGAGGTGAATAACGACGTGAAGCAACGTGTTGATCAAAAGGAGGCTTCACGGTGCATGGACACGTTTGTACTAAAACCAAAACAAGAAGAAAAGGTAACAGCAGCTGAAATAACTAGTGTTTACCACACAGTACAACTGAGAGACTTTCAGACTTGTAATGGACAACATAAACACCTAAAAACACCTAAAAAGTGTATATCCTGGCTATGCTGCTATGGTGGAGAAGTGTGTTTACAATTTAATTTATTATGAGTTGCCTCCAATGCTGACCAATTTTGATTTATATTTCTGGTTTAATTTATTTTATCTTTTATTTATTTTACCTGTATAATTTCAAAATAATTTGCAGTAGTTGGCTTTGTTAGGAGGATACTTTGTTAAAGTAAACATTTATTTATTGGTTCCTTTACTTCCTTATTGGTTGTAATTCATGCCTTCACAATCAAATCAAAGCCCCTTGGTTGGTTGGTTGGTCCAGTTGTATTGGTTGGTTGGTTGGTGTATTGTGTATTGGTTGGTTGGTTGGTATATTGTCCTGTATAGTTCATTTAAATGCATTTCTGTTAAGTTTCTTTTAGTTGCATAGTAGTTCTATTATAGTTATTATCATCATAGTCCTATTATGTGCTACTGAATCAACCAGATGGCAAAGCATAAATATGCTATGTGAGGGGCAGAATAGAAATGTCTAATTGAGGAATAGAAATGTTATTTTCGTGTACACATTATTCACGCGCACGACACAACCCTGCATGTGTCCCACATTGTCCCACACAAACACACTCTTTGTCCCACATCTGGTTAGTTGGGATCTGGTCACCCTAGTCTGACCACCTCTTAAATGCAAAAAGCAATGTTTGATTTTACACAAGAGTGATCTGTGCGCTCCTCAGCAGTGTTGCCATGTCTGTTTATTATAAGCGATTTTGGGCTTCTTTTTCTGTAAAGTTGCTTGTAAATATTGGTAGTTGTGGTTGCTTTTCTTGTTTCTAAAGTGCTTATCTGGGCTTTTCTCCTAATGTTGTTTAAACCAGTGATCCTCACACAGTGACATTGCCATGTAAAGGACCCCCAGATGAATGCATTTGCCCAACTAAGGACCCTAATCCAAAAGAAATCACTTTTTTCCAAGATTCCTTTTGAAAATAGCAGATCTACCAGCTCACAATGCATCACATTGCGACGCGTTGTGAGCTTGTAAATGGGCACCAGTGCCGTTTTGCACACGCCACGGTGTCGGAGAGCGCATTTTACTGTCTTCATAATACAAAATGACATTTGCCACGCCTCCACCTCTTAAATTCTGTCATATTACATGGTGGAAAATAGGAAGTTCTAAATGGCACCCACAGTGTTTGTCTATGTACTAATGTTCATTATTGATACGAGATGCATCTGTTAGATGTCGCCAGTGAGGTCATCCTGATTCTTATCTTGTCACGTTTCTATGTCACGTTTCTATGTCTCATATCTTATTGTCGTCATTTATCCAGCACTATACTGTATGTATTCCCTATGACCAGGGGTTCTCAACGTTTTTGGCCGGGGACCCCCGGAAATGCTTTGGCAATGTCTCGGGACCCCCGCCCCGCCCCCTCCCGACCCCCAATATAAATTGACTGCTACAATAACCTTAAACCATTTTGGGCGTGAACCCCTTTTGGTGTTTTAAGCATTGTTATAATTTAGCTATTTAAAAATAGCAGATCTACAAGCTCATAGCGCGCCACCGAGTGGCGCGCTACGAGCTTGTAGGTCTGCTATTTTTTTTTTTTTTTTTTTTTTAATAATTTGGGGACCCCCTAAAATAATTTGGCGACCCCCCGAGGGGTCGCGACCCACGGGTTGAGAACCCCTTCCCTATCTAATAAACTTTGTGAACTTGTCGCGTGATAATGTCTTTGTTCTCCTGGGCCCGCCGCTTAACCAAAGGAATACTTCAGCAGAATTGTCACAAACCACCCAGCCTGATAGAGCCAGACCGAGGGTCTTCTAGATCACAACAGTGACTGATATTTAGTCAAAACTTTCTAATAACCTACACAGAATCCTTCATTTAACCACAAAGATTTTCACATATAACGACGTGCCAAAAATAGGGAGGCAAGGCTGAAAGTGGTTCAAAATCAAGACATATCGGCTGCATAATTGCAGATAATGGGAAAAAATAAACGTTGCAGTAAATATTGGCCAATATGTCTCGGTCTGGCTTGTGTGTGTGTGTGTGTGTGTGTGTGTGTGTGTGTGTGTGTGTGTGTGTGTGTGCACGCGTGCGTGCGTGCATGCGTGAGTGCGTGCATGCGTGCGTGCGTGTGCGTGCGTGCGTGCGTGCGTGCGTGCATGCATGCGTGTGTGTGAGTGTGTGAGTGTGTGTATGCGCTGACCTGTGACGACCCCGGTGATGTACAGTTCACCGATGGTCCGGGCAAATGAGGCGACCGCCATGCCCAATCCACTGAGGCATCCACCCAGCATCACTGTTACCCGGCAACCCCAGCGCTCCACTAGCATGCTGCACAATGGACCTGGAGAGAAACAGAAACACAAGTTTTAAATGGACTATTCACACAATACAGAATCACACGCCGCATAATTTCGCTCACTGATAAACAGGAACAATGTACTTATTAGCACAACACAAGCTCATCTGCATTAGCACATTAGCACTGAACACTGACGAATTATAATACATAATAATGGTATGTTAAAACACAATGTTTAACACAATGAATTTCCATTTTCTATAATGCCGTCTCAGAAACACAATATAATAGCCTAGCTTTCCAAAACAGACAGAGGACAAATAGATTACGTATCAGACTAATTGAATAAAAATGCCCATGATGTATGCCATTTGTACAACCAAACAATGTAATGACTGAATTGTTTGATCATGTATTCAGGGTTCAGCAAGATGTCTATGTTGTGTTTGTGTGTGTGTGTGTGTGTGTGTGGAGGGGTGGGGGGGGGTAGTGACCGACGTACCAATAGTCCGACATATGAAGACTCACCCATGGCTTCCGTGTGCGGTTAAGGTTAGGTTAGGATTTGGGGTAGGGTGTCAGACTATTGTGTTGGCCTGGGCTGTGGCTCAGCGGTCCAGGCTTTCTGTCAAGCGTAATGCTGGTAATCCAGTCTGGCAGTGTGCCGCGGGTTCGACTCCCGATCCTGATGGCCTTTACTGCGTGTCACCCCCCATCTCTCTCCCCATTTCCTGTCAGCCTACTGACTGTACTCTATTAAAAAATAAAGGCGAAAGCCACAAAAAAAAAAGAAAAAAAGACTATTGCGTTTCGGAAAGTTAGGACGTCGGACCAAAGATTGTGTTAGGTCCTGTTTTTGAGCCATCCGCCAAAATCAGCTTTTACCATAATGAAAACACAAATTATTTATAAACCTAGGTAAGGGTGCAGTCACACGGAACATTTATTCTGCCTATGCGGCAGATTCTGCCAATGCTTTTCAATGGGGTTTGTTGCCATTCGCAGATTTCCACAAAAATAAATCCTGATAAAACATTAAACATGTGATGACAATTTCTATGATTCCTGAAATGTTCCCCAAGGCCTTAGCGCCACCCCCCCCCCCCCCTCCCCCAACAGAGAGAGGAGGACAGAGGGAAAGATAAGCAAACTTCCCTCCAGCAGAACAATTGGTTCCTGACTGCGGCTGAGCCCTGAACTCAGGCTCAGAAATAATAACCACCGCCTGACTCACTGCTGCTTGTCTCAACATGGGCCTGCTCTCCCAACGGGAGCGACAATGTGTGGCTTTTCCACAATGTTTGGCTCTCCACGACATGCTTTGCACGTGCGTGCGTGTGCGCGCGCATGCATGCATGTGTGAGTTTGACTGCTTTGCTGCAGTAACATCATATAGAAAACAAACAAACAAACCGCAAAGTACAAGCATTTTGAGGTTAGTTTAAAATGTAAAGTGCATCATATTCATAAATCAAATGCATTATTATTATTATTATTACTACTACTAGACCGGTTCTCATTGGCTACTCAAGAACGATGCAAGTCCGGAACAATGCAAGTTGGGATGCACAGACACAGGCAATACCCACCCATTGTCACTTGTTGTCAGAGTACCCGTGTCTGTCTGAAAGGTGTCCCTTTTATATCCATATCATATGTGGAGATTTCTATATCTGTCTGTATCTTTTATGCCCATGTATGGAGAGCCCTGATGTCTTCAGTTATGCCCAAGATATATGGGCATATCACACAAATCGGAAGTTCTGGACAACTGGATCTCCAGTTATGCACTCGACACAGGGGCGTAGCACTCCTTCGGGTCGCCAGCTGTGACGCACGCGCCGAGTTTAAAGTCGGATGGTCCTATAAGCACATGACCATAAATTAATGGGTGTAGTACCAGTCAGATCACGTGTTCTGGACAACCAGATCTCCATATCTGCCCATTATATAGGCGTATGGGTTGGACTGGCGGTTCTGGGCAACCACCTATCAAACCAACTCGACATGGTGCACAGCACTCTTTTGGGTCTCCGGCGGTACGCGCACCGAGTTTGAAGTCGGTCGGTCCGTTGTTCGGATCGTTCCCGACTCCCGAGATACGGGAACTACAAACGGGCAGAAATTTCACGTATTTATTGATTTGTATATACAAATGTATTATTGTTATGGTCAAGTGCACAGGCACTCAAGTGCACATCTCACCTTACTATATCCACAGCCCTCTCTATTCTCTGCAATGAAAGTCTGACACGTGTGAAGTTTGGACACTTGCAGGATCCAATACCAATTCGTTCCACACTTGCTGTTGCTGTTGAATTCTTGGATATGACAGAAATGTCGAAATCACAATAAGGCATCAGGATGTACTTCACAGAGACACACGTGCACATGTGCAGTTATTAGCAGAGTTTCTGTATGTATAAGTTTGTCATACTGCTTCTTTAAGCAGTTTAGCGCAATTAAGAGACACAACACAACAACAAAATAATTGTGAGTGTGGACTGTTTCTCATTTCTTTTACTGCTCATATGCCTGTCCATGGTGATCGTCATCCATCGGAGGTTCAGATGTGATTTGTGATTTTCTACCGCATCGCTCGCGACATGTTAACGTTTCTGCCGAAAGGTAAACAGCGTGAGCTAATGCTAATAAATATTAATAACCGATCTTTACAATGGCGGTCTCCATGCCGGTAAAGCGGAAATGAAACTACCTAAATATACAGAATAGGCCCTGGCAGGGTTTAACTACCTTCTGCCGCCAACAGGTGGCAGACAAAGAGTTAACCCATTTAGACCTGAGGACGATTCTACAAATGCCTTCTAAATCCTGACAGTTTTCTGAAAAACCTAGGTTTCTATGTCATTCTCAAACATTTTCATGTCAAAAAATTACAAAAATATATGTAATTGGCCACCGACCTCCATATGAAAATATGTTGTTTCAGGGACCTCCCAGAAGCAAAGATTTGAGTTAAAAACGTTTGATCTGAAAGAATATACTGTATATTCAAAGATTTGCAACACATTTTCACGATTTTTCAAAAATAGCAGATCTACCAGCGAGTGCCATGCTACGAGCTGGTAGATCTGCTATTTTTCAATAGCTAAAGTATAACATAATGCTTAAAACACCAAAAGGGGTTCCATTCCAGAATGGGTTAAGCCTGAATGGACAGCTTTGATGTGTCATGTCAGTGGATCAGCATCCTCACCCCCAGCATGCTGCACGGCCAACATGATGGCCGGGACCCACGACGTCTCTGTGTTGCTGGTGTTGAACTCTGTCTGCAGGTCTGTGTAGAAAATAGCGATGCACGACGGGAAAGCCAGCGTCATAGCCATAACCAGGATGGTGGCCAGCAGTACGATCCAACCCCAGCCTCCATCGGGGGCCACTGGTTGGCTGTGGTGGGTGGCGGGGGTGGTCCCGGGGTGGGATGCCGCCGCCGGCTCCGCCTGCTTCTCAAAGTCCACCTGCTGGTTTTGATCCTCCGAGTCGCTGTCCTGCACCCTGGACTCTGCAGTATGTCTTGTTTCTTCTGGAACCTGCTGTTGGGTGACATCGCTCCGAGCTAGGGTGCTGTCCCCGTGGCGGTGCCTTGGGGGCGGGGCGTGACCCTGGTCATCCACCTGACCTTCAGTCATCCTGGCTGGTTTGGCGATGTTTAGTCCCGCTTCATCTGCTGAGGATCAGAGAGCAGAAGTGAGTCATCGAGTCCATGAAAAGAGTTGAATTTTATAGGTCAATTGCACTATAGAATAATCTTCCAAGTGATATTCGTAACACCAAATTAAAAGCCTGTTTTAAAAAGAAACGTCGATTTCATATATAGGCTACTGTACACACAAAAATAGCCTACAATAACATCTTTCTTACCAGATTGACAGTGCTGTACTTTTTTACATATGTTGTATTCCTGTTGATATCTCTTTTTAGGTCGTACTTTTGTAAATGTATTTTGTTGTTGTTTTTTGTTGATAGGCTACACTGTGATATTTTCTATAGTTCCCACACATCTATTGGCAGTATATCATTTGGACATGGCAGTCAAACACAGTGCATGTTAGTCGCAAATGCAGATTGCCTAACATGCATATACTGTACGCCTACTGATTTTCATATTCTTATAAGAATACTAAGAAGATAATGATTATGCTTCAGTAGCCTATATAACTGATTTATAAGTAAGGAATGAAATTGTTCTTTTTCAGAACGATCAACCATTCAGAAAATGAAAGAAAACTCACTAAAATGTAGGCTAGGCTATTCATCAAAATGTACAGGACTTAGAATAGACCTACCCAAACAGTTCACTGCAACTGCAAAGCAACAGGTGAAAGAGGAAAACAGTCTCAGTCCATGGTCTATTCATTCAACATGATCAATGTATCCTGTTTAACTAGGCTAGCTTACATAAAAACGCTTTTCTCTTGCTAGATTAAATCGAATTTATTCCCTATGCTGCAGTGTCATGATCATTTGCCCCATTAGGCCTACCTAATAAATAGCCTACAAGCAAGTTAATTCCGTCTGCCGTCGTATCTTCAAACTGCTGCACTGTATCCCACAGAAAGAGCATTGTCTTGCGTCAGCCAGCCAACTCAAACACGCTGGCCCATCAAATTCTGAATATTTGGGCGGATTCAAAATCTCTCTTGTTTTCTTGCTCTCAACTTTTAGTGCCCTCAAATTAGTTCGCGCGCACACACACGCACGCGCGCGTGCGCACACACGCTTACTTACTTACACAATCGAATCTGGCCAATAATTCCATAGATTAGTCTATAAATCTACTTTTTCCCAATGCAACTTTAGTAAACTACTAAAAGAAAGTAGGCTATAGTTAAGGGCAGGCAGGCTTACCACTTCATTTGCACTTGTGCTGTCCAACCATTTCATCCTTAGGACATTTCATCGACCCCCGTGCGCCCCTTCGTCTCCAAGGGAACGGGCACCCATGCACCTGCACACCGTAACGCCGTCTGGTCTGACCTCAATTATACATCGAGGACAAATATAGGTAACACGAATTTACACTCAAGTCCATGTTTATAACATAAACATCGATATAACATTCGTTGCTGTTGACTTGTGCAGCCTCCGAGGTGGAAAGCCCTGGTGACGCGAGGTTAGCAGCCTCCTGCCTGCCGTCCCTTTCTTCATCAGCGCTTTGTAATTATTTTGGACTTGTAGCCTTCGGGCAATCATCAGATTGTCTTGCCTAGTGCCTGTCCCCTCTGAGGGCGGACCCCATGGTCCACATGTGAAATGCGCTCAGCGTTCGGATAACTCTTTTATCGTGGGGCTTAGTGCGCCTCGTGACTAAAAGGGTCTCGCTTATTATCCTTTCACACCACGTGAATCGGTGTGTGTGTGTGTGTGTGGCAGTGGCTGGTTTGGTAGAATGAAACATTTGTTTTAATTAGGCTACGGATTGTAGGCTATTGATTTGTTGTTTTCCTTCTGGGATTTTATTTCACTGCACCGGTGATGCTGGGCAGCCTAGCTGGCACCATTGATTTTACAATTACTGAAACACCTGCCTGCTTGAAAAGGTCTATTAGCTATGCTGGCTCTGGCTGACTTGATTCACATTAGCCAACATTAACCACACATTGGTTCATTGATTAGCCTGCATGTTGTTGTAGCCTAATTAATAGGCTAGACGACAAATGTCTAAATAAATCACCTTTGAAAAACATTCATTTGTAGACTAATCCTTTTGTGAGGTAGCCCAGCTCAGCTGGTTTTCAATAGTTTTTCATGAGAGACCTGGTCCTACTGAACCAAAGATATAGGCATTTAATTGATAGTAGGCTAACCATATTTTTAGCTAAAACTGATACAACCTGATCCCATGATGGAATAATGCAGAGTTCATAATTTGATAAATTAAGATGATCAACATTGTATTTGTAGCCTATGTGTGTTCCCAAGTATATAAGTCAGTGGTTCTAAAAGTGTGGTCCAACTCTCCTCTGTTATGTGTAAGTCATAAATACCAGCACTCACGTTGTGTCCTTTTAGGATTCTTTCTAAACTCTAAAAAAGGATTTAGAGTTGAAGAAGGCCACACGGCCGAAACGTCCATCTGTCTGTATGTTGCCTGTTGAGGGAAAACTAAAAATAAAACAAGAATCCTAAAAGGACACAACGTGAGTGCTGGTATTTATTCTCACAGTGTATATCTTCCTGAACCGTGCACCTGTTACACCATCACGTGGAATTATTCAACTGAGTGCTTGCTCTCGCTTTCTTCTTTATGTGTAGGCTATAGACAGTATCATTCTGTAGGCCTATTCATCTAACAAATAATGTGTATCAATTTGGGGGTCCTTGATATGAAAAGGTTTGAGAACCACTGACTGTCTGACTGACTGACTGATGATAACATTACAGCATTGGTTGCCAGTTGGCCACACAATGAACAAGCCAATTGCAAGCCATATCAGTGAAAATGGCAGGCCATGTTATCTTATCTCATGAAAGAGGTATTTAATTAAAACATCTCTGCCAGGACAGAAGGCATAGGAGAGGGAGATTATGTTTTCGGCCCTGTGTGTGTGTTCATTTGTTCGAATTTGAACTGCATGGTTGTGCTGGTTCCTCGAATGTGTGGGGAGGGCAGCTGTGGCGTGGAGTCATTCTACGGGTTGTTCTCAATCCACCTAGCCAAGAAACACAACAGAGTTTCTGACGTCCTTTTGTTGTTCTTGTATTAAGCAAGATGATGCAAGGCTCAGCTTCCGCCCTAATGCACAAAGGCCATGCTGTACAGGCAAAGAGAGGTCTGTGCCAATCAATACAATTGGAGAAAAGCATGTGTAAAGCGTTGTGCCAGAGCCTTATAGCTTGCCATGCCATGATGGACTGTGATATCAAAATAGGAAAAACAACTGCTTTGACAAAACGTCAGAAGCACTTGGAGGAACTGAAGGGCCTATAAGTCACTTTATTTGGTTCGACAACCGATCTTGAGGAGTCATTGTTGCCTGTAGTCAGAGGTTATGCACTTGTATGGCCACAAGAAGAATGAGGAAGGGGTTGAGTGTACCCCTCTGGATGAGTTGATGTGTACTGTCATCTCCTCAACTGAAGATTTAGGCAGCATGTACTAAGAGCCATGCACAATGCATGTTTGGTGCCGTAGTTGCGCCCTAGCACTTTTCTTTTACTACATTTATATATATAGGCTGATATAATATATAGATTTGGTAAATTTAAATGAATGTAATAATGACACAAGGTAATAATGACACATGTAATGAATGTAATAAGGACATCTTACCTTTTGAATTTGAAAGATAGACAAATCTATAGTAAATGGGGCATTTATATAGCGTCTTTATCCAAGGCGATTTATATAGATTGTGCATTACATTAACCCATTCACACACACATTCATACACCGATGGCAGAGGAAACCATGCAAGGCACCAACCTGCACATCGGGAGCAATTAGGGGTTCAGAATCTTGCTCAAAGACACTTCGACACTAACTCTGGGGGGAGACCGGGTTCGAATTCATGGCAACCTTGCGGTTCCCATTCGGTCACTCTACCCCTGAGCCACTGCCGCCCCATAGTGAGGATGTTTTGTCTTATGTAACCGGTGCAAATTTGATGGCTTCCTGATCATGTATTTCCAGAGATACTGTACATGTAATACTGTCCCTTTTGAAGAAGATTACATTTTCACTATCTTTGGTTTTGGAGATGGTTCAAACGTCAATTAAATGAACTAAGTTATACAACCAGCCATTTAAAAACTATACATATTCAAGTTTAATAACAACAATTAAATGCTTTGTTCTTGTTGGGTATAGGGGTATTCAAGTCATGGGAGCTGGATTTCTGCATGACCGGTGATGAAATGGCACCCTCTGGCGGCATGATTTGACAGGCTTAACCAAATACTTTTTTCCATTTCAAGCTTTTAATGTTTTTAATTTATTTGACTGTGTGTGTGTGTGTGTGTGTGTGTGTGTGTGTGTGTGTGTGTGTGTGTGTGTGTGTGTGTGTGTGTGTGTGTGCGTGTGCCTGTGCCTGTGCGTGTGTGTGCATGGATGCATGCGTGCGTGTGTATCACATTGATTCATTTAGAATAGAAACCAGGCTTTCTGTAGTGGAAAGCCAGTGTTTGGAAGTGATCTCCTTCCATTGACAAATTTCGACCCTGCATGGTGTCGAGTATAGATGCCCCGATACTGTATCGGTATCGGAAAAGTATCGGATCGGCCCTTATTTGGTCATATCGGTATTGGCAAATATGCCAGTCTAACCACCGATCCGACACAGGTGTAAGGGGTTGAAACTATGGCAGGTAAATTAAATTAAATTAAATGTTGGGGCATGTGGAGTTTGCTTTCGAGTTGCCCAAACTGCAAGTGCACATTTGAGTGAGGAGTCTGCTATAAACACAACACAAGATAGCTAGATAGCTAACACTATTCCCAGTCAGTGGACTTCAAAATAAGATTTATTTTCTTTTTATATGTTATTCTCTTGTATCGGTATCGGCTAACACAGAAATTGTGGTATCGGGATCGGATCGGAAATGAAAAAAGTGTATCGGGACATCCCTAGTTTCGATAATTAGACCCTGTCTTGTTCTATCGAGATAGTAGCAAGATAGTTGCAAGTTAGTAAGCTTTACTGGCGTATTTTCATTGTTCTACCCACAACATATCAGAGGTACATTTTTTACAATTAGGCTATTTGAAAACATTAGTTACTTTGTAGATTTTGATTAGGCCTACTGTTACAAAACATACATTTACCACTTTAAACTTTGGCTATTTGAAAATAGAAGATCTATACTTGTAGATCTTCTATTTTCAAAAGATTTATATACATTTTAGACATAATGATAACTTGTGAAACGAGACATTCTAGCCTACATAACGAGTACTTATAGTTTGATGCCACTTCTTTTGTACTTTTACTCAAGTATACATTTTGATTACCGGACTTTTACTTGTAACAGGGTGTATTTCTGCACTGCAGTATTGATACTTTTACTTACAGTAAGTAACAAATCACACTGGTGTGACGTGAGAGGCACCTGGTAATGTTTGTTTATAGTGCTCTAAACAAACACTGGTGCGAACTGAGGTGCGCCCAGATTTTTGTTGATGTTCTCATATCCATGAAAAATGAAAAAATGAAATTACAACATGTATTTATATCAGCGAGATGACTTTGCTAATTATTTACCCTAAACAAACGTCCATAGACTTGGCTGGCACAAATCTCATCATAATTTACCCTAAATAAACATTAAAGTCCATAGACTTGGCTGGCATAAATTACATCATAATTTACCCTAAACAAACATTAAAGTCCATAGACTTTGGCTGGGACAGGAAATGTATTATTAAGCCCTCCACAAATATTAAAAGTTCATAGACTTGGCTGGCCTATGATGTAATTTTGGAAAGCCATGCATTGGAGGGGCTCGCGCTCCTCAAAAAGTCGAGGTGGTTGCCATATGACATACTGTACCGGTAATTCGAAAGCCAGATGTTGGAGGGGCTAGCGCCCCTCAAACAATCTGAGTATACTTTTTCCACCAATGCATATCTGTGTGTATGGTTCATAGTGCCCAATATTACAATCAGAGGCCAATCTGGACTCTGGAGCTGATGTCATATACTACGTCATAATGAGAAGGCATCAGAGGGATGGCGTCATCAAGTGACACATAGAACTGTCAAGCATAACAAGCTTCCTGTCAGTGAGACACCAGTGCCCGACAGGTGCACTTTACGGAAGTACTGTTTGAAGGAACAAGTTTTCTGTCAATGCGACATCACTGCTCGACAGGTGCATTCTTCAATAAGATCATTTGAAGGAACATTCTGCAGCACCTGTCGAATATTGATGAATCATTAGAAAGAGATGTTGACAATGGCTCTTAATACGGAATGGGATTATGTCATTCAGAACCCAGAGCCCCAGGCTCAGCTGTCGTCATCCAAAGCGGCCATGGAGGAATATCTGAGACAGTTCTTTCTGATAGTAGAGAAAGCAGAAGCTGAGAATAAGATCCTAAAGGAGGAGAATGCCAAACTCAGCAACAAGGAACTCGACACTTCCCAAGCCCTCCGGGAAATGGAACAGAAGTTAATGGAGGAGAGGCAGGAGAATGAGATGATGCTGTCTGAGAGACAGAAAGCCTGGAAAGAAGAAATGGACCAGATGGAAAAGAAGTGGGAAGAGGCCTTGTTGCAAAGCATAGAACATGACAGTCAGAAGATAAACAAACTGCTTGAAGATAAGGAAAGGCACCTCGCCACACAGCAGAAGATCACACACATGGAGCAGGTTATCACAGACATGGCGAAAAAGATGAAGACAAAAGAAGAAGAGGCCCTACATATGGAAAAGACCCTGCATTTCCTTCAATCGAAGTTGCAGGAAGAGAGGAGATATAAAGAGAAGGCAAATGCCACCCTGCAAGAGATACTCTGCAGTGAGGCAGAAAGGACCAAGAGGTTGTTGTCTGAAAGAGAAGAGACCTGGAAAGAGAAGATGGACCTGATGGAAGCGCTGATGAAACAGACGCTGGAGCAAACCGTGGACGAGTACAAGCAGCAGATAAACGAGCTGCTTCAAGAAAATGAGGCTTTGGATGAAAACCTCTGCTTTGCACAGAAGAAAATCTCACACATGGAGAAAGAGATGAAGACAATTGAGGTCAAAACCAAGGTCAAGATCTTCCAAGAGTCATCTCTTGTAAGACCTTGCAAGATGGTGCAGTCTGAGAGAGAGAACGCCTTGAGAGAGCAGATGGAGCAGATAGAAGGTGTGTGGAAACAGAGACTGGAGCAGTGCAAGGAGGTGGACCAGATCAGGGGAGAATATACAGAACAACGGACTGTTTGGACCAACAAAGAAATGATCTGGGCCAGTGAGAGGGAGACTTTGCAGAATGAGAACGACACTTTGCAGGAGCGCCTCAACAACAGAGGCAAAACAAAGAGTGTCTGGAGAAAAGCGTTTGGCTATGGAAGGAGGGTTTTGAGGAGCACCTCGACAACAATGTCTCAAAGAAGGTATTCTGCTGCCGGTGCCGGAGAAGACATGCCTCTGCCAACCCCATCCCTGTCCCTGACTTCAGGCACCGCAGCTGAGGAGGACGAGTCTGCGGCGGCTGCTAGTCCTGAACCCTTGGCAGAGGCAGAGAAGGTAGTGACACCTGCAACCTTGGAGCCAAAAGAAGACACCCTGCCAGAGCCCAACCCAGATACACATACATCTGAGGAGCCCACAGAGAAGAAAAGCCCCACCCTTGTCCCTGTTTTAATAGATCGTAAAGACAGAGATCGTAGGTACAGCACCACAGCCGAGGGCGAGGCCGTGGCGGTAAAGGCGCATGCAGCAGTGGGACTCGGGCACGATGTCCATGTCTACGATGGAGATGAGCCAGAAGGTTGCGACCTGCATAAAGATGTCCAAGACACTGGTCTCCAGAACACTGTATCCCAGTTTAAATCAGTCATTCCCGTCCACTGAGTCCTCAGTCCTTCGATTCTTACAACCAACGTGTATCACTCCTTTGGGCTCATGTGCCCTATAGTAATAGTAGATACAAATCTCGATTGAAGGGATCAAATTGCCATCTTGAACCTTTTCTTTTCTTTTGTAAAAGTATATAGTATGACTTCCTTTGTCACCTTATTAAAGCAAGTCTGTTTGATTTTTTTGATGAGGTCCTATATGAGTTTTTTTTCTTTTTCTGATTACGCTTTTTTGGTGATAGCCTTTTTTCTTGCTGGAATGTTTTTTGTCCGTTTTTTTTACAACATGTTTTTTTTAATGATAAGTCTGGCAAGTATGATATGAGAGCCTTCTTTGCACTAACAATGTCCTGCAGGGTTTATGGACTCACATAGCCACATGCGCAACATTGTGGCTGATCAGCCACACTACGCAGTCACAGCTGTGAAAAGTTGATGCACTGGTGCTCCTGTGTTAGTAATCAGGTGGTACCAGTGCCATTATCAATCGAATGAAACCAAATTAATATAGCATTAAAAACAACTCTCATTGTACCACATATAGTGTATTCAACACTATAGTATGTAGGACTAGTAGCATGCCAAAGCTTGTGCTATTGCCATTGAGAATGCATTGGGCGTTTAAGTTAAATAACTCAGAAACTACAAAACATTTCAAAGTCAAAAGTTCCAACATGTGTCTCAACAGTAAGCTGACTTATAAAAAGTGTGAATGGAGTTTCTAGGTGAAAGTGCTTTTTTTGACGTGCCAATATCTGCCATTGAGCCCCATTGTAAATTTCTCAAATTTGAAAGCACTATATTTCTAAAACTATGAAACATTTCAAAGATTCCTTTTCAGGCAAACATGGCCACCATAAGATGAACCTAAATAGGTTTGAATGGGGTTTCTAGGTGTAAGTATGTAGGACTAGTAGCATGCCAAAGTTTGTGCTATTGCCATTGAGAATGCATTGGGCGTTTAAGTTAAATAACTCCGAAACAACAAAACATTTCAAAGTCAAAAGTTCCAGCATGTGTCTCCACAGTAAGCTGAATTATAAAAAGTGCTTTTTTGACGTGCCAATATCTGCCATTGAGCCCCATTGTAAATTTCTCAAATTTGAAAACACTATATTTCTAAAACTATGAAACATTTCAAAGATTCCTTTTCAGGCAAACGACACTGTAAGATGAACCTAAATAGGTTTGAATGGGGTTTCTAGGTGTAAGTATGTAGGACTAGTAGCATGCCAAAGTTTGTGCTATTGCCATTGAGAATGCATTGGACGTTTAAGTTAAATAACTCCGAAACTACAAAACATTTCAAAGTCAAAAGTTCCAGCATGTGTCTCAACAGTAAGCTGACTTATAAAAAGTGTGAATGGAGTTTCTAGGTGAAAGTGCTTTTTTGACGTGCCAATATCTGCCATTGAGCCCCATTGTAAATTTCTCAAATTTTAAAGCACTATATTTCTAAAACTATGAAACATTTCAAAGATTCCTTTTCAGGCAAACATGGCCACCATAAGATGAACCTAAATAGGTTTGAATGGGGTTTCTAGGTGTAAGTATGTAGGACTAGTAGCATGCCAAAGTTTGTGCTATTGCCATTGAGAATGCATTGGACGTTTAAGTTAAATAACTCCGAAAATACAAAACTCAAAGTCAAAAGTTCCAGCATGTGTCTCAACAGTAAGCTGACTTATAAAAAGTGTGAATGGAGTTTCTAGGTGAAAGTGCTTTTTTGACGTGCCAATATCTGCCATTGAGCCCCATTGTACATTTCTCATATTTGAAAGCACTATATTTCTAAAACTATGAAACATTTCAAAGATTCCTTTTCAGGCAAACATGGCCACCGTAAGATGAACCTAAATAGGTTTGAATGGGGTTTCTAGGTGTAAGTATGTAGGACTAGTAGCATGCCAAAGTTTGTAAAGTGCTTTTTTGACGTGCCAATATCTGCCATTGAGCCCCATTGTAAATTTCTCAAATTTGAAAGCACTATATTTCTAAAACTATGAAACATTTTAAAGATTCCTTTTCAGGCAAACATGGCCACCGTAAGATGAACCTAAATAGGTTTGAATGGGGTTTCTAGGTGTAAGTATGTAGGACTAGTAGCATGCCAAAGTTTGTGCTATTGCCATTGAGAATGCATTGGGCGTTTAAGTTAAATAACTCCGAAACAACAAAACATTTCAAAGTCAAAAGTTCCAGCATGTGTCTCCACAGTAAGCTGAATTATAAAAAGTGCTTTTTTGACGTGCCAATATCTGCCATTGAGCCCCATTGTAAATTTCTCAAATTTGAAAACACTATATTTCTAAAACTATGAAACATTTCAAAGATTCCTTTTCAGGCAAACGACACTGTAAGATGAACCTAAATAGGTTTGAATGGGGTTTCTAGGTGTAAGTATGTAGGACTAGTAGCATGCCAAAGTTTGTGCTATTGCCATTGAGAATGCATTGGACGTTTAAGTTAAATAACTCCGAAACTACAAAACATTTCAAAGTCAAAAGTTCCAGCATGTGTCTCAACAGTAAGCTGACTTATAAAAAGTGTGAATGGAGTTTCTAGGTGAAAGTGCTTTTTTGACGTGCCAATATCTGCCATTGAGCCCCATTGTAAATTTCTCAAATTTTAAAGCACTATATTTCTAAAACTATGAAACATTTCAAAGATTCCTTTTCAGGCAAACATGGCCACCATAAGATGAACCTAAATAGGTTTGAATGGGGTTTCTAGGTGTAAGTATGTAGGACTAGTAGCATGCCAAAGTTTGTGCTATTGCCATTGAGAATGCATTGGACGTTTAAGTTAAATAACTCCGAAAATACAAAACTCAAAGTCAAAAGTTCCAGCATGTGTCTCAACAGTAAGCTGACTTATAAAAAGTGTGAATGGAGTTTCTAGGTGAAAGTGCTTTTTTGACGTGCCAATATCTGCCATTGAGCCCCATTGTACATTTCTCATATTTGAAAGCACTATATTTCTAAAACTATGAAACATTTCAAAGATTCCTTTTCAGGCAAACATGGCCACCGTAAGATGAACCTAAATAGGTTTGAATGGGGTTTCTAGGTGTAAGTATGTAGGACTAGTAGCATGCCAAAGTTTGTAAAGTGCTTTTTTGACGTGCCAATATCTGCCATTGAGCCCCATTGTAAATTTCTCAAATTTGAAAGCACTATATTTCTAAAACTATGAAACATTTTAAAGATTCCTTTTCAGGCAAACATGGCCACCGTAAGATGAACCTAAATAGGTTTGAATGGGGTTTCTAGGTGTAAGTATGTAGGACTAGTAGCATGCCAAAGTGTGTGCTATTGCCATTGAGAATGCATTGGACGTTTAAGTTAAATAACTCCGAAGCTACAAAACATTTCAAAGTCAAAAGTTCCAACATGTGTCTCAACAGTAAGCTGACTTATAAAAAGTGTGAATGGAGTTTCTAGGTGAAAGTGCTTTTTTGACGTGCCAATATCTGCCATTGAGCCCCATTGTACATTTCTCATAATTGAAAGCACTATATTTCTAAAACTATGAAACATTTCAAAGATTCCTTTTCAGGCAAACATGGCCACCGTAAGATGAACCTAAATAGGTTTGAATGGGGTTTCTAGGTGTAAGTATGTAGGACTAGTAGCATGCCAAAGTTTGTGCTATTGCCATTGAGAATGCATTGGACGTTTAAGTTAAATAACTCCGAAGCTACAAAACATTTCAAAGTCAAAAGTTCCAACATGTGTCTCAACAGTAAGCTGACTTATAAAAAGTGTGAATGGAGTTTCTAGGTGAAAGTGCTTTTTTGACGTGCCAATATCTGCCATTGAGCCCCATTGTAGATTTCTCAAATTTGAAAGCACTATATTTCTAAAACTATGAAACATTTCAAAGATTCCTTTTCAGGCAAACATGGCCACCGTAAGATGAACCTAAATAGGTTTGAATGGGGTTTCTAGGTGTAAGTATGTAGGACTAGTAGCATGCCAAAGTTTGTAAAGTGCTTTTTTGACGTGCCAATATCTGCCATTGAGCCCCATTGTAAATTTCTCAAATTTGAAAGCACTATATTTCTAAAACTATGAAACATTTTAAAGATTCCTTTTCAGGCAAACATGGCCACCGTAAGATGAACCTAAATAGGTTTGAATGGGGTTTCTAGGTGTAAGTATGTAGGACTAGTAGCATGCCAAAGTTTGTGCTACTGCCATTGAGAATGCATTGGACGTTTAAGTTAAATAACTCCGAAGCTACAAAACATTTCAAAGTCAAAAGTTCCAACATGTGTCTCAACAGTAAGCTGACTTATACAAAGTGTGAATGGAGTTTCTAGGTGAAAGTGCTTTTTTTGACATGCCAATATCTGCCATTGAGCCCCATTGTAAATTTCTCAATTTGAAAGCACTATATTTCTAAAACTATGAAACATTTCAAAGATTCCTTTGCAGGCAAACATGGCCACCATAAGATGAACCTTAATAGGTTTGAATGGGGTTTCTAGGTGTAAGTATGTAGGACTAGTAGCATGCCAAAGTTTGTGCTATTGCCATTGAGAATGCATTGGGCGTTTAAGTTAAATAACTCCGAAACAACAAAACATTTCAAAGTCAAAAGTTCCAGCATGTGTCTCCACAGTAAGCTGACTTATAAAAAGTGCTTTTTTGACGTTCCAATATCTGCCATTGAGCCCCATTGTAAATTTCTCAAATTTGAAAACACTATATTTCTAAAACTATGAAACATTTCAAAGATTCCTTTTCAGGCAAACATGGCCACTGTAAGATGAACCTAAATAGGTTTGAATGGGGTTTCTAGGTGTAAGTATGTAGGACTAGTAGCATGCCAAAGTTTGTGCTATTGCCATTGAGAATGCATTGGACGTTTAAGTTAAATAACTCGGAAACTAAAAAACATTTCAAAGTCAAAAGTTCCAGCATGTGTCTCAACAGTAAGCTGACTTATAAAAAGTGTGAATGGAGTTTCTAGGTGAAAGTGCTTTTTTGACGTGCCAATATCTGCCATTGAGCCCCATTGTACATTTCTCAAATTTGAAAGCACTATATTTCTAAAACTATGAAACATTTCAAAGATTCCTTTTCAGGCAAACATGGCCACCATAAGATGAACCTAAATAGGTTTGAATGGGGTTTCTAGGTGTAAGTATGTAGGACTAGTAGCATGCCAAAGTTTGTGCTATTGCCATTGAGAATGCATTGGACGTTTAAGTTAAATAACTCGGAAACTACAAAACATTTCAAAGTCAAAAGTTCCAGCATGTGTCTCAACAGTAAGCTGACTTATAAAAAGTGTGAATGGAGTTTCTAGGTGAAAGTGCTTTTTTGACGTGCCAATATCTGCCATTGAGCCCCATTGTACATTTCTCAAATTTGAAAGCACTATATTTCTAAAACTATGAAACATTTCAAAGATTCCTTTTCAGGCAAACATGGCCACCATAAGATGAACCTAAATAGGTTTGAATGGGGTTTCTAGGTGTAAGTATGTAGGACTAGTAGCATGCCAAAGTTTGTGCTATTGCCATTGAGAATGCATTGGACGTTTAAGTTAAATAACTCCGAAAATACAAAACATTTCAAAGTCAAAAGTTCCAGCATGTGTCTCAACAGTAAGCTGACTTATAAAAAGTGTGAATGGAGTTTCTAGGTGAAAGTGCTTTTTTGACGTGCCAATATCTGCCAGTGAGCCCCCATTGTACATTTCTCATATTTGAAAGCACTATATTTCTAAAACTATGAAACATTTCAAAGATTCCTTTTCAGGCAAACATGGCCACCGTAAGATGAACCTAAATAGGTTTGAATGGGGTTTCTAGGTGTAAGTATGTAGGACTAGTAGCATGCCAAAGTTTGTGCTATTGCCATTGAGAATGCATTGGACGTTTAAGTTAAATAACTCAGAAAATACAAAACATTTCAAAGTCAAAAGTTCCAGCATGTGTCTCAACAGTAAGCTGACTTATAAAAAGTGTGAATGGAGTTTCTAGGTGAAAGTGCTTTTTTGACGTGCCAATATCTGCCATTGAGCCCCATTGAACATTTCTCAAATTTGAAAGCACTATATTTCTAAAACTATGAAACATTTCAAAGATTCCTGGTCAGGGGACCTTAGTATAATTGCCTTATTTGAATCTGAATCCAACATATAACAAACATATTTGTGATTTTTGTTCGTTTAATTTGATTCCAGCAAACAGAAATTTGCTAGTTTTTCCTTTTTTTGTTCAGAATTGAAAAATGGGAAAACGCTAAACGAAAAATCACAAAAACTGGTCAGGGACCTTAGTATAAGTATGTTTGTTCAATTTAATCCAGCAAAAAGAAAATTGCTATTTTTTTCCTTTTTTTGTTCAGAATTGAAAAATGGGAAAACACTAACCGAAAAATCACAAAAATGGTGGTGCCTTAGTATAATTCTGTTTGAGTCCAGCAAACGGAAATTTGTTTTTTTTTTCCTTTTTTTTTGTTCAGATTTGAAAAATGTGAAAACTCAAAGCCAAAACCCAGCTTTTAAAAGCTGCCTCAAAGTTGAGTTTTCAGGAGAAAAAAAGCACGCAAAAAAAAGCTGTTCATTCCAAGCTTCAAAACGAAAAAGCTGGTATACATAGAGATAACATGGGAGCACGAAGCAAGAAGCTGCTTGATTATGCCTTTGGTTTTTTTGCACTACTGATTGTTACCCGTTTCCTTTCTTGTCAGTTAAAATTATCATTCATCATCACTTCCATCTTGTCCATCACCTAACCCTAACCCTAACCCTAACCCTAACCCTAGTTGTCTGGTACCAGATTGGTTACCATATGGTACCAGAACAAAACCAACAAAAAAGCAGTTGAGTTGTCTGGAACCAGTGGTGCAGTGTGTTAGGACGCTGCCACATGATCGGGAGATGGTGAGTTCAAACCCCACTCAAGTCATTACTTTCAAGACCAATTTCAGAAGAAGAAAACCAACACATTCAAAGGCATATCAATCCCATTAATCCGTTTTCTTATCAAGTTGAAGGCATCCCGGATTTTGTTGAGGGTGGGTTGGGTGTTTCACGGTTTCTCATCAACTCCATGTTAAATCACCCAATTACCCGCCAACGGACACTAGCCCTAACCCTAACCCTTGTTGTCTGTTACCAGATTGGTTACCATATGGTACCAAAACAAAACAAACAAGAAAGCAGTGTGAATTGTCTGGAACCAGTGGTGCAGTGTGTTAGAACGCTCCCACATGATCGGGAGATGGTGAGTTCAAATCCCACTCAAGTCCTTACTTTCAAGACCGATTTCAGAAGAAGAAAACCAACAAAAAAGCAGTTGAATTGTCTGGAACCAGTGGCGCATTGTGTTAGAACGCTCCCACATGATCGGGAGATGGTGAGTTCAAATCCCACTCAAGTCTTTACTTTCGTGACCGATTTCAGAAGAAGAAAACCAACAAAAAAGCAGTTGAATTGTCTGGAACCAGTGGCGCAGTGTGTTAGGACACTGTCACATGATCGGGAGATGGTGAGTTCAAACCACACTCAAGTCTTTACTTTCAAGACCGATTTCAGAAGAAGAAAACCAACGACCTATCAACCAACACATTCAAAGGCATATCAATCCCATTAATCCATTTTCTTAACAAGTTGAAGGCATCCCGGATTTTGTTGAGGGTGGGTTGGGTGTTTCACGGTTTCTCATCAACTTTATGTTAAATCACACAATTACCCCCCAACGGACACTAGCCCTAACCCTAACCCTAACCCTAACCCTAACCCTAGTTGTCTGGTACCAGATTGGTTACCATATGGTACCAGAACAAAACCAACAAAAAAGCAGTTGAGTTGTCTGGAACCAGTGGCGCAGTGTGTTAGGACGCTGCCACATGATCGGGAGATGGTGAGTTCAAACCCCACTCAAGTCATTACTTTCAAGACCAATTTCAGAAGAAGAAAACCAACACATTCAAAGGCATATCAATCCCATTAATCCGTTTTCTTATCAAGTTGAAGGCATCCCGGATTTTGTTGAGGGTGGGTTGGGTGTTTCACGGTTTCTCATCAACTCCATGTTAAATCACCCAATTACCCGCCAACGGACACTAGCCCTAACCCTAACCCTAGTTGTCTGTTACCAGATTGGTTACCATATGGTACCAGAACAAAACAAACAAGAAAGCAGTGTGAATTGTCTGGAACCAGTGGTGCAGTGTGTTAGAACGCTCCCACATGATCGGGAGATGGTGAGTTCAAATCCCACTCAAGTCCTTACTTTCAAGACCGATTTCAGAAGAAGAAAACCAACAAAAAAGCACTTGAATTGTCTGGAACCAGTGGCGCAGTGTGTTAGAACGCTCCCACATGATCGGGAGATGGTGAGTTCAAACCCCACTCTAGTCTTTACTTTCAAGACCGATTTCAGAAGAAGAAAACCAACAAAAAAGCCGTGCTAATTGTCTGGACCCAGTGGCTCAGTGTGTTAGGACGCTGCCACATGATCAGGAGATGTTGGGTTCAAACCCCACTCAAGTTCAAACCAAAAAAAAGTTCCAGGGTGCAATCCCACCCCAGTATTTACTGTGACACTTTGCTTTCCACACTGACATCAAGTAGCACAGAAAAGCTGTGTTGTAGTAACCATCAGTTAGCTCAGTGTGATGAGAGGCTGTCCTTGGGAGCCACAGGTCCAGGGTTCAAATCCCACATTAGTCATAATTGTGACACTTTGCTTTGCACACTGATTTCCAGAAGGACAACTTTAAAGCAGCCCAGAAATTCACCATGATTGTGTGCCGCTAAGTGGCCCAGCGGATAAGTCAGATGATATCCGTAGTATACCTAGTAGAAGTGTGCCGGTTCAAACCCGACATACTCCTAGTAGGCAGTGATGGTTCAAATCACTGACACCTAGGAGTAGGAGTGGCCCAGTGGATAAATCAGATGATATCCGTAGAATACCTAGTAGAAGTATGCCGGCCGACATACTCCTAGTAGGATGGTGCTAGATCAAATCACCAACACCTACAGTAAGTAGGAGTGTGTGCAGTTAAGTGGCCTGGTGGATAAATCAGATAATATCCATAGAATACATAGTAGAAGTCTGCTGGTTCAAAACCCGACATAGGATGCTGCTGGTTCAAATCACCATCACCTAGTAGGTAGGACCGTGTGCTGTTAATTGGCCCGGTGGATAAATCAGATAATATCCGTAGAATACCTTGTGGGATGGTGCTGGTTCAAATCACCATCACCTAGAGTAGGTAGGACCGTGTGCCGTAAATTGGCCCGGTGGATAAATCAGATAATATCCGTAGAATACCTAGTGGGATGGTGCTGGTTCAAATCACCATCACCTAGAGTTTGTAGGACCGTGTGCCGTTAATTGGCCCGGTGGATAAATCAGATAATAGCTGTAGAATACCTAGTAGGTAGGTGGTCAGGTAAGAGTATCTAGGGGCAGAGTAGGTTGAAGTGTAGATAGGGGGAGAGTAGGCGAGGGTTGGTCAGTTAGGGGGAGGAGTAGGTGAGGGGGGTAAGGTAGGGGGAGATTAGGTGAGGGGGGGGGGTGGCAGGCAGGGGGAGAGTAGGCGAGGGGGGCCAGGCAGGGGGAGAGTAGGAGAGGAGGGAGGCCAGGCAGGGGGAGAGTAGGAGAGGAGGGAGGCCAGGCAGGGGGAGAGTAGGAGAGGGGAAGGCCAGGCAGGGGGTGAGTGGGGCCAGGCAGGGGGAGAGTAGGATGGAGGCCAGGCAGGGGTCTTCCTGACTTTTTTTTTTATAATTAGTAAATAAGTTAAAAAAAATATTTTTTTATAAAAATATTATAAATATTTTATTATAATTTTTTAATTTTTTCTAAAATTATTTTTTTTAAAAAATAGGAAGAGCCCCCCTGCCTCGCCTCCCTCCTCTCCTACTCTCCCCTGGCCTCCCTCCTCTCCTCTCCTACTCTCCCCCTGCCTGGCATCCCCCCTCGCCTACTCTCCCCCTGCCTGTCATCCCCCCTCTCCCCCTGCCTGGCCTCTCTCCTCTCCTACTCTCCCCCTGCCTGGCCCCCCTCACCTACTCTCCCCCTGACAGCCACCCCCTCGCCTACTCTTCCCCTGCCTTCCCACCCCCTCGCCTACTCTCCACCTCGCCTGCCCCCCCCCAACCTACTCTCCACCTTGCCTGCCCCCCCTCACCTACTCCTCCACCTAACTGACCAACCCTCGCCTACTCTCCCCCTATCTACACCTCAACTTACTCTGCCCCTACATACTCTTACCTGACCCCCTACCTACTCTAGGTGATGGTGATTTGAACCAGCACCATCCTACGGATATTATGTGATTTATCCACCGGGCCAATTAACGGCACACGGTCCAACATACTCTAGGTGACGGTGATTTTAACCAGCACCATCCCACTAGGTATTCTACGGATATTATCTGATTTAACCACCGGGCCAATTAACAGCACACGGTCCTACCTACTCTAGGTGATGGTGATTTGAACCAGCACCATCCCACTAGGTATTCTACGGATATTATCTGATTTAACCACCGGGCCAATTAACGGCACACGGTCCTACCTACTCTAGGTGATGGTGATTTGAACCAGCACCATCCCACTAGGTATTCTACAGATATTATCTGATTTATCCACCGGGCCAATTAACGGCACACGGTCCTACCTACTCTAGGTGATGGTGATTTGAACCAGCACCATCCTATGTCGGGTTTGAACCGGCAGACTTCTACTAGGTATTCTATGGATATTATCTGATTTATCCACCAGACCACTTAACTGAACACACTCCTACTTACTGTAGGTGTTGGTGATTTGAACTAGCACCATCCTAGTAGGAGTATGTCGGCCGGCATACTTCTACTAGGTAATCTACGGATATCATCTGATTTATCCACAGGGCAACTCCTAATCTAGGTGTCAGTGATTTGAACCATCACGGCCTACTAGGAGTATGTCGGGTTTGAACCGGCACACTTCTACTAGGTATACTACGGATATCATCAGACTTATCCGCTGGGCCACTTACCGGCACACAATCATGGTGAATTTCTGGGCTGCTTTAAAGTTGTCCTTCAGGAAATCAGTGTGCAAAGCAAAGTGTCACAGTTATGACTAATGTGGGATTTGAACCCTGGACCTGTGGCTCCCAAGGACAGCCTCTCATCACACTGAGCTAACTGATGGTTACTACAACACAGCTTTTCTGTGCTACTTGATGTCAGTGTGGAAAGCAAAGTGTCACAGTAAAGACTTGGGTGGGATTGCACCCTGGACCTTTATTTTTTTGTTTGAACTTGAGTGGGGTTTGAACCCACCATCTCCTGATCATGTGGCAGCGTCATAACACACTGAGCCACTGGGTCCAGACAATTCACACTGCTTTTTTGTTGGTTTTCTTCTTCTGAAATCGGTCTTGAAAGTAAAGACTTGAGTGGGGTTTGAACTCACCATCTCCCGATCATGTGGCAGCGTCCTAACACACTGCGCCACTGGTTCCAGACAATTCAACTGCTTTTTTGTTGGTTTTCTTCTTCTGAAATCGGTCTTGAAAGTAAAGACTTGCGTGGGGTTTGAACTAACCATCTCCCGATCATGTGGCAGCGTCCTAACACACTGCACCACTGGTTCCAGACAATTCAACTGCTTTTTTGTTGGTTTTCTTCTTCTGAAATCGGTCTTGAAAGTGGTTTGAACTCACCATCTCCCGATCATGTGGCAGCGTCCTAACACACTGCGCCACTGGTTCCAGACAGTTCAACTGCTTTTTTGTTGGTTTTCTTCTTCTGAAATCGGTCTTGTAAATTAAAGACTTGCGTGGGGTTTGAACTAACCATCTCCCGATCATGTGGCAGCGTCCTAACACACTGCACCACTGGTTCCAGACAATTCAACTGCTTTTTTGTTGGTTTTCTTCTTCTGAAATCGGTCTTGAAAGTAAAGACTTGAGTGGGGTTTGAACTCACCATCTCCCGATCATGTGGGAGGGTTCTATCACACTGCGCCACTGGTTCCAGACAATTCACACTGCTTTTTTGTTGTTTTTCTTCATCTGAAATCGGTCTTGAAAGTAAAGACTTGAGTGGTGTTTGAACTCACCATCTCCAGATCATGTGGCAGCATCCTAACACACTGCGCCAATGGTTCCAGACAATTCAACTTCTTTTTTGTTGGTTTTATTCTTCTGAAATCGGTCTTGAAAGTAAAGACTTGAGTGGGGTTTGAACTCACCATCTCCCAATCACTTGGCAGCGTCCTAACACACTGCGCCACTGGTTCCAGACAATTCAACTTCTTTTTTGTTGGTTTTATTCTTCTGAAATCGGTCTTGAAAGTAAAGACTGAGTGGGGTTTGAACTCACCATCTCTCGATCATTTGGCAGCGTCCTAACACACTGCGCCACTGGTTCCAGACAATTCAACTGCTTTTTTGTTGGTTTACTTCTTCTGAAATCGGTCTTGAAAGTAAAGACTTCAGTGAGGTTTGAACTCACCATCTCCCGATCATTTGGCAGCGCCCTAACACACTGCGCCACTGGTTCCAGACAATTCAACTGCTTTTTTGTTGGTTTACTTCTTCTGAAATCGGTCTTGAAAGTAAAGACTTGAGTGGGGTTTGAACTAACCATCTCCCGATCATGTGGCAGCGTTCTAACACACTGCGCCACTGGTTCCAGACAATTCACACTGCTTTTGTTTTGCTTTTCTTCTTCTGAAATCGGTCTTGAAAGTAAAGACTTGAGTGGGGTTTGAACTCACCATCTCCCTATCATGTGGCAGCATTCTAACACACTGCGCCACTGGTTCCAGACAATTCACACTGCTTTTTTGTTGGTTTTCTTCTTCTGAAATCGGTCTTGAAAGTAAAGACTTGAGTGGGGTTTGAACTCATCATCTCCCGATCATGTGGGAGCGTTCTAACACACTGCGCCACTGGTTCCAGAAAATTCACACTGCTTTTGTTTTGCTTTTCTTCTTCTGAAATCGGTCTTGAAAGTAAAGACTTGAGTGGGGTTTGAACTCACCATCTCCCTATCATGTGGCAGCATTCTAACACACTGCGCCACTGGTTCCAGACAATTCACACTGCTTTTTTGTTGGTTTTCTTCTTCTGAAATCGGTCTTGAAAGTAAAGACTTGAGTGGGGTTTGAACTCATCATCTCCCGATCATGTGGGAGCGTTCTAACACACTGTGCCACTGGTTCCAGACAATTCACACTGATTTTTTGATGGTTTTCTTCTTCTGAAATCGGTCTTGAAAGTAAAGACGAGTGGTGTTTGAACTCACCATCTCCCGATCATGTGGCAGCGTCCTAACACACTGCGCCACTGGTTCCAAATATTCACACTGCTTTCTTGTTTGTTTTGTTCTGGTACTATATGGTAACCAATCTGGTACCAGACAACTAGGGTTAGGGTTAGGGTTAGGGTTAGGGTTAGGATTAGGGTTATGGCTAGTGTCCGTTGGGGGGTAATTGGGTGATTTAACATGGAGTTGATGAGAAACCGTGAAACACCCAACCCACCCTCAACAAAATCCGGGATGCCTTCAACTTGATAAGAAAACGGATTAATGGGATTGATATGCCTTTGAATGTGTTGGTTGATAGGTCGTTGGTTTTCTTCTTCTGAAATCGGTCTTGAAAGTAAAGACTTGAGTGGGGTTTGAACTCACCATCTCCCGATCATGTGGCAGTGTCCTAACACACTGCGCCACTGGTTCCAGACAATTCAACTTCTTTTTTGTTGGTTTGATTCTTCTGAAATCGGTCTTGAAAGTAAAGACTTGAGTGGGGTTTGAACTCACCATCTCCTGATCATTTGGCAGCGTCCTAACACACTGCGCCACTGGTTCCAGACAATTCAACTTCTTTTTTGTTGGTTTTATTCTTCTGAAATCGGTCTTGAAAGTAAAGACTGAGTGGGGTTTGAACTGACCATCTCCCGATCATTTGGCAGCGTCCTAAAACACTGCGCCACTGGTTCCAGACAATTCAACTGCTTTTTTGTTAGTTTACTTCTTCTGAAATCGGTCTTGAAAGTAAAGACTTGAGTGGGGTTTGAACTCACCATCTCCCGATCATTTGGCAGCACCCTAACACACTGCGCCACTGGTTCCAGACAATTCAACTGCTTTTTTGTTGGTTTACTTCTTCTGAAATCGGTCTTGAAAGTAAAGACTTGAGTGGGGTTTGACCTCACCATCTCCCGATCATGTGTCAGCGTCCTAACACACTGCGCCACTGGTTCCAGAAAATTCAACTGCTTTTTTGTTGGTTTTCTTCTTCTGAAATCGGTCTTGAAAGTAAAGACTTGAGTGGGGTTTGAACTCACCATCTCCCGATCATGTGGCAGCGTTCTAACACACTGCGCCACTGGTTCCAGACAATTCACACTGCTTTTGTTTTGCTTTTCTTCTTCTGAAATCGGTCTTGAAAGTAAAGACTTGAGTGGGGTTTGAACTCACCATCTCCCTATCATGTGGCAGCATTCTAACACACTGCGCCACTGGTTCCAGACAATTCACACTGCTTTTTTATTGGTTTTCTTCTTCTGAAATCGGTCTTGAAAGTAAAGACTTGAGTGAGGTTTGAACTCATCATCTCCCGATCATGTGGGAGCGTTCTAACACACTGCGCCACTGGTTCCAGACAATTCACACTGCTTTTGTTTTGCTTTTCTTCTTCTGAAATCGGTCTTGAAAGTAAAGACTTGAGTGGGGTTTGAACTCACCATCTCCCTATCATGTGGCAGCATTCTAACACACTGCGCCACTGGTTCCAGAGAATTCACACTGCTTTTTTGTTGGTTTTCTTCTTCTGAAATCGGTCTTGAAAGTAAAGACTTGAGTGGGGTTTGAACTCATCATCTCCCGATCATGTGGGAGCGTTCTAACACACTGCGCCACTGGTTCCAGACAATTCACACTGATTTTTTGATGGTTTTCTTCTTCTGAAATCGGTCTTGAAAGTAAAGACGAGTGGTGTTTGAACTCACCATCTCCCGATCATGTGGCAGCATTCTAACACACTGCGCCACTGGTTCCAAATATTCACACTGCTTTCTTGTTTGTTTTGTTCTGGTACTATATGGTAACCAATCTGGTACCAGACAACTAGGGTTAGGGTTAGGGTTAGGGTTAGGGTTAGGGTTAGGGTTAGGGTTATGGCTAGTGTCCGTTGGGGGGTAATTGGGTGATTTAACATGGAGTTGATGAGAAACCGTGAAACACCCAACCCACCCTCAACAAAATCCGGGATGCCTTCAACTTGATAAGAAAACGGATTAATGGGATTGATATGCCTTTGAATGTGTTGGTTGATAGGTCGTTGGTTTTCTTCTTCTGAAATCGGTCTTGAAAGTAAAGACTTGAGTGGGGTTTGAACTCACCATCTCCCGATCATGTGGCAGTGTCCTAACACACTGCGCCACTGGTTCCAGACAATTCAACTTCTTTTTTGTTGGTTTGATTCTTCTGAAATCGGTCTTGAAAGTAAAGACTTGAGTGGGGTTTGAACTCACCATCTCCTGATCATTTGGCAGCGTCCTAACACACTGCGCCACTGGTTCCAGACAATTCAACTTCTTTTTTGTTGGTTTTATTCTTCTGAAATCGGTCTTGAAAGTAAAGACTGAGTGGGGTTTGAACTGACCATCTCCCGATCATTTGGCAGCGTCCTAAAACACTGTGCCACTGGTTCCAGACAATTCAACTGCTTTTTTGTTGGTTTACTTCTTCTGAAATCGGTCTTGAAAGTAAAGACTTGAGTGGGGTTTGAACTCACCATCTCCCGATCATTTGGCAGCGCCCTAACACACTGCGCCACTGGTTCCAGACAATTCAACTGCTTTTTTGTTGGTTTACTTCTTCTGAAATCGGTCTTGAAAGTAAAGACTTGAGTGGGGTTTGAACTCACCATCTCCCGATCATGTGTCAGCGTCCTAACACACTGCGCCACTGGTTCCAGAAAATTCAACTGCTTTTTTGTTGGTTTTCTTCTTCTGAAATCGGTCTTGAAAGTAAAGACTTGAGTGGTGTTTGAACTCACCATCTCCCGATCATGTGGCAGCATTCTAACACACTGCGCCACTGGTTCCAAATATTCACACTGCTTTCTTGTTTGTTTTGTTCTGGTACTATATGGTAACCAATCTGGTACCAGACAACTAGGGTTAGGGTTAGGGTTAGGGTTAGGATTAGGGTTATGGCTAGTGTCCGTTGGGGGGTAATTGGGTGATTTAACATGGAGTTGATGAGAAACCGTGAAACACCCAACCCACCCTCAACAAAATCCGGGATGCCTTCAACTTGATAAGAAAACGGATTAATGGGATTGATATGCCTTTGAATGTGTTGGTTGATAGGTCGTTGGTTTTCTTCTTCTGAAATCGGTCTTGAAAGTAAAGACTTGAGTGGGGTTTGAACTGACCATCTCCCGATCATGTGGCAGTGTCCTAACACACTGCGCCACTGGTTCCAGACAATTCAACTGCTTTTTTGTTGGTTTACTTCTTCTGAAATCGGTCTTGAAAGTAAAGACTTGAGTGGGGTTTGAACTCACCATCTCCCGATCATTTGGCAGCGCCCTAACACACTGCGCCACTGGTTCCAGACAATTCAACTGCTTTTTTGTCGGTTTACTTCTTCTGAAATCGGTCTTGAAAGTAAAGACTTGAGTGGGGTTTGAACTCACCATCTCCCGATCATGTGTCAGCGTCCTAACACACTGCGCCACTGGTTCCAGAAAATTCAACTGCTTTTTTGTTGGTTTTCTTCTTCTGAAATCGGTCTTGAAAGTAAAGACTTGAGTGGGGTTTGAACTCACCATCTCCCGATCATGTGGCAGCGTTCTAACACACTGCGCCACTGGTTCCAGACAATTCACACTGCTTTTTTGTTTGTTTTGTTCTGGTACCATATGGTAACCAATCTGGTACCAGACAACTAGGATTAGGGTTAGGGTTAGGGTTAGGGTTAGGGTTAGGTGATGGACAAGATGGAAGTGATGATGAATGATGATTTTAACTGACAAGAAAGGAAACGGGTAACAATTAGTAGTGCAAAAAACCCAAAGGCATAATCAGACTTAAGCCGCATTAACACCAAGGAAGCTAGAAGCAGCTTCTTGCTTCGTGCTACCATGTTATCTCTATGTATACCAGCTTTTTCGTTTTGAAGCTTGGAATGAACAGCTTTTTTTTCTCCTGAAACCTCAACTTTGACGCAGCTTTTAAAAGCTGGGTTTTGGCTTCGAGTTTTCACATTTTTCAATTCTGAACAAAAAAAAGGAAAAAAATAGCAAATTTCTTTTTGCTGGATTAAATTGAACAAACATACTAAGTTCCCTTGACCAGTTTTTGTAATTTTTCGTTTAGCGTTTTCCCATTTTTCAATTCTGAACAAAAAAAGGAAAAAATAGAAAATTTCTATTTGCTGGACTCAAACAGAATTATACTAAGGCACCACCATTTTTGTGATTTTTCGGTTACGTTTTCCCATTTTTCAATTCTGAACAAAAAAAGGAAAAACTAGCACATTTCTGTTTGCTGGAATCAAATTAAACGAAAAAAAAACACAAATATGTTTTTTATATGTTGGATTCAGATTCAAATAAGGCAATTATACTAAAGGTGGCCTTACACTAGCCGATAATCGGGCATTTGAAATCTGACAGCACCACACACTACAGGATAATCGGAGCGGGGCAGAGCAAATATCAAACATTCTTGATGTTGATCGGGCCGATCCCGATCGTGCGCGGGGGGTGCCCGATTGAGTCGGGCACCCCCCGAGCGTCAAAAATGCCCGATTATCGGCTAGTGTAAGGCCACCTTATGGTCCCCTGACTGTGTCTCCACAGTAAGCTGACTTATACAAAGTGTGAATGGAGTTTCTAGGTGAAAGTGCTTTTTTGACGTGCCAATATCTGCCATTGAGCCCCATTGTAGATTTCTCAAATTTGAAAGCACTATATTTCTAAAACTATGAAACATTTCAAAGATTCCCTTTCAGGCAAACATGGCCACCGTAAGATGAACCTAAATAGGTTTGAATGGGGTTTCTAGGTGTAGGTATGTAGGACTAGTAGCATGCCAAAGTTTGTGCTATTGCCATTGAGAATGCATTGGACGTTTAAGTTAAATAACTCCGAAAATACTAAACATTTCAAAGTCAAAAGTTCCAGAAGTTCCAGAATGTGTCTCAACAGTAAGCTGACTTATAAAAAGTGTGAATGGAGTTGACACCCCTTCCTATCTCCTTGAATTAAGATTTCAGCAGATCTGGATTTTATTTTCATAAGAACCTCGTTTTATTGCCCGAAACAACCAGTGGGCACCACTGCCCACCTCTATATCCTTACTACTGCACAAGGATCGTGGTCAACCAGTAGGATCAGGACATGTTAGTTAGTGGCATTAGGCTTGAACCTGCAAGTGGTTCACCACAACACAATGCACAAACTTTGAGGTCCTTTTCTTTACCACCTGCACCATCACTACCTTAGCCTGACTGAGTGAGATTTCCGGGTGCTTTTATCTTCTTCTTTCTTCAAAGTAAAGTTTCAGAGTAAAGACCAGAGTGGGATTTGAACCCACAACGTCTGGATCATGTGGAGAGCCACTTAACACACTGAGCTATACCAGGTTCTCTCTGTTCTGTCATGTTCTGTCATGGTTTCTCCTCTGTATTATCTGATTAACATCCACGATAGCACTTGAAAGCACTAAAGACACCTTTGATGCACAGCAAACACCATTAAAATGCTCTGTACATGATCCCAATGCCCCATTTTAAAAGTGACACCAAGAAGAACAACTTAAAACTTAAAATCAAAGAGAGCTCAGTGGCACCCTTGTTAAGACGACATCCATCCATGTGAGCCACAGGTTGTGAGTTCAAATCCAGCTGAGTTCCTCCTACTTTCACTCTGCAGTGTGTTTTGGAGAATAACATCCATAAGAACACTGGAAAGAGATGGAAAGCTGAGGAGATTCTCAGAGAGCATGGTGGCTCTTTGTGATAAGCTGCTGTCTATGTGAGCCACACGTCGTGGGTTCAAGTTCCCATGGCCTCGGACGGCAGACTATAGCATGCCGTTTTTCATCATTTTTGAGGATTTGAAAAAAGATGAAAATCACTCCGAGACCATGTACTATAGCCCATGGTCTTGGAGTGATTTTTGTATTTCTTTTTCTTCAAATCCTCGTTTTTCATCATTTTTGACCATGGGCTATAGCCCATGGTCTCAGACGGCATACTAGGCCTATAGCACGCCATTTTTCATCATGTTGAGGCATGCCGTTTTTTCATCATTTTTGAGGATTTGAAAAAAGACGAAAATCACTCGAGACCATGGGTTATAGCCCATGCGGTCTCGAACAGGCATACAATAGCATGCCGTATAATAGTTTCTAGGTGAAAGTGCTTTTTTGACGTGCCAATATCTGCCATTGAGCCCAATTGTAAATTTCTCAAATTTGAAAGCATGCACTATATTTCTAAAACTATGAAACATTTCAAAGATTCCTTTTCAGGCAAACATGGCCACCGTAAGGTTAACCTAAATAGGTTTGAATGGGGTTTCTAGGTGTAAGTATGTAGTACTAGTAGCATGCCAAAGTTTGTGCTATTGCCATTGAGAATGCATTGGGCATTTAAGTTAAATAACTCCAAAACTCCAAAACATTTCAAAATAAAAAGTTCCAGCATGTGTCTCCACAGTAAGCTGACTCATAAAAAGTGTGAATGGAGTTTCTAGGTGAAAGTGCTTTTTTGACGTGCCAATATCTGCCATTGAGCCCCATTGTAAATTTCTCAAATTTGAAAGCACTATATTTCTAAAACTATGAAACATTTCAAAGATTCCTTTTCAGGCAAACATGGCCACCGTAAGATGAACCTAAATAGGTTTGAATGGGGTTTCTAGGTGTAAGTACTGTATGTTTCACGTTTTGGCCCTTCACTAATTTGATCAAAGTCGGTATTATGGACCTTTGGAGGAAAATAAAATGGAGTTGGAACAACAGATGTTCAGGAGGCGGAGGAACACACCTTGACCACACCTTCACGCCAATCTCCGCCCTCCACGCCAATCTACCTGAGCCTACTTATACCCGCCCAATACAACCCAGCATCCTCTATGCTTTCGTATCCCACCTCCATCCCCATCACCACCTCAGGACCAGCAGCACCTCCACTGCTCCATCTCCTCCTCCCTCTCTCCTCACCTCCGCCCTTCCTCAGAGTTCCCACGGGGGGATCACGCCTCCATGTGTGCCGCGGGCTGACCGCCACACGACCCCCTCCCCAAAGACTCCAGGGTCGGCGACCCCCCCGGAACCCACGCCCCGCTCCCCCCACTCTCCTCCTCATCATTTCCATTCTTTCATTCAATAAAATCTTTAAACCTTCCACAATGTGTGTTCATTCCAACTAGTGAATGGTTTCTTACGCCTGCTATAGAGCGTACAGTACCTTGTAAAGTTATTTTGGGTGTGCACTTCTGCACATAAGGGGCGAATGGGAAACGTTGCACTGTATGTTGTAGACATTATATCTCCCTACTATCTAAGTCTATATCTAGGCCTGTTTATTTTCCAGTATACTTTCAACTTTAACAGTGCTTAAACCAAACCGCAACTTAAACAAAGAAAATATATATACAAACAAAATTCTTTCTAACTACAGAGCTCCGGGTTGACTACCTGATTGATTGATTGATTGATTGATTGATTGATTGATTGATTGATTGATTGATTGATTGATTGATTGATTGATTGATTATTTAGGTGTCATGCTTCCGAAGAAGCCCAGCCCATATGGACTTACAGGACACTTTTTACAGTTTACATAAACAATGACAATAAATGACAATAATGAATAAACCGACATGACAGTTTGAAAACAATGATTAAGTGAATACTAAACTTACACCCAAGATTCTTACAAGGCAGATTAAATAATAATACAACATAAAATGATGCTACCATTGCTCCTGGTGAGATCAGTGCATATTCGTGCCCTCTCCACAAACTGATCTCACCTTTAGCTTAACCCAGATAAAGGGACATATTCTTGTGTGGAGTTTCATATACATTTTTCTGCACCTTTGCTGGCAGTCATTCGTCTGCGTCGAGAAAAATGTTAATACCATCAAATATTGTGTTTTGCTGTTGCTTTTAGCAATACAAATGTCCACAGTCTCACAACCTTTTGATATAAACCTCCTTGGCATAAACCTTCTTTATTTGTGGTTTCCTTCCCAGACATGAAGAAATGAACTTGATCTGTTGAGCAGTGTTTTCTTTCTAAGTTTGGTCTGGAATAGGCCTATAGCCTCTGACACTCACTGAAAGCCTACTCCCGTGTGGATACACTGATGCGTCTTTAAGTAGTACACAGTGCACCAAATCACTCTCACCAGACATTTGAGAACAGTTGCCTTCCCTCGTGGCCCTCAGTGTTATCTTAAGAAATTCAAAATTACATGTTGTCATTTACGAGTTCATTTCTTCCCATTGTATTATTTTCTTGCATCTGCAGGTAGTATCTCTGTCTTGCTCCTTTCAGATACCTCAATACACAGACTGTGTTAGATTGTTGAAGTCATCCATCAGAGGTCTGGACAGAACGCCTGCACTACAAATGATCATGGCCTGCTGAGCCTCCCTGATGATATGTTGGTGTGTTCAGCCTTTGTTATGACTGTGTTCATTTCACCATGGTTGGAAATATGAGCAGTCTCCAGGGTCCTTTATAGATGAAACCAGTGTTCTGTGTCCTTTCTCTCCTCTCTTATAAATGGCAATTTGATTTGACGGAATGTAACTTTGTCTATCAGCGCAGATATTATAGTGATAAGGGCTTGACCAGTGAAATTAATGTTATGTAGAAACGAAACAGGGGTACTCTAATCTTTCTCTGAAGAGCACGCAAGACAATGGACAAAATATGCAATGAATGGAAACTAAAAACTCAGAAGGTCTTTATTAAAGTCATTGCCTCAGTCTTAACTAAAAAAAGTCAATAATGTAATTTAATGGGTAGGAATTCATTATTTATGACTGTCTGTTAACGTGGCCTCCATGTTTGTTCATGTTTAACATATGCTTTGTAAAACATTCCTAAAAGATCTATTAATCATATATGATATCAAGAGCCCTAATGTAAAGTTAGGTTAGGTACCAGCGTATCCATACTGGAGAAAGACCTTACTGCTATAAACAGAGTTAGGTCACTTGAAGTCCCATCAGCGTATCCACACTGGATACCCCAAAATGTGCCATTGACAATGAAGGGAAATTTTAGGTCATATGTAGACGAGCAATTCGGCTAACCAATCACATACATTCAGTTCAATGAAAGGAGAAATTAAGTCATATGTGCCTCAAATATGACGTAAATTAGTGGCAACACAAACATTAAATGCCATTGACAATGAAGGGAAAATGTACGTCATATGTAGACGAGCAAATCGGCTAACCAATCACATGAATTCAGTTATTCATGAGATGATGTATGATGATGTATAATGATAAGAGCGCCCCTCACTTCACACGGGTGTGATTTGTTTTATCTAAAGCTGCTTGACTCTGCAGTGAGTGCACCCATTTTAACTGAGAGCAATAGAGATTAAGTCAACGTAATTTGCTTTTCTTCCAGTGGGTGGCAGCCTTAGCCTACCAAACATGAACTGTATTCCTTTTTGCCTCTGGGTACTATTGAAGAGTGATGCAAATGATTACTGGAATAAAACCTCCACACATGTAGTTAAAGTACTTTTTTTCTCTGTGCACACAAAGCACAGTTCTTTTAAAGTGGAACAGTAATTCTAAAAATACATTAATGCGATCTATGAGAGTTAATATCTGGAAGTAGTTGTGGAGGGGATGCCGAGACGGAAGCTGCAAAGCTATCCTGATCAACCCTTCCCCATTTAGCTAGAGGAGATGAGGAGCACCACAGACTCGTCAGCCTCGCACACAGTCAGGCGTCTCTGTACACGGACAGGCAAGTCTGACTTCCTTGTCCACGGCAAAAATGTTCTTATTTTGATCACAAGACCCAATTACTGAATGTCAATCTTGAGGTTTTCTTCAAAATATGTATGACGCTGATTTACTATGACACATTAGGAGTCCACCAGTACAATGGTTCTCCAACCTTTTTTTTATTTTCAAGGATCCCATATAGGGTCCATTTGGTTCCATGTACAGTATACAGAGTTACAGACCTATATGGTCCATTTGGACCACCTTCAAGCAAGGTTGAGGACTGGTAATATGTGTATGTCCAAAAAATATTTTTGATAAAAATGTCCACCACTAGCCAACATGGCGATGAACCCTGGGACTCCTTTTTGCTGCATGGCAGTTTGCTTGACTCTAGTTCTGGCTGCCTGATGCAGTGCCCTGGCAGCCTCATCCTTCTCTCTCTGGCTTTGTCTGACCCGTGGTGGGTCCCCATTATAGAGGACCACTTTTGTGATGTGGTTGTCCATGTGACACCTCATGCCACTTGTAGCATTCTTGTGTAGACTCCATCCAGGGCCCTTTGAATGTTGTGCTGTGAGGGTCCCAGCGGTACTGACTCCACTGCAGCTGCAAACAGCCGCTTGAGGTCTTCTCCCATGTCTGATGACATGCCTCCTCATCCCATGCAAGGCATTCCATGCAAGTTATTGCACTCCGGACCTTCAGGTCTTGTTCCGTTGAAGCAGTCCAGGCCCAGAGATATTTGGAGCACCGCAGTGCAATGGTTTTGTCCTCTGTTAACTGTCAGTAGCTACCTTTGTTTTCTTGGCATTGAGCTTGAGGCCGACCTTCCTGCTCTCTTCCTTTATCTGAGATAATCAAAGTTAAAGTTCATAATCAAAGTCAGTTATGGTACAGTACATATCTGTCCATGATATTGTAACGTTTTGCACTGCACATTTTGTTCACTCATAGTACCTGGAGTTTCAGTCCAAGAACTAGAAAGGCTGAATCCATTTTATTGAGAACATAATTTACAAAAATGAGTTGGGATTGTATATTTTATTTGTCATCATTTCTTGGAATTCAGGAATGGGGCAGAAGTGAGATTTAGGAGTCGAAGCAGTTTTTCTGCAGCTTCACATTTTTAAGATATCAGGATGCGAGGAATGTTCGCTGTCAGCACATTGCAAAGCTCCTGTGTCCAATGCCTGTTCCACTTCATCCGATCCTCTCCCCAAGTCAGCCATGCTATGCATTCCTTAGTAAAACAGTAATAATCCAACTAGTGACACTGACAATACAACGTTTGACACTTGTGACTTGTTGTCCAAGTTAAAGCTGCAAACCATAACTTGTTTCTGTGAAAAGAATATTATTAATGGTTATTTTCACCAATCTGGTAGAGACGCTACATAGCAACTACAGTGGTTGTGGTCTCTCTCCCAAACAGACCCCAAACAGACCTGCTTATTGTGCATATTGCATCTTTTTCTTTTTGCTGCATTCCTTTCTTATCACAGCTATATTTTGAGTTGTAATTTGGAGATGGAGATCCCTGAACACTCCCAAGTTGGTGCATCATACTTCACTAACGTAATGCCTACAAGGAAGTTTGACACGGTTCCACAGAGAAATATTGTGAAAATAGCCAAGTTGGTATTAAAAAGGTCTTAAAAGTCCTTAAATTGTATAAAGGGGTACGGTTTATATGGTTTATGTTTTAAAGTTCTAAACTGGAGCCGCAAACTACCAGGAAACAAGGATTTGGAATCAATTATCCACTTTATTTAGCTGGATAATAAATAGTGATTTGGTTTCACATGATAATTGCCATGGTTCTACAAAGTAAACAAAGAAAAAAAATAAACAAGTTATAATATCTTTCCAGTTTATCAAATTATAAATATGGCCTTTAACACGATGCAAGCCAAAACGCCTCGCAACCCACGTCAGATGACGGGTTAAGATTTAACCCCGGAGGTCGCCATACCCGTCAAATGGCGTGTAGTAAGGGTTATATCAATACCATGCAGCCGAAGCTCAACACTAACCTTTCGTGCTGCCCAGGCTGTTAGACAGCGCCTATACGTTCTTCCCATTGTAAAGTATTGCATATAATTCAAATAATAATTAGCCACATATTTAGTAATTTCCTAATATTAAATAAGTCAAATAATATCCAAATATCCATTCAAATCAAATTAATCTATTCTTAAACATCCACATGATGTAAAACACTTGAACTTACATTAAACCAAGTTCAACAGACACATGGCAAACATCAGCAACACACAGCAAACACACAGGCCACACGCACAGGCCTGCTGTGCATGTGCTTGGAATGGGAATCTCTTTGTAGTGGGAGAAGGTGAGAGGGAGGCACTACCACAGGTACCCCTGAACCATTTTGGTGTCTCCTTGTGGAGCGGAGGGGGAGTGAACCTTGTATTTTGTTTACCGTTGAGTGAGAAAACAATGTTGCACGTTAAGCTAATCGTCTGGGGACCACGCAAAATAATTTGGGGACTCCTGACCTGGGGATCCTGACCCGCAGTTTGGGAACCACTGCACTAAGTGCTCAGAGTCTGAATATGCAAGCAGCAATACTGCACTGAGAACTCTGACAATGGGCAGTGCACTTGTAGGTTGTAGGCTATTATAATTTGCCTTGTCATAAACAATTGTGATTCGCAGAGATCCACAAACAGACAATTTGTTGTATAATAAAATGTATATAATGTCAGACAGTAATAAATAACGTTAGTCGGCACATCGGCATCCTCTAGCTCAGTGGTTCCCAAAGTGGGGTCCGGGGACCCCCAGGGGTCCTTGAGGGAGTTCCAGGGGGTCCCCAGCTAAATTATAGTTTGGAACCAAATGGGCCCTTATGGTTCTGTAACTCTGAGAGTGTACAAATGGAACCAAATGGACAGGTCCATTTGGTTCCATTTTTAAGTTAAATTAACATTGATTTTACTATATAAATAAATAAATAAAGATAAATAAATAAATAATAAAGAGTCCCAGAGATAGAAATGCCATTAAATGGGGGTCCGTAGACTAATGTATGCCAAACTGGGGGTCCTTAAAATGGATGAGAATCACTTCTATAGAGTCATAAAAATCTTCTCTTTTGCATGTGGGTCCCTGGCATATCTCTTCAAATGGGGGTCCGCGGGCTAATAAGTGTCAATTTGGGGGTCCTTGGCAAGAAAAGGTTTGGGAACCACTGCTCTAGCTCGATGGGGGATGTCAGAGGTGGGTAGTGGTGACATGTTTGACTACTCAAAGCTCTGGCAGAGAGTTTGTAACATAAGTGGATCCTGAAATCTCACTGGGGGTCACTCACTGTCAACTGTGCCATGTTATTAGTAAAACGCAGCACCCCTACATGCTTGCTTGCATGCATGCATGTGTGTGTGTGTGTGTGTGTGTGTGTGTGTGTGTGTGTGTGTGTGTGTGTGTGTGTGTGTGTGTGTGTGTGTGTGTGTGTGTGTGTGTGTGTGCGTGCGTGTGTGTGTGTGTGTGTGTGTGTGTGTGTGTGTGTGTGTGACCCCCTGGAGCTCTACTTTCCCTGGGCTCAGCCATTCTTTGCCCAGCTGACCATCCAGCTGTCACAAACACTTGTCCACTTGCTAACTGTTGTCATTTCCCTGACCTCTGCACACTGGTCTACAACCAGTAATGGTTTTTATAATGCAGAGACGTCCATGCATTATATAAAACACTATTTATATTCAATATTGATCGACATGTTCCCATATTTTCAGGGTTATTTAGGGCGAGTAAACAAACAAGTGGTTTCGGACTGCACCATGCATGCTTTAGCTTTAGCTTAAAGGGTGTTACATGTGTTTATATTACCTTGGGGTGTGTTCAGGGCCAAGCATGAGATAGTGTGCGAGAGCCCTTAAATTCCTCTAATACTATCCTGAATTAGACTGCCCTGTTGTCGGGTTGGGTTTCCATTTAAGATGTGGTCACAATGTTTAAGATGTGTGCTCAAGTAGGCTACATGGCTTTCCAAACTGCTGTTAGCCATTATATACATTCTTTGGCAAGAGTCACCCATAAAAACACACACACAAAAGAACATGTTTGTTTTAAAATGGCATTTGAGGACAGTTCTAGTTCCTGGAATTATAGCATTTTTGGCCGGATTTGACCTTCAAAATCTTATCAATATATGATATTTGCATTCCCATCTATTTAACCATCTCCAGTTTATGTATGTCATATAAACATTTTACATAATTTAAAATGGATTATGTATCCTGACAAAGTACTAAACATTTTTTACTTAAGTAAAAGTATCAATATTGCAATGTACTGTAGAACAAAAAAAAAGTCCGGAATTAAACATTTACTTAAGTGAAAGAAAGTACAAAAGTATTGGTATCAAAATGTACTTAAAGTGCCAAAAGTAGAAAGTATGCATGCAGAATGGCTCGTTTCACAGGTTTTTTAAATGTACACACAATGTATAAAAGTCTTGAAAATAGCCAATCTACTGTACAAGCTCACAATGTGTCGCGACTCGCAAGTGGCGACGCACTGTCCTGGACTTTAGTGGTGGAGTTACTTTCCACCACTGACAGTGAACCATACGGAGATAAAATATCTCAAATACGTAACGATGCAAGAATTGATTAAATATTCTCTTTTTGTAGTGTCAGTTAAAACCATTGCAGCTGCATTCTGGACAAACTGAGACTTTTACTAACAACATGAGCCCCAATAATTGCAGTAATCTAGGCAGAATTAAATGAATGCATGTATTATGTTACGTATGAGAGTTTCCAGATTGTTTGTGGAGCGTAATGATTTAATCTTTGAGATTTTCCTAAATTGAAAGAATCATGATTGTGCAATGTTTTTGACATGTTTATCCAAGCTGAGGTTGCTACCCCAAGAACAAAATGCCAAGATTTCTACACTGCCAGGGTGACAGAGTGGAATAATTGACACAGTTCATTGGAAATATATGGACATTTAAATTAGCAGGCTTTTTTCAATGATGTGGGCGGGGGGGTTCTTGAAGACTGGTGTTGATTGGAGAATGGGAACAGTTGGGCATGCAGTGGCACCAAAGCAGCTCGGGCTGGGGAGGAAAACACTGAGTTGAGCCTGAGGGTGGAAGAGTGAGGACGATTCTGCACAGGAACTCCATAGCTGGGGGGCCACAGGCCCAAAAGCTCAAGGAATAGGGTTTAACCTGTGATGTCATGCCACACTTTTTATTTGTGTTTTTGAGTGTCCTTACGGAGCTATGTGTGTCCGTGGGTGGCTGGCTGGCTGGCTGTGTCCGTCCCTGGCTGGGTCTGTCCAAGCACGAAAATTGTGTTTGGTTGGTTTTCACAACCAAGTGTCACTGTTGCGCAGCCTAACACACACACACACACACACACACACACACACACACACACACACACACACACACACACACACACACACACACACACACACACACACACACACACACACACTAATTATCACACTATTAACTGTATATATGATTGCGGGTGTGACAGTACAGTACAGCGACAGTACAGTACAGTAAAGTAGAGGGACCCCCTGGGGTCCCCCACACGGTAACTCTGTCATTTCTCAACCGTTTTGGACGCAGGGCGGCTCGCCGGAACCGGCCCGGCCCCCTGGGCGCGTTCCTGGGCGTCTGGATATTCTGGGGACCCCCACCATAGACAACCAATATAAGGCAACATTTTCCAAATGTCATCATGCTTTAAGTAGCATGTGACAATTGTGACATGTCAAACTAGGGGGTTTTCATGATTCTGAATCCATTCCAAGCATTAGTTTTGCACGAAAAACACTCCTTGGCCTAAATTCTGCCATAGCCACTTGCCGAAATGTGCCCAAATGTGCTGACCTCATCACATTTGTGCTGACCTCATCACATTTGTGATGATGGCTATGGCAGTTTTTAGGCCAAGGAGTGTTTTTCGTGCAAAACAAATGCTTGGAATGGATTCAGAATCATGAAAACCCCCTGACATGTCACAATTGTCACATGCTACTTAAAGCAAACTCAAGGAAGACATTTGGGAAATGTTCCCTTATATTGGTTGTCTATGGTGTGGTATATAAAAATGGCCATAACTTTTTTTCGCGATGTTTCTGGCAGAGCAGGCCTCATTCTGTGGACATTAATGACCAAATTAATAGAAAAAAGTTAAAAACACAAATAAAAAGTACGGCATGACATCACAGGTCCTGGCCAATTTTGGGTGACTGGCACCCCGGCTACCAGAAGTTGGAGGTGAAGGGTTCGAAACCGTAACAGCATGTTTAAAAACACAGGAAAGGGAGATCAACATTGAGTCAACAATGTATGACATTCAAAACAGAATTGACTGTGTTACAAATTATTTTAAAAACATAAAGAATACCAGAAGTTATTATTATGATTTTTTCTCTCAGAAAATTGGTAACCCTGAAATTGTGAAGGCAAAAAATGATATCTTTAAAAACAGACGACAACGATTTCCATCTTTTTCGTCATTCCTCAAAAATCGATCAATCATTCTCTGACTGAAAGCAAACAGCTCACATCCGCTCCTGTGTGAAAATCTAAGTGTTCGCCGTCCTCCACTTCCTATCTATCCATCACGGCGTCCATTATACTTCTCATTTAGACGTCCATCAGGCGTCACAAGCAATCCATCATGCTCTGCACTTGCCCCGCCATGGCCAACGATCATTGTCACCCCACAATGACCAAAGATGTGTGTTTCCCTTGGAGGCTAGAGGGCATGGCCCCGTCTCCTCCATATTCTAATTACTTGAATTTAGATAGGAATGATTTTCGCCGCTCTTCTCTTCCTATGAGGCTGCGACCCTCATCAGGGGTCATGGGGGCTTGGTTTTGTTGCCATGGAGGTTTCCACCCAGCAAAGCAGAGCAACCGATGCTCATTGGACTGTGTAAACAGCAGATCGCCATGCCTGACCCCCGGGTCTGACAAGCCTGAGAGCAGAGGAGTCTGGGAGAATGTACGTTTCCAAAGCACAGCCAATCAGACCACAAGAAGTGTTCATGAAAGATGGGCTGGACAGAGCATGGAACTACACAGCCATTCAAAACCCAGAGTAAGTGACAGTGTTCTTTTGTCATTATGATTTGCTATCCTTTGTGTGAATTTGAATCTGAAAGTGATTTGTCAGAGATAAATTATCACTCAGGATTTTGCTGTGTAAACGGGGTTAGCGAAGATATTGAACCACTTAAACCCCCTTATTTGACCAGTCCTCAAGGGATATTACTAGGCCCCTTTTCACTCTTCTACACAAAATATTATGCGAAAATAGCATAGCAGATCCTCAAGCTCACAATGCATCGCAGCACGTTATCGTTAATTATGAGCTTGTAGATCTGCTATTTTCTGTGAATCTCCACCCCATAATAGAGGCTAGTGTTCAAGTGGTTATCTTTTTTTCATTTTCATTTTTATTCATTTATGGAAAGTATTTATAAGAATCATATCCTTCCAAGAACACTCACAGACCATTAAAAAGCGTTCAGTTTTGTTATAATTTCACACCTCTCACAATATCACAGTGCGGTTCGGTTCCACCAGGATCCAGAAGATATATCAGAGAGGCCCTGCAGCCCAGCAATCACCAAGGCACGGTGACATCATGAGAAAGTACTTCCCCGTTGACAAGCCTATTGTTGCCATGGGGCTGCTTAAAATGGCACTGCCTATCCCAGTAAATGAAGGTTTTGGGGGGAGGGGGAAGTGATCAGGGCAAGTAAATAAAAGTGCCATTTGCGGTGTGTTTGTCTGAAGACTTTCTCTCATTGCCTTGGAAGCTAACCCGGCTCTGTTAATGCGTTACTGAGGATGGGGAGCTCCCATGAGCCTGGTGCAGTTGGGTGCACCCCCCAGTGCATTGCCCTCCAACCCCAAACTCTGGAGGGCATTTCTGTATTGGCATGTTTGCTGAACAGACAGACTTTCCCCCCCATGTGCCCTTTGGGGAGCTACGTGAGCTGACAGCAGCCACACTCATTCAGAACTAGTTAATTGAGAAGAGCGAAGGAATGAGAACAAAGGAAAGAAGGACAACCGTGTAGGACCCGACCGGACCATGTGACCGAATCACCATTCACAAAAGATGGCAAGACAAAATCACAAAGGAAAATTACAATAGAAGTCAACCAAGATGGCGAAATCGACATGAAAAATGAAGTGTACCTTTCTATCAAGACAAATCTGTCATTGCTAATGGACACATTTTGGCACTGAATTGTCCAACTGCATATGGACATTAGTCAGTGTGACACTTGTGAACCTAGTGCTACCTATTATCTTTAAGCTATAGCGCAGGCTTCAGTCACCCAAACCTAAGTAACTGTGATCTTCAAAGCATCTAATATTTTGAGATGGAGAAAAAAAATGCCTGTTCTACTTAATGTATTCTGGCCCATTCCTCGGTTAAGGCACATGCGATTCCCTGATCCCTTTGATATCTGATATGTAGATATGCAGGCCCATGCCGTGACCCAAACATCACTTTCTGCAAGAGACACCTAACACCTCAGTCCTTAAGCCTACCATAGCTCAGTAGAGAGTGAGGCAGGGTGAAGGAGGCGGCTGCGAGGCATTTCATCACTGGAGAGTCATGGCCCTCTGGGGGATTAGGGGGTACTCAAGGAGGCGCCATATTGGCTTCTTTCTCCAATCTCATCGTACATATGATGTGCTCATCGCTATCTGTTTTTCCATTGCAAACAAATTTAGGGATTACATCAAACTTGATATGCATTCAGTTTAGCTCTGAGATAACTGGAAAGCATCTGCGCTATTTTAGATTTGAGCTAAAAAGCATTATTTTATATAAAAAATAGAAGCTCATAGTGCAGCACTTTGTGCCGTGATATAAATCGTGAAAATGTGTGCAAATCTTTGAATATATTAATTAAAGCAAACATTTTTAACTCCAATCTTTGATTCTGGGGGTCCCTGAAACATAATATTTTCAGATAGGGGTCGGCAGCCAAATGCATTTTTGGGGGTCCTTGACATGAAATAGTTTGAGCACCACTGATGTTTGTCAGAATTCAGAAATGATAATCCAAAATGTATTTGACTATTTTCACAGGTGGCTAAAATAAATTAAATTATTGGTTAGTATGATAAATTGACTTTATTTTTAATTCTTTTTTATGGATGTGGTTTAAATATGTGGAATGGTTATTGGTTAACCACTGTAAATGATGTGGCACCGCATGCTAGGTGGAGGCTTCATGGTTATCAGATGTGGCTCGAACTGAATTCAGTGTAGAATTATATCATCCTCAATTCACGTGTGAGGTTTCATTAACACAGTTCAACACGATTACATATAGAGGGTATGCACATGCATACAGTGAGTGGCAAATTGAGTGGTAAATTGAGTGGTAAAGTCAGTTTAACACCGTTTAATGCAATCAGATAGGAAGTTTGGATGTATGGGCTCTCAGGGCCAGAAAGTAGTTTTTTGCCACTCAATAGGCGTTACCGCATAACTTCCGGGTATGATGATGATGTCACACCCTCTATATGAATAGCTCACCTTTCACCAACATCAGATGTAAATTTAAGTAATATACTCAAGTATTGTACAGATTTGAGGTATTTTTACTTTCTTGGAGTTATTTCCAATTTCCAATACTTTGGCAAATATTGTACTTTTATCCACTATAATTAGTTGAAAGCTTTAGTTACTAGTTACTATTATTAAAATAATAAAATATTAACCACTTTATCCTTATTTATACGACAAATGCACAACACATTGCGACGCAACGAATTGTGAGCAGATCGCTTATTTTCAAAAGATTTGTACAGTATACATATTGAACTTGTGAAATGTACACTCTGCTTAATGAGTACTTTTATTTTTGGAACTTTAATTATATTTTGATGGCAAAATGTTTGTACTTTTAAATGTTTTTTAATACCATGCTTTTACTTGTAACTGAGTGTTTCCAGATTGTGGTATTATTGATACTTTTTCTTGAGTAAAAAAAACAAAACAAGTACTTCTAGCTTCCGCCACTCATATCCACCAGGTCCTGACAACAGGCTATAACATCTTATTTGTGTTTGAACTTGTCAAGGTGAAAGCTACAGTCGGTACTGACAGGGGGTTATTGTGTCAGACGGAAGGTGTTAGGACTGTGCAGCTGCACAGAGTTGTAGCTCAGTGTGGGTGGCGGCTATCTCGCTGCTTGGGCGGTGTGTTTATGTGTGCTGGGGGTAGGGCCACGTGCACAGCGCACACACACACACACACACACACACACACACACACACACACACACACACAAACCACAGAGAGCCTATTGATTCCGTCTAATCAAGGCGGTGTATCTGCGGGGAAGCTGCACACGCGTGTGTGTGAAGTCAACACATTCTTGACATTCCAGAACTTCCCAAAGAAGAGAGAGAAATGCTAGCCACTACAACACTGATCTCACTATGGTTGCTCTGGCCTCGTCTCTCCAGGGGTCGTCTTTTACTCCTTTCGCTCCATTGCCTTTATTGCTGCCAAGTGACTGTGCAGTTTTCTGCCATGGCACTTTTCAACACTACCAGCTTTTTCTTTCTCTCTTGTAATTCCACCCACGAGATGATGACCGTTGCCTGCCTCCTGGCTGCATTACACGGACGGCAGAGACAGTGCACATATTCATGTGAGGTCTGGACCAGTCATCCCCAACTAGACTGAACTGGTCACTCTCCACTGGACCCACATTTGACCTTTTCCATGAAATCACATCTCATTGTGTTGAAGGAAACAGAGAAAAAAAGAAAAGAAAGGGAGGCACAGTGAAGACATCTTTATCAACAAATGTGTCCGTGGCAAAGACTTGACTTGACCAAAGACTAAGAAACCCTTGCGTTCATTGCCGAAATTGGCTAAAATTCAAGATAATAACTTAAGAAGCTATTACTAATGATTATGTATGAGTATGGCTGCATCCCTGCCAGAAACATCCCACAGAAAACAGTCGGTGTCTATCCGCATGCCCACCAGTTGGGAAACACTGGTTGGTATCAGGATTAGTGGCTTTATCTACATGAACTGCATACTGATCTCTGACAGCAGTAAGTCATGTTTTCACCCTCAAGTCCATATTCATTATCACACAGCAGAATTATGGCCAAGTCCCCCCCCCTAATTTGTTTCTGTTAAACTGTATGACAGCAAAGAATCATTAAGTCATTGTTGAATCAAATCTCAGGATTTGTGTGCACACACAGGGGGCACAATCCTTCCATAAGGATCTTTGCTGCCACCTGAAGACTTTGGCCATCTGTCATCATCGGCAGCTGCCGCAGACCACTCTGTGACAGAAGATTGAGCAAGGTGGGCTGGGTGGATTTAGGGAGAGAGTGTTCTGACCCAACGGGACAGCTGGGCAGATGAAGACGCTGTCAGCGGCCGAGCCAGCAGCCAAGGGGAGGGCCTCGTCCTCCTCCCCTTCCAAGGCTCCTAGCACGAGAGCCAGTGTGAGAAGGTTCACCGCACGGCACCGTTACTATAGGAACTCTGTTTGCATTTCCCAGTGAGCGATTCCCGGGCCGGGGTCGCTGGCTTTCAGCTGGAATTCAGACGTTCAATTCAGCGCACAGGGCTGTCTGGAATAGCAATTGTCTGTATTGGGCCAAGTTATTGAAAGGCATTCTAGGGCGCATTTCCGTTTAAGTGGAAAAAGGCTGGCAAAAAGAGCCTGGCTACACATTGGATGTTATCTTAGCAGGCCTGGCTTAAAGGCAGCATCATCTGCTGCAGCGGCAAGGTCTATAGAACCTCAATCCTTGAGTCATTCCGAGGGTTTGAGGTGGACAAAATTAAAGACCTTCATTTTTTTAAAGAGGAGCTGTACCGTAGCGACTCTCCATGCCAATCAAAACCTGGACTGCGGTTGTGAGAGTGCTTCTCTCTGGCCTGTGCCCGATCACAGTGCTGTATTCAGCTCCATCTCCTGTCCTCTCACTCTCTCTCCTACCGGGCGGCTGCACTGGAACAAAGAGCTCTTTCACAGTGACCTTGACACACGGCCACCCCCATCACCACAGGAACCAATGTGGAGGAATCCACCCCAGCTCTCTGATATCAATCTCCCTCCCCTCCCTGGCAGACGGTACAAGACCAAGACTGAGGTGAACCATAGAGGGAGGGATAACACACTCATAGAAGAGTCAAGAGTGCTTCCAGGGGGGGAAAAAAAGGAATATAGAAATAACTTGTTAGTACCATAATGAAGATTGCCTCTGATCGGCTCTCACTCACTACATGTTTGTAGCTCTGAGAAATACGATGGCTGAAGTTAAAACCTCCGACAGGGGTCGGGGTCATTAATGTTTGTGTTAAAAACAAATACTGCTAGCAATAGTCAATCCATTATTCTCAATGGAAAACTTGATAAGCCAGTCTTTGACTTTGCCCAGGCCCTCTACAGTTGGAGGCCATCGATATTGTCCTTTTCTTTTTGCTGAGGTTTGCGTGATCTGCGCAAAAGGACAGTTAACACATTTTGGGTGGGAACCCCTTTTGGTGTTTTAAACATTGTTATAATTTAGCTATTGAAAAATAGCAGATCTACAAGCTCATAGCGCGCCACCGAGTGGCGCGCTACGAGCTTGTAGGTCTGCTATTTTTGAAAAATCGTGAAAATATTTATTTCAGAAAACTGGAGGATTTAGAAGGATTTTTTTAAATTTTGAGGTTAGGCCTAAATGGGTCAAATGATAAGGGACAATATCGGTGGCACCCAACTGTATGTACTGTATTTAGCCTCTATGTATTTAGACAGCTGTTTATTTCACACGGAAATAACACAACCCCAAAAAACACTGTTCCAAGGAATAACATTTTATTCTCAAGGGGAAAAAAGTATTTTTGTACAATTATACTGCCTGAACAGCACATTTACATTCAGGCGTTAAATTGCACATCATTTTTATAATACAAAATAAAAATAAAAACAGGCTTTCACTTTACATTTCTGTCATAAGAAATAACTTCCAAAACTGTACATCAAGCTTTTTACAAAAGCACGTGGAGCTTCCAATTTACAATGTTCATTCACATTTTATACACGCATAAAACCAAACGGGTGTCTTCTGCTACATTTAAAACCCTCCAGAGTTCCTCTTCTGCGAACTATGGCAGTCCTAACACATTCCACATTGGCTCACGGTTGGCTGTGAGTGCAGAGTCCAACCACCATGCTGCTTGGCAACATTCAAGAGCTCCGTTCTCTGTCTCAGAACAATTCATGAGACAGCAGGAGAGGAGAGGGGGGTCTGGGGGTCTGGGACTCTGCGGCCAGTCTGTCAGTCTAGCAGACCGTATCGTCCTCTCTCTCTCTCCTCAGGATCTCTACACTGTGTTTAGCTTCTCCTCCCCGTCCTGGGAGGACTTGTCCCGTTTTTCCAAGCGTCGGCAGGTACGCCAGGGAAGTCAGTCAGTGTCCACGTGGCAGGGGTTGGTCCCCTGGCGCTGTGCCTCCAGGTATAGCCTGAGGAAGTCTTTATACCGCGGTGCGCAGCCCATCCAGGCCTCTCCGAACCTCACTGTCCCCGTGAAGAGGAAGTCGCCCTCCCCGGACTTGACTCCGCACTGGAGGGGCATCTTCACCTGGCCGGTCCATGATCTCCTCGCCCTCACACCTCCGGACACAAACACCCGTGTCTTCTGTCTGTACAGGCGGCTGATGTCCACGGTGACGGATGACTGCTCCTCCTCGCGCTGGACCTTCTTGATGCTGCCCCGTGCCACTGTGAACCGGAACAGGAGGACTGCGTTAGCATACTGGTTCCACTAGGACAGGTTCCATTATGACCAGTGCTCAGTGGTGTGAAGTGATCAAGTCAATGGACTCAAGTCATTTGGAGGCATTATTTTACAGTATTTCCTATTTGTAATACTTTTACTCCACTACAATTATTTGAATACTTTAGTTACTAGATACTTTGTAGATTGCATTATCATTACAAAACATACATTAATAAGTAACTACCTCAACCCTACTTTGGCTATTTGAAAATAGTCAATTTACAAGATCGTAGATTTTATTACATATAATAATAATATAATATACATTTATACATGACAAACTTGTTAAATGGGACATACTGTACTGCATAATGGTACTTTAAGTATATTTTGATGCCAATACTTTTGTACTCAATACTCAAGTAAACACCAGACTTTTACTTAAACCAAGTATTTCTGGCAACAGTGGCATAACAACAGCATAACAACAACTTACCGAAGTCACTGGTGCAGACCGCTAGGAGCGTCTCAGCATCTGTGCACGGCTGGCAGGGAGCTGCGTAGAGAGAAAGATTGAGAGTGGGTTACATTTTTGCACACCATTCTACGACGACTACAGAAAACAACAGAGGAAAACTTTGATTCCTGCAATCCCTACCCCATGTAGAACTATAAAAAAAATAATCAAACTGCTCACAGTTTTCCACATTTTGGTAACACAGCTGTGTGTGCTGCCTGCGGCCAGCCAGGCATGTGGGGCTCGTGGCCTTCGCGTATGCACCACGTTCATGGTAATTAATTTCCGCCCCGTAGACGGTTTATTTATTTATGTGGACAGCAGAACGGGAGTCGGCTGTCATGAGCTCTGGGTTTTACACCAAACAGAGCTGGATGCAGAGCCTGCTGGCAGTGAAATAGCTACTCACTGGTCATTAAACAAAATGCAGATGAGTGTGTATGTGAGCGCGCGCATTTGCGCGTGGGATCACCTTGTTCACCCCCTGTCCCCACCAGAATAGGAACCCTTTGACACAACAAATGAGAACCAGATGAATGGGATGGCATGAGGAGAGCAGAGAGCAGAGAGAAGGAGGGCTACGTCTCTGCTTTGAGCAGTGCTGGTGCGCTCCAGCAGGTTTGTTGCCTGCTGGGTCCATTGACACAAGTCACTAAACCATTCCAAACAGCAAGCGCACCCGTCAAGTGCAACCTCCAGTTGAAAAATCCAGGGTATTAGTTTGACTCTGATGGCATAGAAATGGGCCCATATGGGTCATAGAAATGGGCCCATATGGGTCAACAGTGAACATAGAAATGGGCCCATATGGGTCAACAGAAATAGAAACATAGAAATGGGCCCATATGGGTCAACAGTGAAGATAGCCAGGAAATAAGAGACCATTACAGATGGACGCTTAACAGTCAAAACAACGAATGGCCCACATTCGACATCAGCACCTCTCCTCTCCAGCACCGCTTGGTTTGAACCAAAACAAGAACCTCTGCCAGAGGGCAAATAATTGGGCGTAGGAGAGAGAAAAAAAAACCGAATTAACTGAAATAGCCTCCACTGTGACCAGACCTTTGAAAACGTCTGCCCTATAGGCCAGAGTTCACCTTTGACTGCAGCGGTAGCAGCATGTCAGCTGGGTCTGCCTAGGCTCCAGGAGGCTTTGAGTGTTTTACAACAGGAGAAAGGGCCCCTAAATGAGAGCAGTCAAGTCAATGATTAGTTGACTCAGGTGGCCCTGTGGCCGGGCCTGTAGGGGGGATGCCTTTATTAGTCCTGGACATGGTGCGTTTTTAGCGTCCAAGTGGCCCACAGGGGCAGGTGGGGAGTCTGGGGACCATAAGTGAAGGGTGGCCAAGCCAGCCAGCAGTGGGCTGCTGAGGGAGTGGTGACAGTCCATACTAATCATTTGTGTTAATTTCATCTACTAAAACTAGGACGAAAAATGTTCGGCGACTACCTTTTTACCAAAATACATTTTGGTCAACACCACTGTAGATTTAGTCGACTAAAACCTTATGGTATTTAGTCGACTACAACTAGACTAAAACTAAAACTTTCAGATGACTAAAATATGACGAAAACAAAATGAAATTGTATTCAAAAGACTATGACTAAAACTAAATAAAAGAAATTGCTGTCAAAATCAACACTGATACTAATCCACTGCCTGTGAGGGAGACCAATTAACAGTTCAGATAGATGGAGACAACTGATAAGACTTTAGCACACAATGTCTATCTATCAGACTCATCAAAATTCATAAACGCAGGTGTCTGCGAGACATTTGGTGCAGATATATGCCCGCTGAGACTAAATTAAGACACAGATCCTGAAAACACGTCTTGCTATATGGAAGGGGCATGCGACCTCTGTCATATCTTGGGGGCGAGTGGGGGGGAGGGGGGGGGGTCTTATTTTTAGCTGGCCTGTCTGAAGTCAGGGGGCATGAGGGCTGAGGGGAGAGCATGTCTTAGGTCAATTTGTGTTGCAACCCAAGGCGCCGGCGCATCACCGGCGAGTTCAGAGGTCACACAACCACAGGGCTTGGGAACAGCTGGAGAGTAGGAGAGAGTTCAAAATGGCCAACCGACCGACCTCGCCCTGGAGCCTTCAGCCCAGACCGGGGCTCTTTGATGTGAGGTTCGCCTGCTGCCTCGGCATAAGAAGAGCCAAAGCGGGGAGGCCTGATGTTATGATTTATCCTACGATCTACAATCTACAAATCCAACGATGCGCCGTAGTCCCGCGATGAGTTGTGAGCTTGTGGATCGGCTGTTTTGGATGCGCGACACCGCCGCACGACAGAGTGTATAATTAGGCATAAGGGTATAGGCCCAAACCCAAAGCAGAGCGGAGCTCACATGTCAAGACATGAAAAAGAACCGCAGGAATGGGCTGGCAGCCGAGTCAGCATCTCTCCCTTGGCCCAAAACGCACGCTGCACCACTCTGATCGGAACCACTTCACAGGACCCGAAAGAGGGAGGAGGGCGGAGAGGGAGGGGTGGAGGGGGGATCGACAGCGTCCCTGCAACATCTGGGCCCAGATGAATTCCGACCTAATGGAGCACGACTCAGTAATACCACTCAGCAGCACAGAAGAGAAACCACTTCAAACAACGGGGAGGAGAGGGATGATACAGGAAGGGGTAGAGGGATGATACAGGAAGGGGTAGAGGGATGATACAGGAAGGGGTAGAGGGATGATACAGGAAGGGGTTAAGGAGAAAAACGGAATAGGAAAGGACGAGCGGAGAGGACGGAGAAAACAGGCGAAAGGAGGTAACGGGGTGAAAGTTGCAGAAGATGTAGAGAAACGGGCTCCGTGAGCTCGAAAATAAAAAGATCCTCTCAACATCTGGTGAGAGAGAAGAATTCCAAGCTTACGGAGCGGAACTCAAACCCGGCACAGTGGGTCAGAGAGAAGAGGAAGGGAAAGAGGGGGGGAAAAAAAGAAATAGTGCAAAGAGAGAGAGAGGGAGTGAGAGAAGCACGCATCCATCCACCCGTCCAGGGACCCTGCGCCAGAATGCACATGACACAAGACTGCTGTCTCCGTGAGTCATCTCGGCGCTATGTCAGCCCTGGCCAGCCACACCACAACACTGGCTCATACAGCAGAGCCGCTGAGCAGAAGAAAGTAATCTGCTCAAAACAAGTCCTCAAACCCTCCCCACCTCTGTTTTATAGACTGGTGTGTACGTCGTCGCACCGCGGTGTGGCTGGGAGAAAGCGTCTGAGTCGCTTGAAAATCAATTGTTGAAAATCTGCTTAAGAAGACTATCACACTGTCTTCAATAATAATAATAACGTAGCTAATAATGTAGTCGTAAAGATGTGAACCCAGAGAAGCGGTGAAAACAGCCGTGGGCCCGATAGCACAGCTTATATTTTGCTTTGTGTGGGGGAAAGAAGGGAAAAAAACACAGTCGCTGCACATTTGCGCAGCTTGAAGCTGGGTAGGTTTGGCAGGTACACAGCGTGAAAATAGAAGGCTGTTTTTAAAAGGGAGGCCCTCTGTTTGACTGCGCCCCCCTCTTCACACAGAAACCATCTAGGACAACGTGGAGCTCAGCAGCAAAACTCTCGAGTCAACTTTGGCTCGGTTGCATAACTAGTTATTAAGAGCCATCTAATGCGTGCGTGTGGAAATTAACTGTGCAAAACACCGACATTTGATCCAAGAAGACGTCAAGTTTCATAAAGACTGCAGATCCATGGGGGATTATATGTTGTTACCGAGAGTGAAGCTTTAATATTGCAAAAGAATACACAGTTTCAAAAACAACAATTGGGAATTAAACAGACAAATAAACAGATTTGAGAGAGGAGGAGCAATCTGTTGAACCAAGCCTACGATTTCCAACTACTCATAAACCTTTTCACCAGTAGATGGCTGTATTTAGTGTAGCCTACAGCAGGACACAGAGACAAACCAAAGCAAACCAGATTCTACAGGGACTCAATCAAAGGTGGTCTGCACTGACTCTGCAGACATATTTTATAGCTTAATAAACTACATGAACCCCTAGGGTCCCTATTCCAGGCATGTCATAACAGTTAAACATTTGGCGGATCTAGCAGATCTAAAAGCTCACAACAAAGCATTGCAACGACTGTGAGCTTGTAGATCACCAATTTCTCTTTGAAGAGATTTGGTTGAAAAAGGAAGGGACAATGCAGTAGTAGTACAGACTGGGGGACCCAGGTCAAGAACGGGTTTAAGTGGACAACTAAAAAAAGGAAAACAACAATGATAAAGTGTATAATAAGTATGCAAAGTATAAAGGTCTATTCATACTCCAGTTTTAGGTGATAACAGAGAAACAGAGCGATGTGTTTGGGTGAGCGCTGAGTCGCTTACCACCGTGGCGTGACGTCATGTTGTAGTTTTTGGTGGTCACCTTATCACCTAATAGTGGAGTATGAGTAGGCCTTAAGATTCTGCTGTAGTGCAACATCATAATAAGTAAATAAGAGACAAACAATCTCACCAGAAAATGAGTGGACACTCGCCCCCGCCGGCCTGCTGCTGACCAGCTCATACTGGAAGGCCGTGATCCGCCGGCTGATGTCCATGTGCGGGATGGCCTCGATGAAGAGCGCCCCCTCCTGGATGCCGAAGCAGTGCACTTTGCCGTGGGCCAGGTCCTGCTCGCGCAGCAGCAGCCGCAGCTTGCCGACGCGGTCCAGGTAGATGTTGGTGCCGTTGGACTCCGCCGACGGCTTGATGCACACGGAGAGGAGGGCGGCGGCCGGGGAGGCCGTGTTGGGCCGCAGGTTGACGATGATGGCCCCCGTGGGGTACAGCCACTCCAGAGAGCCCTGGGAGCAGCGCAGGTACACCTGCTCCACGTCCCGGGCATGGCCCTCGTGAGTCAGACCGCTGGAAGGAGAGGGCAGACAGGATGGTCAGGGGTGGATAGTAACCACATACATGTACTACATATACTGGAAGGAGAGGGCAGACAGGATGGTCAGGGGTGGATAGTAACCACGTACATGTACTACATACAGTATACTGGAAGGAGAGGGCAGACAGGATGGTCAGGGGTGGATAGTAACACACATACATGTACTACATATACTGTACTCAAGTACAATTTATATTCAGCTATTAGTGTAGATTTTCGTCTTACACAAACATTAAATTCCCATTGACAGCTAAGAGAGAGATGAACCAGGGACCCCTTAGCTAAGAGATGAACCAGGGACCCCTTTAGCTAAGAGAGATGAAGCAGGGACCCCAACTACATATTGTATAAAAATTGCAGATTAAACTTTGTTCAGTGTTTGACAGCACTGCATGTTGGATTCATGCTAATGTGTATTTTCAGACATTTAACCACTTAAACCCTCAATACTTATAGTAAACCTGACCTTTCACTCTGTACATAGTCTACCAAACCTTTTTGCCGAATATAGCACGGCTATAGCATAGAACGGCTATTTAAGTATTTTTAAATATTGTGCATATCCTGTCAATAACCTGTCCTGTACCCTTTCCTTGCAGAGGTTAATTTTTTGTTAAGAGCCAAGTTCCTCTCGCGGCACCGAGAGTGGTCAGATTTTAGCCTGAGCTGACTAGTGTGAGCCAAAGGGGACGTCAAGGTGAAGGCCCCAGGCTTGCCTGTGTGAGTATGGACATTACACCAACATTCCTCCTAAAGCGTTAAGGCTAAAGCCCAGCAGTGCACAAGACCGGCGGCATGACCGGTCACGAGCCACTGCAGCTAAAATGACCCCAGCTCCCGATACAAAGTACTCCCTTATAGAACCATTGTTCCCCTCCAGAGCTTTGGCAAAAATGTGGCCCACTGGCTGCCTGCCTTTGGGAAGAGCTTGCAGCAGCATTGGGATGAAGCAGGGAAGGTGACACGGGGGCCTTCTGAACAGACAACGGCAGCAACAGTAGCCTGGGCTCTGCTGCATGCAAGTGCAAATGAAGGTCACGCCACCGAACCTCCCCTTTGCTTTCATGCCACCAAAGAGAGTGGAAGAGACTTGTCCAGGCAGCCCTCTGGACTCTGGCGCCAACATGACCAAATGACTCCCTCCAGAACTTAATGCCTGGTCAGGATTCAAAAAAATAAAACAAAACTGCCAGCCTGTCAGTCATCCTGTGGCAACGCCAGAGTCAGGAAACCAGCAGCGTTCTATACCAGCGTTGCGGATGCCAAGCCAGTGGTTGGACTCTAGGGAGAAACACCCAGTTTCTTGAAAATGAGATGCTGAAATTCAAATGTGCCATAAAGCAACCCACCATGGCACATGTTGAGCATATGCAGCTGAAAGCCCCATAACCAGCTTCTCCTCAGCATGCCTCTAATTAAGACTTTTTTAACTTCATCATCTCTGCATGCAATTAGAGGAGATTAGTCAAGAGTAAGTCTAATGAACAACAGATTATTGGTTATGGGCTCGAAGTGCTGCATTTTGCCTACTCCTTCTGACTGGGGGATGAAAAACTAAACCACACGTTTTGAGGCACATGCATTTAAAAGTGCAAAACAGATTTCTGCAGATGTTGGATGGGATTTTCAAAGAGGTGAAACTTTCCACCATGTGGTATTGAGTCTGCATTGACAATCATTCTTATATCCAGCCCCCCCCCCCCCCCCCCCAAGAATGATAGAAAGCAGAAAAGGAAAAATCACATTAAGGCTTTGGAGCAGTGCAAGAATAAGCAACTTCTGAGCATGCCATAGCCTATACGTTGATGGCATATCCTTAGTTATTATAAACAAGTCGAAATTAAATAAACAACTGATTTCTCCTCCTCTACTAGCTATAAATACATTGTAGCCTATCATGGTCATAATAAGCTTGTTTTGCTCAACATTTGATGTGATCAGGCACCGATTTCATCATAAGTGCTGAAACGGATGAAAAAATTGGCTACCATAGAACTATGGATGCTACAAAATAAATGAACAGCTTAGGTAGGCTATTATGTTGCTTGGCAGCCTACGTGAAATACAATGTAGGCATATCTACGATCGAGAGACTCGTAAAGCTGGTAACTCAACTGTCACAATCAGTCACTGATAATCAAGAAGGCCACTTTCATCCAATTTTACTTTACTTTCACGCCCGCCCTAAAAGAAGACTAAGAAGTGGAAGAAATGACTCTTTCATTCTTTATATGTATCTTACCTGCCCTTCCAACTGCACTCGTCGCTTGAATATTGGCAGGATACAATCCGCAGGAGATGAGAGAGCACATACGCCAGTATCGGGGTGAGCATGTTTATCTCCCACTCACCGCCGCTTCTTGTTGCTCTGATCGCAACTATAACTTTCTCCTCTCCTCAAGTCGTAAAACAGTACAATCCACCGGCGGGGCTCCGTCTACGCGATGTCTCCATGTGTCCAGACTATGGAGGTCTGTTGAATCTTGAATACAACAATCTGAATCTTCGGATAGATTCTTCTGTGGTATAGTAGTAGCGTAATAACTAACTACACTGACTGTAGTAAAACTACAGCAAACACAGGCGCGCATTCAGCCCCTCCAGTCCAGTGCGCACAGCTGACAGCCCTAGTCCAGTCCCAATGTGTTGTGAGTTCCTTTCTATTCCTTGACTGTCTGGCGGTGATTACTCTGCCCTACGTCACACCCTGCCCTCACAGCGGGTTATCACGCTTGCGCACTGCGTGATCACAGTTTAAAATACCCATAAACTCTACAGAACTACAGAATGGAACCAATTGGACCCATAAAGGCAGTGTTGTTGTGGTTCTCAAACTTTTTCGTGCCAATTAGCCTCCCCCCATATTGATATGTAAGCCTATTTGGCAGCGGACCCCCATGTGTGAAAAGTTTTTTCTGCCAGGGACCCCCAAGAAATTATTCAAAACTTTAAAGCATTTTCAATATATAAAGCAGATTTTTGTAATAGACATACCGGTAGTCATAAAATATGGATAAAGTAGTTAATGGTGTTGTGATGCTAGTATTATGCTAGTATTGCCCGGGACCCCCTGGAACCCCTTTGCAGCCAATTATAAAATTGGATTTATGTCCACTCGGTTTTAAGATCCTGTTTAATTTTCTTTCATAAGTTTATACTAACCACCAGCTTTGCTTTTGTATTAGCCTGCCCTATAGCCTCCAGCATAGTTAATAATTTGCCATAATCGTCTAACTTGTATCAAACCTATTTCAATTAGCTCCCAAACTTTATTGTTACCTTCTCTTTAATTTCTGTCTGTAGAGCTGTACATGTTTTTAGTTTATTCAAATAAATGTAATCCCTTCATCGATCAACTTGTTTTCCAAATGGAACACAACTTGTACATACTACTCCCATTTGATGAGTCAACATGAACTAGTCAAGCTCCTGGGCGACATGTTCTTCCCTCGAAACGTGAAATTTAGCGCGTAAAAAGCTGTGTGTGGCATCATGGGAAGAGAACCCGTTAGACGAGGAAAACCAGAGATGTTTGTAACTGCTACTTCTCCTCTGATTTCTTTTGGACATGGAATTGGTTGTGACTGGTTTCGGCTGTGCACATGTTCACACATGCACAAGTGTGTTGCTGTTTTGTCATTGCCCCACACACACACTGACTGCATGCTGTTACTTTGTGTTGTAATGGAACCACGGGACATGCCTCGACACGGTGTCTGGAGACGCATCACCAATGACACCTGTACACTTACACCGTCCAGGGCTACACCTGTATGTGTTTTTCAACAATGTGTGCACGCGTGTGGGGTGTGTGTGTGTGTGTGTGTGTGTGTGTGTGTGTGTGTGTGTGTGTGTGTGTGTGTGTGTCTGTGTGTCTGTGTGTCTGTGTGTGTGCGCATCATGGCACAGCTATACACAGACAATGAAAACAATGTCAAAGTAGTCCAGACTGTGTCCCTACACCCTTAAAGCCAGCCCTATACTCTTTCCCACTGCTCCCCAGTCTCCCTTCCTCCGCTCGTCTTGTTGTTATTGCAGTTGCTTCATCATTGGCTCCACCGTGTCAACTCAAGAGTTTTTCCTCTCAATCTCCACCTGTCATCCATTTCAGTGGAGGCAGGGGGTGTTGGGGCAACAGAGAAAACCAAATCCCTGACAGATAGCGGGAGGAGGGGAGAAGAATGTCAGTTAATCACACGTTGCGTAACTGTTGTTGGTTGTAGTAGACTGAAACTTGGCAGTACAACAACACACTCAAATGGAGGTGTTGGCTATGAATTGATTAGAAATATAATGGTAAAAACATGAAGCATGAACTCCATGAAGCCTGGAACACGTGGGTCAGAGAGAAGAATGGGGAGTAGAATGCAGATAGGTGGTGTGGTGGGGTGCTCCCCAGGGGTTGGGGGTATGGACGGGAGAGTGGAGAAAGTTTTGGGGGAGGGTAAAGTTGTTTTTTTGTCAGGCCATGTTGTGCAGATCCCTTGCTGAGCGTGACTCACCGTGCCCCCACTAGGCCCCAGGTGGAAAAGCAGACATAACGTAGATTGCACCTCTGGCAGGATGTGATTCTTTGTGTGTGCGTGCATGTGTGCGTTATGTGTTTTCGTGTGTACTGCACGGAGCCTTGTCATCGCCTTGTCCTCAAATCCCTTCATTAGTTTGAACACTGAGCAGCTCTTGTGGTTCCTTACAAATTGTTCCTATGTGGGCAAATGCAAAACCAGGTATGTATTATACAAAACACCTGCGGAATGGAATCTGGGCTCATAAAAGAATTAACCCATTGTTCGGAGCGGCATTATCTCTTCCTGGTGCACACGACACGATTATAATACGTGTTGAACCATGCCGTTAGGGATCGTTACTGTTTGTGAAAGAGTTAATTTTCAACATGTCTGATAAGTTAACAAGTGTTAGTTTCACTAATAGTCAGACTGCTAGCCTACTTACTGTACCTGTTTGCTTATGCTAAATACATATAAACAGTGCACTTAAGCATTGCAAGCATGTAGCAATATCTGGTGGAGTGGTGGTATGCGTTGGCAGATTGGAAGGTGCTGATATTATCGAGAGAGGCGGCCTGCCTGTCAACATCCCCCGTCTGGCTCCCTTCCAGGCTGTCACAAATGCAGCGGTGCTCAAAGCCGTGTCCATCATTGTTCACATTCCTCTCAGTAAACATGAAGAAACCCTGTCATTTTAAGTGTCAGACCATTATCTGAAGACAGGGGTGTTTGCTTTCATTCCAACACCTTATTCAGCTCAGCCGTATTTCTGATAAAGCTGCAAACAAGGGAGAACTTCTGGGACAGGACAGTAATAACCGTGCTCTGCATTCCACCACTGCTGACCTCCTTCAATCATCAGCCGTGCTCTTCGCTGGTTATCGCTGCTAGTAAGGCATTCATACATCCAGTACGTAAAGCATCCATACAACCAGTCAGTGTGAAAATATGTGGGAGGAAAGCAGCATATTTGAAGAATGCAGCAACTGTTGCGTCTCCGTCAAAATTCTCAGAGGTCTTTGCAATCCGAGGAAGACAAAGCTTGCCTTTTTGTTTTGTACTCGATGATGATGATGATAATATGTGCGTTTATATGACAAAGAAAGACCAAGTGTAATTTTCATAGAATTTCTGTTAATGCCAATGCAGTGACACTGAATTTGTGTCTTGAGTTGTATTGAACCAAGACTACATAGAGAAGATAGATAAGCGCAGTCTGCGCAGAGGTCACTGCGGCCTTGTATGCAGTTACTTAGGCCTCAATGCAGTGACTTGCAGGAGTACAGTACATGCTTGCATTAGGCCTTGATGCATTCAAGCTGTATCCACTTCTCTGCCTTCTTATCCTGCTCTCAGCGGCTCATATAAATCTGAGGACTACAGCTCTGTGGGCTCACAGGAGGAATTTGGGTCAAAGCCCTTTCTGACAGGGCGCTCACCCTGGCAGGTGGGGGACTCTCATGAAAGCATGCAGCGCAATAAAGGGGAACTCAACTGTTCTCCCTGCCTTCAGATTTCACAGGGATCAGAAATGGCTTAGGGCCTGCGGATCCAGGTGGGTCTGAGGCTTGCAGAATTAGCCGATTAGCTACCCCTCGTGAAGAGCATAGCCTAGCAACAGTATGACCGTGCATGAAGGAATGGCTAATAAAAAAGCAGGGCTACAAGAGAAGAGGAAATATTGCAGTCAAGTTACTGTAGCAGTAAAGGTGGTAAAGTAATGGTGGTAACTCCACAAATGGAAGTGTAATATAGACAATCTACAAGCTCACAAATATTGCGTTGTGAGATGTTGTGAGCTTGTATTTTTGCCAAATGTTTGCCTATTATAGCATGCCCAAAATAGGGATGCTAGAGTTTATACTGTAGGCCAGTGGTCCGGGGACCCCCAGGGGTGCCCAGCAGAATGCTGCATCAATATCACCTTTACCACTTAAAGCTATTTGAAAATTGCGATCTACAGTACAGGCTCATGTGAGCTTGTAGATCTGCTATTTTCCAAAACTATTTTTGAACACAAATCTTGAATGGAGTCCCTGGCACAAAATATTTTCAGATGGGGTCTGTGGCCAAATACATATTAATTCGGGGGTCCTTCCTTGGCTTGAAAAAGTTTGAGCACCACTGCTGTAGGCAGCTAGGGTGACTTCCTCCCTCCAGATTAGCCGCTGTGATCTGCTTCTCATGGCTTCCTGTGGAGACGGCGCTCTGGCCCACATCCCTCTCTTCTCCGCGGCCCCCCTGGGACCAGAGTTTCCTTGATGGGTACACTCATTCCCCGATACGCTGGATCAGCCTGGGATGCCTGGGCACAAAAAGCATCAGCCATTAGCCCTGCTGATGCTGGGGGACAGCCATGGTAGTTGTAGAGACTGAAAGGGGAGGGGGGTGGGGGGGGGGGGGGGGGGGGGGAGAGACACAGCGCTTTCTTTTTGTTCAGCCTTAAGTTCTCTCTCTCTGGCTCACACATTAGATCAACTCCCTCTCTATCTGCCCACAGGCTTTGGCATGCTTCCTTTGCAGCACTACGGTTCTATAGCTCTCCCAAACTGTTTTACATTGTGTTTAAATGTCTGTGACAACATTTTAACAATTGGCAATCCATAAATGTTTTAGAAAAAAAAAATCTATTTCACATTGACCATGCATGCCAGATCCTGTGTTCAATCTTTCATAAGTTTGGAATTCCAAGAAAAAAAATAATAAAAAGAAGCAACATAGATTTTTATGGAGTTGTAACATCGCAGGAGAACGTTGTCTGCATTCGATCAGAGAAGCGGTTATCTGCCAGTCATGAAGAATGCTTGCCAGACTCCTTGTGGCTGCTATAAAGAGAGCCTTTTATTGGTCAACTAAGGCTATGTTTTTGATTTAGGTTTCTTCACTCTCTTAAGTTCTCCAAGGAGATACCTGCTCGCCGACTCCATGTGGTTCGGAGTGTTTAAAGTAAATAAAGAAACAAACATTTTTACACCATTTACCGCCCTGCCTTACGAGGGCCTGCTCAAAACGCAATAAACGATATAAACACATTTTCACCAGATGCACCATCGAAACACATCCAACAGGCAAGGCTCTTTTAGTTTAACTGTCATTAACTAGACCATGTGTTTACACAGGCAGAGAGAGAGGGAACGAGGGGAAGATGAGGGCAGGAGAGGAGAACAGTTAGTCTATTGTGTCCATCCACATTTTGCAAGTTTTATATAAGCACATGGTTCACCCTGGAGAGACAATCAACAAACTATTTTCGTACACAACAAACAGCCCAATCTTGGCGTCAAACCCTAATGCCAAACACTCTCCATGGAAATTCTGCAGTGAGTGGTAGTATGGTGTATGGAGCAGAGTGACACAGAGGGGGTATTTAAGATTCTCTGGCAACCCTTTGAATGGATCTCATTCTGCCCGTAACAGGAGATATATTTCGGAAACCAGAGTTCCATTCCGTTCGGTGGCGCGGTCCACTCTGAAGGTGATATAGTCTTCTGATTGGCTAGCTGGTGACAGCCCTGGTTCGCATGTGACAGGAGGTGGCAAGGTTCGTGGGAAAGGTAGGGGTCATGGGAAAGGTAGGGGTCATTAGATGGCTTATTATGGCTAAATGTGAGGTCACTGGTTACACACGTCCCTACAGCTATGTACAGAGAAGCGAGCACGCATGCACGCACACACACATTTATCTCTCTCTTTGCCTCATGCACTGACATGTCAATCCACACATGACCTGAATGCTCAAGCGAGAGCAGGAGGTTAGCATGGTCCATTGAGCTTGATGCCTCTACTTGGGACAAGCTGGAACCTCTCATCTCTAGTTTTACATGCTCTGCACTACAGCAACAACATCGCCAGGGCTTTAATGGTCCGCCGGGATGCTGCAGGTGGTTGGCCACCTGTCTCATTCGCCTCACTCACAGAAAGCAGACAATGACAGCTATAAGCGAGATAAAGTAGGCTGATGAAATATGAGCCGAATTAATACAGATATTATTGCAAGTAATGAAGTGAAATTGCTCCCCTTAAGGGTACTGCCACCCAGATAGTAGGAATTCTAGGAAAGTTTGTTACAAACAGTAATTATGGTTTAGCTACAATGCTAGCTTCAGCTATCGAGTTGTGAAATTAAGTTATTATGTAGTAAAACTTCCTCATAAAACCTAATGGCATCCCAAAAGCTGCTTCCTCTACTCAAGCTGTGATATAAAGTAATTACTGTAGGCTATATATTGACTGTATCACTACTTGATTAATAGTGTTTTGACTTGTCAGAGCACAGACTATCTAATTATAATTTGATTTTGATCCCCTCAGTACTGGCGGGGCTCTGATGTTTTAGCACAACCACACCACCCATGGCAAAATTGAAACAGACAAGCACATTATTTTCCAAGGAAATGCCCCTCACTAAAATAAACGGAGCAAAGGCGGAAACTTTAGTAAGGCAAACTCAGCAATTGTATTAAGGGGAACATTCCTTTTAGCTTTACAGGCCTTAGTGCAGTTTTAGAAGAAGAGAGCAAGCTGGCCGTCTCAGGACATAAAATGGCCACATTTCATTATCATTTTCTTCCTTGGCATGCTGTGGAGGGATCATCTTTCTGATGAGGAACGGGGAAGGAAAAAAAGCACTGCAGAGCTTAGCTGCACTCAGTGCCAAGGCCTTGCAAAATACTTAATCCTCTCCTCTGGTTTTGCAGTCCCACATGAGGAAAAAAAACCCAACACAGAACATGCCAAGACCTGAAGCATGACGTTTGAGCAAAGCCGCAACTAAAGAGTGACAAACAAATAACCTGTTGGGTCTGTATCTTACTGGATCCATCCTGAGGGCATGCTGGGAAGTCCGTCAGCGTCAGCCTGTGGTGAAACCAAGAGCCATTTTGAGCTCAAGGTATCCAGGGAACACGAAAAAGGAAAATGGCTTCCCTGTGTAGACCACTCACAGTTTTAGCCGCAGGAAGACAGAAATCTAACCACTCTATCAGTATCAATTTACATAGTCATACACAGACACACCTAGTACACAAAATGATCTCTCAATATAAGCTTAACTGTGCTTCCCAGTAAGTGAGTCAGAACTGAAAATCAGCTTCTGGAAGAAATTATAAGGGTCATACAGGGCTAAGATGCTATCAAGTCTGCACTGGGGAATCTTCATCCCAAATTAGTGGATAACTGTTGCGTCTTAGCGTGTGACATTGTGTTTTCAGAAAAGGGTTTTACTTTTTAGTAACCTGGAAAGAGTTGAAAGCAGCTGAAGTGCTGAGTGTGTGGAACATGGAGGCTGTCTGTGGCTGTGGGATCAGCTGAAGGATCAGCTGAGGGATCATGGGGGCTGAGTGTGGAGGCTGTGCTCTGTGATCTCATTATTGTGCTTTGTGCGACCCACCCGGCACTCCACTCCATTCTATTCCTCTCTCCACTCCATTCCACTCCACTCTTATCCCGCCCAGCTGTAGCCCATACTAAAAGCAGGCTCGGTTTCTGACGAAAACACACACCTTCAATGCCGTGGGGTTGAATCAGTGAAGTTGTCAGTCCGGTTTGTATCTGTCACACACACATGATACACACGCACAACACACACTTGTGCAATTCATAAAAGAACGCACCCAGGCACTGATATCCTAGGAGGACATGCAATGACTCACACTCTCTGCACGCGTCCCAGGGCCGTGTGCTGCTGTCGCATGCAGACACACACACACACAGGCACACGTAGCCACGCTCCGGTGGCTCTGAGTGTCACAAGGAGCTGCATGAGGAAACTGTAACAGATAGCTTGCAATGAGACATGGACAGCTTGTGTCATGCGCATGGTTGAAGTTACACCAATGTGATTTCACTTGTAGTTGGAAATATAGTGGCGTCAGTCAAGCAAACAGTTATGAGATCAATAGAAAAAGGAAAAGTTCCACTTCTGGGTGCTCGGAAGTTCATACAAAGTGCAGCGAAGTGGGGGGGGGCTGAAGATTGCAATAAAGGAAAAAGAAACCAAGTCACTCTTCTGGTGATTCATAATAGAAATTAAAAACTGGGATAACCCACGTGTATAGTGGCCAACACAGCCTTTCTTCAAGCTGAGTCAATCTAGCTAACTTATTAGTATTCCATTTCTACAGTAGGCTATGTATGTTAAAGTTCAATCCAGCATATATAACAGCTGGGCCTGTTGGCTCACAGAAAGAGCTCATAATGCAGGTTAGCATGATTAGTATACATGAGGGTGCATTCAACATCCAGGGTACTTACTTTAAGTAATGTACCCTGGATGCTGAATGTGCCCTCATGCTAAGCAGTTCTTATTATAGTGATTTATGCTGGCTGACACCTGTTGCAAGACATGAATCATATCAGACCGTGTTGTGACGAGACACGTACTGTATGTGCGCTGCAGGTGAATCATGACCAGCGAGGAAGAGCTGTCACAGACAGACAGGTGGCACATCCGCGAGCACAGCGCGCACCCACGCACGCACGCACGCACACACACACACACACACACACACACACACACACACACACACACACACACACACACAGCATTTCACACAGAATGAACCCAAAATAAAGATGAAAGGATCACTCAGGTCTCTTCAGTTCAACTTAACACTGAGCATTTTTGCTTTGCAACTATTATGAGTTCTAAAACAAAATAGTAAAGGCAATGTAAACTAGAAAACCAATCCACTATATTCACAGCAAGAAATTTTTTGGGCCTTTTGGCTTTTATTGACAGTACCCTATATAGCAGAGCGAGACAAGAAACAGGGAGAGAGAGAAGGGGAATGACACGCAGCAAAGGTCGACTGGAATACTGGATCGAGGACTTAAACCCACAAACGCTGTCAGGCTGCATTAGAGCCATATATGTTGGTATGTGCCTGGACCGCTAGCCTAGCGGGCGCCCTTTCACAGCAAGATTAACCAGTTGATTGCTTGAAAGTGAAATACTTGTTTATGCTTTTAAAGTACCAGTTATAGCACATTCACCGATGTATTTGCACTTTCATTCCTCTGTTGCTTTATCTGTGTACTGTATGTCTTGTTTGTATGTTACGGGTCCCCCTCTAAAATGAGATGCTGCAACTCAAGGGGCTATCCCTTCAATATAAATTTAAATCTGAAATCTACCCCTTTAAGCCTGATGTACTTCATCATTATGACAAATAGTAAAACAGCCTAGCTAACTACATGTCACATTAAACACATTGTGAGCTTGCAGATCTGGTATGTTTTTTTTGCCTATAATAATGACATGACCGACGTAGGGATGCCAGGTTGAAAGTGGTTAAACCTGTATCAGGACAGCTGATTTCACATGTTTCTAAAGATCACGTGCAGACCACGCAGCAAGGAAGCGGAGCTAAGCGGCTTTGCGTCCCCGGCCCGCGCCATTTCAACCGTATGATCAAGATCCCAGGACACGTCTGCAAACAAAGCCAGCGATTCAGTGTGGCGCGGGCCCGACCGCTGGTCTGCACCTCAGCCCCGTTTCGCTCTCCTCCTCGCCAAACCTCAGATCCACCAGCGGCGGCCTGGGGAGAGATGCCTGCCGCACACAATGGAGTCTTTGTAGGTGCACTAAGGTAATGCCATAATTGTTACACTCTTCTCTTTCAGGTGAAAAATACCCCTCCTCCTCCCCTCCCCGCCCCTGCGTCTTTCACCTCTCAGTGATACTTTGAGAGGTTTGTGGTTTTGAGTGATGTTTGATTAATCTAGGTGTAATGAAGGAAAACACGGGTGGCTCTGTGCACACCTGAGGCCGTGGCTGGAACGTAAACAAGAAGCCCTTTTGAATGTGTATACTGTACTAGGCCTAGTCTCTGCATGTCGGGTGGAAACCTGATATGTCCAACACTGTTTCTTTTCAGTATTCAAATTCAAAAGTAGCAAAAGGTAGCATAACGGCCACGCTTCGAGCTTGTAGATCTGCTACGTTTGAAGCTTTTGTGTGATGCTGTACGGTGATCAAGTAGGGCGTTAATTAATTTGGCGATAAGGTTTCTGCCCGACAGCGACTATACGTACTGTAAGTCCAGCACAGTTTGAGTGACAGATCTAATAACTTCCTGACATTTTCCTCAAGGGGAACCGAACCACTGATCTGTGACCAACAGAGTGGCCAGTTGGAGCGCTTTCATTTCACTGTGCCAATCCAGAAGCCTTAACCACACAAAACACTCCACTTGGAAAAACAGTGTCAAAGAAAACAGGCCGATCTACTAATATGCTGCCATACATCATGAAATGAGAACACAGAAAATGCCTTCTTCAAAGCCATACATAGGAAAGGCCTCGGTGTTAAAGATAGGCCAACAGATAAGGAACAACTTACATTACACATAATAATAATAAATAGTAATGTAATAATGAGTTATCTCCTTTGCTTCTTTGTACATCATTGGACAAGGCTTAAAATGAGAATAGTTCTGAATAGTCGACTGTACACTTGTGTACAGGTACAATGGCATGTATTGACTGGAATGTCGTAGGCTATACTTGGTACAATATTGGGCTAATATCGAACAAAACCAAATATATTTGCAATGCTCTAGAAGCCTGCTAGCATTGATTATATTAACTGTCTAAATGCCCGTGTATATGTCCTTGAGATCAGGAATGATGCATGCGGGGTTGGGGTGGATTTAGCGGTTTAACATTCCAAAATGTACATAAAATAGCCTATTTATTGTTTATGAGCATGCCAACTGTCAAGTATACTGGTTTTTTCCCCTTCACATATAGTTACATTTCCAGGGTTTCAAATGATATGTCACCCTGTCTTTAAATGTAACCATGCAGAGAGCACAAATGTAGGCAAATGTACGGTTCCATTTGGTTACCGTATACGTTAAAGTAACACTTGGGTTTTTACAGTGTCTATATACTGTAGTGTATGGCAGAGAATGTTTTGCTTTTGTTTCGTTTTTTTCCTTAATCTATTTCTTTTCCCCTCGCCTGTCTCTTATCACGGGGGCTTTGTATTTAGCGATATGGATGTCAGCTCCCTCATCCTCCCTGTGCTCCCTACATATCCTGGGGAGATAAATCACTAATATAAGCTCCTGACGGGGAGGAGGAGAGCGATGTGGACTGGAGGAAATGCTCCTGACGAGGAGGAGGAGAGCCATGTGGACTGGAGGAAATGCTACGGAAGCCCAGACAGTTCCTGGTGGGCTTCCAGTGATTAGCCCAGTCCAGGGGCTGATTTATACTTTACCCATAAGACCGTGTCACCCCGCCCAGAAAAAAGAAAAAAGCAGATCTACAACCTCGCCGCGCATCGCATCCGCTACGTGTTTTGAGTTTAAAGATCTGCTATTTCCGGCACGCAACACAGCAATGCGATGAAACATAAATCGAGCAAAACACTGGGTCTGGCGAGGAGCTTCCCCCCACCTTTCATCCATAAAGGAAACATCTGGAATCATCTGTCCGGTTGAATAAAAAGTGCACGTGCGTTCGTGTGTGTGTGTGTGTGTGTGTGTGTGTGTGTGTGTGTGTGTGTGTGCACACTCGCTTGTCTTTTGTCTTTCAGGAGGTTTGCCGGGAATGTTATTATCATTGAGTGGTATATTAGTCACGCGTCCAAAAAAATAAATTAGGGAAGCTCACTGGTTGATGGCCAGTAGGCTAAATATTTGGGGTTTGACATCATCTCTCAGTGAACACATTCCTGCTCAAAGCCAACAAGCTGCCTGCGATCCGAACCCTCCAAATGACTCACTATGGGGTGGTCCACTACTGGACATACCTATACTTCTGCATCTGCTTACATAGGGGAATACCCAATGTTTCTGGTGCATGGTTCGGGGAGGCGACCACCAGTCGTCCAATAATGTACTCTTATCGGTCTTTTCCGTTGCGAATCCATTCGTTTCCATTTGTACACTCCAGTTCAGTGGTTCCCAAAGTGGGGTTCGGGGACCCCCAGGGGTCCTTGAGGGAGTTCCAGGGGGTCCCCAGCTAAATTATAGTTTGGAACCAAAATGGACCCTTATGGGGTGTGTAATTGATAGGAAACGTGTACGTTTTTGGGTGAACTACTCCTTTAAATTAACATTCGAGGGTGTTAGATTGGGGTCCCAGAGATACCCCCCTCCCCCATTGTATCAAATGGGGGTCTGTGGCCTGACGCATATCACACGGGGTCCTCGAAATTAAAAAGGTGGAGAATCACTTGAACTATAAACTAAACTGGAATACCAATCCACAGTGCTTATTTGACTCGGAGAGTGTTCAAATGGAACGGATCCATGTGGACCCCGGGTGGGCCTCGGACCCGAGGTTGAGAAACCTAACACAATCCACATAGAGGCCGTGCCAGCGCAAGCACGCACGCACGCACGCACGCACGCACGCACGCACACACACAGAGCACGAGCCAAGCTCTTTGTACTGTGTTTGATTCTTTTCTTAACCCACTTTCTACCCCTGGCGTCCCTATTTTGGGCACGTCACTGTTGACACCGTCGTACACAGATGGACGGACTAGGCCTATAAACAGGGGCTTAAGTTGTTAATAAAGAATGCATGTTGACACACTTACCGAGGTCTGAATAGACGAGAGAAAGGATGGTGTTATTTTGAAAAGAAAAGACACCGTCTGCCAGTGTATTATAGCTCAATAGAGTGGTTATTGTATCCATGCGAGCAGGTGAGCGGCGCGGCATGTACCTCCATGCCTGAGCCCAGACACCAGCGCTGCACGGGGGGTGTTGACAGACGCAGAGAGAGCCAGGGGTCAGGGGTCACACCTGCTGATGAAGCCCCCCCCCGCTGCGCACGAGGCAGCCTCACCTCAACGGTGCAAATGCATCCATCCATGCATGTACAGACAGACAAATATATACAGTATGTACAGTTTGTACACACAAATGCACGCACGCACGCACACCCACACACACACACACACACACACACACACACACACAGGGCATCGACATTTAAGGACGGCAATTTTAGGAATACCATTGTAACAACGTCGCCATTTGTAACCAGGACCAACCCTAAAGTCGAAAATAGCAGATCTACAAGCCCCCCAGCGGGTAGCGCTGTGACGTGTTGTGCGCTTGCATATTCAGTAATTCCGGTTCAACTAAGTATATAAATCAAGCATAATTCTAGACCTAAATCTAACCTTTAAATACTTTGTTGAATAATTAAATTGTCTATTTCTCAAATTCACGCATTTGGCTACAAGTACGTAGGCCTATAGAGCGTCGCAGTCCCGCCCCCTTTCATGACGACGCCAGGCCCAGGAAATGAATCACAATGCATTTTTCCCATAGACATTTCAAAAAGTATTTATTTAAAGACCTTTTAAGCGTCGTACGAAGCCAACTCGAGTCGTGACAAATCATGACAACACACAAATAATTACATAGAAGAAAAACAACAAAAAAAGTGTTGTAACCTGCCGTTTTTTTCTACTTTCTAATTTGGCCCGAAAAATTGTGTTTGTTGTCATGATTTGTCACGACAAGAGTTGGCTTTGTCCGCGGCGTAAACGTCTTTAAATAAATAATTTCTGAAAAGTCTATGAGGAAAATGAACGGAGAATCATTTCCTGGGCCCTGGTAGGGGGCGGGACTGCGACGCTCTATATAGTAAATGCGCATGCACACATGTCGCACGCACCTGGCTCACTCACTGCAGCACCTGCCGTGGTTCCTGTCAACACTTGGGGAATAAAACAAAGCATCTGCACCTGTGGCCTGCATTCAGCCACCAGCCATTAATTTAGCTCATCATTTATTGTCTAATATGACAGCCTTGACAGGTTGATCAGGCGATGTACGTATACAACAAAGTACAGAAGGTCGCAAGTGCAGAAACATCATGGAAAACAAAATTCCCTCCTTTTCTACAGACTTAACGATTTTCCCCTTAAAAGCAGTGGTTCTCAACCAGTGAGGTTCCAGGTAGTCCCCAGCTAAATGGAGAGCTGGTAACCCAATTGACCCTTATATATCTTTAACTCTTGAGAGTGTAAAATGATCAACCATCATCATCACTATGGGTTGGAAGTCTTGTATGTCCAAAACTGTTGCTTTTTCATTTGCAGACAGTGGGAAAAGAACCTGTGTTCCAATGGATCCAATGTTGTGATTAATTAGTCACAAGCTCTTGTTGCTGTGGCTCGTTGCTGTGTTTGGACCTTGCTATGAGAGAGGATGTTCTGGCCCCGGCACTAAGGGATGTGATTTTCGGCCGTCTGGGGGGGAGGATGTTTTGCCTCCTGTATGGTGACCGGCTGACCTCCACCATCCTCTACACGACCTGGCCTGACCACTGCGGTACCATCTCTCCAACGGTTGGTGCTTATCAAACAGCCACACATTGCACATGCACATCACCTCTGTCGGCTGGAAACCTCAACCTTTCAAATAGTGAAATTAGCCGATCTATGCGGGCTCACAATGCCCTGTCAGCTTGTAGAAGTATCATACTGTAGCAGTCTGCTTCTGTTCTCTGTGTAGTGGGATCTGACCATTTGGACCCCAAATGGCTGCAGCACCTACTGTATGAAGTCTGTGTATATTTGCACAGCTCAGTGCAGTATTCCCCCTGCCAGGCTGCCACCACCCATTTCCATCAACCCATCGCTTGTCACAGTGCTTTTCAAAGTGGGGGCCGCCTGGAGGCGCCAGGGAGGGAAATTGTGCGCACACATATACAAACACACGCACACGCGTGCGCACACACACACACACACACACACACACACCGCATAACAGCTTGTAGATTGGCTATTTTTTTGTTTTTAATAGGCCAAATGTCCAGGTAGCTCAGTCGGTAGAGCTCTCGCCTTTGGAGCACAAGGTCATGGTTTAGATCCCGAGCATCGCCAACTCAGCGTATGAGTAGGACAGTTTGGGTGTGGAAAGTCGTGTGGTACGTACTAGGAGCTGATGATAGGAGTGGCCCTCCACCTCAGTAATCCATCCCCCAGGGGTCTAGCACATTGTAATGGGGACAGACTCCAGGGGTCTAGCGCATTGTAATGGGGACAGACTCCATCCACCAGGGGTCTAGCGCATTGTAATGGGGACATACTCCATCCACCAGGGGTCAAGCGCATTGTAATGGGGACAGACTCCATCCACCAGGGGTCTAGCGCATTGTAATGGGGACAGACTCCATCCACCAGGGGTCTAGCGCATTGTAATGGGGACAGACTCCATCCCCCAGGGGTCTAGCGCATTGTAATGGGGACAGACTCCATCCACCAGGGGTCTAGCGCATTGTAATGGGGACAGACTCCATCCACCAGGGGTCTAGCGCATTGTAATGGGGACAGACTCCATCCCCCAGGGGTCTAGTGCATTGTAATGGGGACAGACTCTAACCCTAACCCTAACCCATCCCCCAGGGGTCTAGCGCATTGTAATGGGGACAGACTCTAACCCTAACCCTAACCCATCCCCCAGGGGTCTAGCGCATTGTAATGGGGACAGACTCTAACCCTAACCCTAACCCATCCCCCAGGGGTCTAGCGCATTGTAATGGGGACAGACTCTAACCCTAACCCTAACCCATCCCCCAGGGGTCTAGCACATTGTAATGGGGACAGACTCAGGGGTCTAGCGCATTGTAATGGGGACAGACTCCCGTGTTATCGGCTGATACCGACAATAAGCCTCTCCCGACCTACTTAATCGGGCCGCTGCCAGAGGCTAGCTCTTTGGCGCTTGCCTGGCTCCCCTTGTGCCTCTCACCTCCCGCGCATGGGTGTTGTCTCAGCGCTGCATGACTGCGTCTCCTGCTAAGATAACACGGTGTGGTCCGGAGGGCGTGCGGTGGCCCCTGCCCATCACACTCCGCTGAGTCGTCCTGCTGCCGCCCTCTCATCTCCCCTAACGCACGCTGACACGGCCCTTTGAAGTCGGACGGCAAAGCACCGTGGGCCTGGAACTGGACCAACACAAGCAACCTGATCCTCAGCTGATGCACGCAAAGCAGCCCCGCGGCCCCTGACAATGGCCTGCCAGGAGCAGGGGGGGACCAGGGGCCCCCCTGTACTCCCGGCGGTGTGTACCTAGGAGAGGAGCTGCCTGCTGTTTGTGGAGAAACTGGACAAGTGAAAGATCTGGGCAGACAGGAGAGGCTGTTCGTGGTCCAAATGGTCAATAACCAGGGCTTGTTTTTGCATGCAGTTCAACTCTACACGTGTTCCTCAGTTGCTGTAAACCTAGATCTGTCAGATAATGTGAGTCCATCCCTTATAAGTGCCTATGTGTTGTCGAAGGACCTCTCCTAGGCCTCTCTCTGTGTCTCTTACCTCAAAATAGTAACCGGTTCAGCTGTAGGCCTCCTGAAATATATGGTGTCTCAATTTCCTGTTCTAGCACTGCCACAACTCTGGTTCTAATCAGTCTCAGAGCCCGTAGTGAGCAAGGATGTGGTTTAGTACAGAATGGATGAGGACGGGGGCGGGGGGGTCCTGTATAAAAGGACCCCACGTTGACGTCTGACGTCTTTGTTATCTGAGTCACGATGACACCGAGCACAGGGGACAAGGATAGACGGGTGGCCGTGGGCTGCACATTTGGGGATGAGGTACAGTAATAGACACAGTAAAGGTGACAAATTAATTCGTTTTTTTCTATGGTAAACACTCAAATCATGACTGGTGCTTGTAAGCCTAAGCACACACTCCAAAATCTACTGACATACAGAGGTAAAAGTCTGTTTTTTCCCTGCTCACTACCAGGATTTTCTATTTCGTCTACCTTCCCTCCGCTTTGTGTCTCAAAATAGTGTGGCGACAGTATGTAATTATGTTAGAATTAGCAAATTAAGTTATATTATGATTAAAGCTAAATTGCACGCGTGTATCGCAAATCAGCTTACCGGTGCGGTTCTGAGTTTCAGTTTCATCGAATGAGAACACGTTTGTATGAATAAGCAGTACTCCTATCAATCATTAGTTAGTTGGCAGAAAGGAATCGGTGCATAGGTGGCCATTCTAATCCTTTCCTAGTAGTTTACTTTACACAAGCCTCCCATATCCGCCCCGTATCCCTAAATCTCTGTCCTCACGCTAAACGTTAGAATATGCAAAGCTCATATTTGCATAGCGAGGGGCATAACATGGCCTTGGAAGACAGGCATGTCCTTTGTGTCCTTGGCAGGTGGCGGTGTGTTTACGCGTGCCGAATGATATGTATGCATGAGAACACAGGCAAGCTGCAACAGCTCAGACCTGTAGCTACCGTGCCTCTCTATGGGTTGCTGTTGTTGTTGTTCTGCGTTTGTATTCTAATCTGGCTGAAGTCCAGTGGTGGAAATTAACTAAGTACATTTACTCAATACTAGTACTGTACAATTTAGAGTTTCTTTTTTTTTAAACTTTTTTGGAGTATTGGCAATGTTCTGTACTTTTACTGCTAGGCTACTTCACTACATAGGACAATATTGTACTTGTACTCCACTACAATAAATTGGAAAACTGTAGTTACTATTTACTTTTTCGGATTATTATTACAAAACATACATTACCCACTTCAGCCCTATATACAGTACATTTCAGCCATTTGAAATTGGCCTATATTTTCAAACGGTTTTTTTTTAAATAATTTTGTATTATTTGAAAACTTTTATGATACCAATACTTTTGTACTTTTTGATTTTATTTTTTGATTACCGGACTTTTACTTGTAATAGTACATCTACATTGCAGTATTGATACTTTTACTTAAGTAAACAATTTGAGTACTTTTTCCACCACTGCCTGAACTAGCGTACAGTATGTCTCGTATGTTTGTATTCCAATCTCTGGCTGAAGTCATAGCCATGGCTCTCTTTTCTAGAATCTTTTTCAGGCCCAGGACCCCCTAGCTGCGAGAGAGATGAAGCAGGGACCCCCCCACTAGGCCGCTACATATTGAATAAAATTGTGTTGCAGATGAAACTTAGATTTATTTTCTGTTAATATGTGGGATTCATTCTAATATGTATATTTTCAGACCTTTAATTTAGGCAACTTGACCGTCGGCTCTGTCTGCTCCGCTCTTTTTCCCTCTCCACAACAACTCTCAGAAAATAGCCAATCTTACAAGAGTCTTTGTCACAAACTGACAAAGATTTGGCCCAACGCCCATAGTAACTCTGAGGACCCCCTAGGGGTCCCGGATCCCCTGTTGAAGACCTGCATGTCCTATGTAGGTTGCTCATTTTAAAGGCGTAGTGAAACGGAAATGGTGGACATTTTATTTTGAGGTTTCAGACGGTCTCAAGTTGAAACGCCGCTATGAAGTTTCTGAACCAATCAGAGCGTCGCATCCCTTCAGGCGATGGGACGGTAGCTAGGGACTGTTGCTATGCTATACGCAGCAGCATGGTGTGTGTGTGTGTGTGTTTGTTTACAAATCAAATAGACGGCCAGCTGTACCAGTTTACTGTTATGTGGCTTATTTCTACCCTATAATGTTTTCAGATACATATTTTAGCGTGATGATTAAGTTGAAACCGAGTAATACACTGTCTGGATGTTATCTGGAATGGGAATAAAAATGGAGGATTTCTGTAATCAATAGCAGCTGTGCTGCACGGATGCGCACATATGGAGAGGATACGGGTGAGCTTAATTTTTATTGGCTTTTATCGATGTGGGCCTCGACACGTCATCACGCAGCACGTTTTCGTTTTCAGGAAGTAATACAAAAATGTTTTTACTCTTTTCCATATATATGCTCCCCCTAGGCCAAATAATCCGTAAGCACAACATAAATTTCCACTGCTACGCAGATGATACCCAAATTTACATGCCACTCAACACCTCCAACCCCAACTGTCTATCATCCCTCAATGCCTGCCTAGCTGAGCTTCAAAGCTGGATGTCTTCAAACTTCCTACAACTGAACACAAACAAATCTGAAATTCTCCTATTTGGCCCTCTCACCTCCAGAACCCACCTACAAAACTGTCTCGACTCCTTGTCAGCAAATGTCACACCAGTAGCCAAAAATCTGGGTGTACTGCTGGACTCTGACCTCTGTCTTGAGGCCCAGGTTAAATCCGTTGTTCGCACTTGTTTTTTTCACTTACGCAACATCTACAGAATCCGACCAGTCCTTTCCACCCCTAACCTTCACAAAGTTGTCAATGCACTCATTTCATCCCGTTTGGACTACTGTAACGCCCTCTATTCATCACTTAGCAAAGGATCCATACACCGCCTACAGTTAATACAGAACGCAGCTGCAAGACTCATCACTGGAACAAGGAAATCTGAACACATCACCCCGGTACTGGCCTCACTACACTGGCTCCCTGTAAATTTTAGAATTGATTTTAAGATTTTAATACTGACTTTTAAAGCTCAGAATGGCCTGGCACCGCAATACCTAGCGGATCTTATCAAACCCCACCAGCCTGTCCGCCAATTAAGGTCCTCTACCTTAGCCCTACTAGAGGTGCCGAGAATGAAAATGGTGACAAAGGGGGATAGGGCCTTTTCAAGCAGGGCTCCCAGGCTCTGGAACAGCCTGCCATCTGACATGAGGTCTATTAGCTCCTTGACTATTTTTAAAACTAAATTAAAGACCCACTTTTATAGGAAAGCCTTTTTAAACCGATAACCAATGTTTGCTTTTAATTCCCTTCATAATGTCATTTTATTGCTGTTTGATTGCTATGTAACACTGTTGTTTGTATATTGTATATTGTTAAGCACTTTGTGACACTGTCAAAAAAGGTGCTATATAAATAAAGTTTATTATTATTATTATTATTATTTTGATATAAAAACACACAAAAATGAGAATTTTCCCATTTTTTTGGCATCCATTGTTAGGTATGCTCATATGATGACCACGGAGATGGTCTAAAAGTGTGAAAAACGTATTTTTCATTTCACTACACCTTTAAGCATGTGAACCCTAGCATGTCGAAAACAGGCGAACGTTCAGATCTATATGGCTATTTAGAGGAAAACAAGGAGGGGGCCAAATATAGACCATGGGGGACCTCCTCAGTCTAATGTGAAAATACAGAAAATAGCCTATACCTATAAGCTCCCATTGTGCATCGTGATGCGTTGTGAGATTGTAGATGCACTTTTTTGTGTGTTTTTTAAATTATTTAATTAAAATGTTTTATATATTATTATTTTATAAAAATGTATTAGTTCGATTAACTGTTGCACCCCTGTTTTCCCTCTTCCGGTTCAAGCCCACAAACAGTTTAGCACCAGCGTACCTCTCAGACATGAAACCAACAAGCCGTACGTCCTGGCTGGTACTTCCCTGGACTTGATGGTATCCGGTTGAACACCACTAATAGGACTTCTTAGAAGTAGGCAGCCAGTGTGTCACACAGTGCCAGTTGAGTTCAGGGTGTAATGACCTCACCTTAATGTTTTAACAAAGTTACTGCAGTACTTTCCTCTTTGCTCTTCCTAGCCTCTCTGTGGCCCAGCGTTGGACCTCAGCCCTCTCTTGTCTGGGCCTGTAATCTAAAAGACGGGCTTTGTGTGTCTCCGTCTGTCTGTCTGTCTGTCTGTGGAGTCTGTCTGTGCTCTGCTGCTGTTGTGGCTGCCGGGCCTATGGCTGCTCTGTGGTGATCCGCGCTCTGGAGAATGACTTCATGGGGACAGCTCAGACTTCAGGATTCTGGCTTCGCCTCTTTGTCTGGATCCTGGCCAAAATGAGCTCATCTCAGCGATAACTCAGCCAGCTGCTTCTCACTCGCGGCTGCGGGGGTGGTGGTGGGGTGTCGTTTCACTCGACCTCCGGTCCCCAGGCCCCTGAACCCGGCCGTTGGCCAGCGCGAGGACAGGGTCAGCGCGACACCCTTCCCAGCAACCCGGGGCCAGCGTGACCACTAGTTGTGGCTTTGACCACTGGCAGCCTGCCGCCCCCACGGCGCCTCGAGGAGCAGCGTGGAGCCGCCGCAGCCTTCTGCTGTTCCCCTACGAGGAGGCCCGGTTTGCTCTGGACGCGTGCCAGCGCCGAGTGTTATAGGGGGCAGGGCCGGGTCAGCTCTCAGGGGTGGTCCTTGTATGGTCCTTGTGTGTGTGTGTGTGCGCGTGCGTGTGCATGAGTGTGATCTGTTTGGAGTCCTAATGATTAGCTGTTGTTATGTTTTGTGTGATTGTATTATTTTTTCGCCTGGCTCCTAAAGCCTGTTTGCTGTAAGATCTCTATCTCTGTCAAGGACCTCTGCTACATCCTGGGAATACTGAGGAGGACAGAACATGAAGGATTACACTTCTAATTCATACCAACTATTTCTATAAAGATAAATGCTGGGGGGGTTCTTGTGCTGGGGTATGGTCAGTGGACGCTTGTGTTTGTGTTAGCTATAGGACAGTGAAATTCAAGTCAATGATATCCCCATACCCCCCCACACTGGTCCCTGGCGCATTCCCACTCTAAAGGGCTAAAGCGGTGCTGCTCTATCAATAATATGAGCAAAGAGTTAAAGATCTCTGGAGGCATATAAGGTATCAGCAGCCCAGAGAGACAGACAGGCAGACCCTGTGGGGGGAAAAGATAACTCCACTGTGGCTCTGTTGTGATTTTTGTTTGTCAGATAACTCTGTCACTCAGTCATCTTCTAGAAGCCGAGCCAAGTCAATCTGGACTCAATCTGTGGCAGGCACACGTGCACGAGGGCAGCCAAGGGTCAGAACCTGAGATGGAGCCATATCTCTTTACTCCCTCGTCCTTCCCCCTCTTCTCCTCTGCTCCCTCCATCCACAGCCACCTCCTCCACCCTGTACCCACTACTCCCACCCCGAGCTCCAGCATTTGGAATCCATTATGAAAGCCAGTCAGTCAAGAGTTCTCTGATAATTAAAAGGAGACGCTCTATGGCGTTCGTGCTCAGATTAACGGCTGTTCCCTGGAACCGGGTGGGTGCGGAGGGGAGCCAAACACGCGAGGGCGGGGGCAGGGAGAGAAGAACAGTGTTCTAGAAGAGCCTCTGGGGCCCCCGGGCTCTCTGGTGGGGGCTAGGTGTGATGGTGCTGCTAAGCCAAGTCCAACAGTTGGGGTAAAGGTGTCTCGGGGTTGATGTACCATGGGCTGTTAGGAGCTGGAGGGTCGGGAAGGGTCTTTTGAGGGGCTCACGTGGGACACGTACGTGGTGCTCTGGGGTACAAGCTGGGGCTAGGCCAGGACTGTGGCTTGGAAAGGCTATAGAAAGCAGCTGCCACATACTGCAGGCATATTCTGGGCCTTGCGGGCCAACCCTTGGCCCTGCTGAATCTGCTAGCGGTGCTCGGCTTGGCGTGGGGGAGGGGGGCTTGGATGTCTAACAAGGAGGTCAGATACACACTGTGATTGGGGGATCATGGCTGTAATATCATCAAACCACTCCACCAGGAGTGTACAGAACGTGGTCAGCCGGAGTTCAATCCACATCTCTGGAATTACTTTTGACAGTGTTGACTTTTTTATTATTAGTTCTTGGCTACGGCAGGTATTTACGTTCCGTTTCCCCTTTTCCCAGTTGCTGGGTTAGCGTTTCATTACCCCGTCATCCAATGGCATCCACCCTATTACATGAGAAATATAAAGCAACGGTTTTAATGATGGCCAGAATGAACATGAACCGTCTGTCCAAATACAGTTATCCATTTAAATGTATCCATAAATCATGCCAAATTAAATCTGCATTGGAAAGGTTTTACTGGCATGAAAACAACGTGAGGTAACCTAAGAGATAAGTACTAGCAGGCACTATTAAAATCCTATCACTGATATCTTGTTATCCAGAGAGAGAGGTGACACTTCTTGAATGATGACTTTAACCACTTTAGCCCCATTTCACAAATAACAAAAAAGGCGATCTGCAAGATCACAGCGTGCCGCAATGTGGCGAGTCGTGAGCTTAGTAGTTTGGTTTAGTTTTTATTTTCACCTACAATGGCATTCCCAAAACAGAGATGCCAGGGTTAAACTGATTAAGTTGCACATGATATGAATATTGTTTCTCCCACCGATGCATTCCTCTTATCTGTTGTGCTCGTCCGCAGGAGTCACCTATCTGCTCCTCAAAGGACTCTTTGCTTTTTTTCCACTCGACTAGGCTCCTGCACCTTATTGTAAGATCTTTTCTTGGACAAACTGAAGGAGACCAATTTGCAGTTTGAAGTGGACCGTCTCCCTGAGCAATTACTAGAATGTGGTTTAAGCATGTGATCGGTGCAGCTCTGTCAGGTCAGAGGAGCACAGCCAAAGACGGCCTCCGGGGCCAATGTCTTACTCACAATGGCTGGCCTTGAACTTGTGATGTGCGGTTACGGAGCCTCCGCACAACCCCCCAGGGTCCTCCAGATATCACACGACTCCCAAATCAGATGACACGTCCGCTGGTCTATTGAGTCTTCTTGTGTCTGCGGCGCATTGGACATTTCTCCACAGTAATGATTAATTTATGCTCAAGTGTAATAAAGACTTTTGACTGCTGCAACAGCACCACTACTCACATTAAGAAATACAGTGAGAGATGATGGGGCAGGTTGGATGAAAGATGATCTTTAGAAATACAGTGAGAGATGATGGGACAGGTTGGATGAAAGAGTCCATCTTTAGAAATACAGTGAGAGATGATGGGGCAGGTTGGATGAAAGAGTCCATCTTTAGAAATACAGTGAGAGGTGATGGGACAGGTTGGATGAAAGACCATCTTTAGAAATACAGTGAAAGATGATGGGACAGGTTGGATGAAAGGCCATCTTTAGAAATACAGTGAGAGATGATGGGACAGGTTGGATGGAAGATGATCTTTATCCGACAATTGAACATTTCAGATTCAAGGTAATATCTGCAGCCTGAACTCTGACGTTAAAGGACCACTTCACCACTTTTCAATCTATCTTCATATAATAGGTCCTCACTAATAATCATGATAAAATGGCACAATTGTTTTGTGTGTCAATTGTCTGTGTCTCATATGGGCAGTTCAGAAACCCGTCCACCAGTGACATCATCGATGGGGAATCCAAGCTAATAGAAACTGCAGGCTTTCTAGTACTGAAAAGTTGCAATTCAAAAATGGAAGCCATCGTTCTCACCATAATAGAAATCTAAACATTTAACAATGATGTCACTGGTGGACGGGTTTCTGAACTGCCCACAGCCCTCCTATGAGACACAGACTGAGCAGAAAAAATGGTGCCATTTATCATGAGTATTAGGACCTATTATATCAAAGTCAAACGATTTGTCACACACGTTACCGCAGTGAAATTTGTTCTCCGCATTTGACCCATCTCTTGGAGCGGTGAGCTGCAGCCGTGCCCCACTCGGGAATCATTTGATTAGTAGATTTGACCCCCCAATCCAACCTTTTTGATGCTGAGTGCCAAGCAGGGAGGCATTGGGTCCCATTTTGTCTTTGGTATGACCCGGCCAGGGATCGTACCCCGACCTCCCAGTTTCAGGGCAGACACTCTAACCACAAGGCTACTGTCTGAAGATAGGTTGAAATGTGGTGAAGTGGTCCTTTAAGCACTTTGCATTTTTAATTTGTACATGTATGGAGAAGTAAGATACCACCGAGCGAGCTAAAGCGAGCAAGTCGGCGAGCCGAACGTTGCAAAGTTTGCTTAGCCGACTCCGGGCCGTTTGAGTTGCGACCCGATAGGCAGAGAATAGTAAATTAATAGTTCCGGTGAGATCGTTTTCCCCGACTGCCACTCAAAGTGTCTACTGGCCAATCACAGCGCGTCCTTGCACAAGTGCACTGGCCAATGACAGCACGTCCATGCACAAGTGCACTGGCCAATCACAGCGCGTCCTTGCACAAACCGTATAGAGTTTCTCATGATGCGATGCGAGAGGCTGCCTTCATAGCACCCATTAGCCCAGTGGTTCTCAACCTTTTCAGACAACAACCCCCCCAACATTATCATATTTGACTCGGTTCGATAGATAGATATTGTGAAGATAGCAGATCTACAAGCTCACAACGGCTCACGTTGCAAGGTGTGAGCTTGAAGATGGTCTATTTTCACACTATTTTGTCACTTTCTTATATTATTTGACAATTTGGCCAATGTTTGACCAGTTTTATTATACGTAGTAAAGTTTGTTGATTACTTTTGATGCAGTAATGGTTGTATTTTTCTTTTTTCAGGTCTTAAATTGTCAACAAATAAATAAAATCATGTGGGGACCGACCCACAGGTTGAGAACCTCTGCATTAGCCAATGTAGATTCTCAAAATGTTCTCTATTCCGCTCCCTTTTAAATCCCTTGACCATAATATCAGCAGAGTCTTGTTTTGACTTGTTTGGGTTTTAGGGGGCCCATATATTTTATTTATTCAACAGGGGTCACGGGGAGAATCTACCCCAGCATCAGTGATCTATTGTTAGTGAGGGCACGGTTGCAGAGTGTTGATGTTACTTATCTTTATGACCCTTCAAAAGATCTGAGGATTCAAACCACTTCACAAAAAATGTGCTTTTATGATTACAGAGCCTCGTCTCCTACAGTACTGCAGCGCCGTTTTGACCATGCATTTTGAGTTGGCATCCAAAACGTAGACTCAACCACTGACCTCCCTGGACAAGATGCCGTGTCAAATTGACTCCTCGGTGCTCCTTGAGATCCTCGTACGTTTTCGACACTTTCTTCATGTTCAATAATCTACGTTTTGTTGGTCTGCGTGTAACAGAGTTTTTAAAGTCTGAATTGTGGTTGTGGTCAGTGTTTAGACTTGTCTGGTTAACCTCAGCGAGACAGCTCGACGTTTCTGTTTGAAAGTCGCTTGTCTGTCCATTACGCCAACCGAATCTCTATTCAAAATCTGAACGGACGAGTACCAGTCCCTTCAGATTTCATTTTGAAAAATGTTTTTACCATTCTGTGCTGTTGTTATTCTAGACGTCTGCCTCGTCTTTTAGCAGAAGTTCAAATTACAGGGCTAGAAAAGCTGTGACTTTCAGGTGGTTGAATTATACGTCCTCGGCTTAACCTCTACTTCCTTTGAAATGCTACAGATGTCCAATGCCTCATTTCCTACCAGCCTGTTGCACTGAACACAACAACGACGGAGGACTTTGTGCCGTGCCAGACGTGTGTGGGTTATTAACATGATAAATATCACACAAGCTACAGTGCTGCTAGTCACTTCCAGTTATGGCTACAGAGCTCGGGGCACATGTTTCATATAAGCCAGCACTATAAAATGGATTTCTGCAAGATGTGTGCGTGGACATTGACTCTCTATGTCAAGGCAAGCTCTGTTGTAAGAAAATTGATTTGCCATGTTGGAAGCCCAGTATGTTTTGTGTGTCTGCGTGCGTGCATAATGTGCCCTGTTTGTTTACATTTCCAGTTCTAAAGGAATGCCTTTGAAATCAATATAATGTTCAGCCCACAGCCTGGCAGTGCTCCGGAGTAGGGAGAAGGAGAGATTGAGAGGTGGGTGGGGGAGAGGGAAGGAGAGGGGCCTCTGCTCTGTGTGACTGATGCCATGGTGCTCTCCCCCACATGGCAGAGCTGCAGTGCGGTCACAGGCCAGCATCAGCCCTAATAACAAGCTGCTGTTCTGCTCCAATCAGAGGAATTCAGACATCCGCCCGGGCCAGCCGGCCTCCTCCACTCCGATTCTCTATTTTAAGAGCCAGGCCGAGGGGGGTGGAATTACACTCTGATATACTTAATCATTTCCATCGGTGATGTGGGCTGTGGAAGCGGAGGTTGAAAAACTCTTTCAAAGGCTGTTTCCACGCGGCGTGTTCAAGATCCACATAATGTTCCGAAATGGTTTAGCGGAGATCACCGCACGACTGCCAATTAAAAAAAAAAAAAAAAAAAAAAAGATCCTTTGAAATTTTAAATGATTTGCGTCACTCGTGCTGTGACTGTGCAACATCAGACCAGAGTGTGCAGACAAATTCTAGTGCAGCAGAGAAGTGATGAACGGACAGGCGAACAGAGAACAGTGGATGCGGTCGTACTGGTCTACCAGAAACTGTCATTCTAGATAAGGTACACAAGTCTGAGCCCTGCCTTCAAGTACTTATGGTCCACATACAACACCATGCTGGACTGGTTGCATGTTTAAAAGCTTATTCCTCTGTATCCTGCATATGGAAGATTGCTCATACTGTGAACCAGACAGTACAGTAACTCTTGTCATTCACTCTTACCCATCATAGTGTTATTATATTTTTACCGAGATGACTTGACACAGTCCCCCACAGAGCACATAAACTTCAGGATGTGGGATTCCCCATGTCAAATGATAATTTCTCTACTGTCCCCCTCCCATTTTATGCGGTTTGGGGAGTGTGTGTGTGTTGTGTGGACAGGGGGGACGGGGGGTATGGAAAGATGGCCGCAGTGGTGTTTCTGAGTTCGCAAGCCATCGTAGATACACATCACACCAGGTTTTGGTGGAAGACGTAGGTGGGCTGTGATGTGGTGGCCCGCTGCCACACATGGCCACCATCCTCCGTCCCCGGGCGGGCGGCCCCAGAGGAGCGCCGCTCGCCGGAAACTCCCCGTCCCTCTGCCGCAGCACACACCACAGAAAGGACTTTGAAGCCTGCGGTGGATGTGCCTTCTTCTCTCGCCCCCCCTTCAGAGTCACCACTGCCTGGCTGCAGGGCCCTCGGTCGTGACATGAATCCAGTATGAGCCGGCATAGCTGCTCCGACAACCGAGGCGTACATAACCTCAACCACTCACTCCTGCAAAGCTTTTTAAACACGTGCATATGGAGGCACGACCTATTTCCTCACAGTTCAACACGCCAGGCTGACAGGCCCCTCGCTAGTGCGGCGGGACTAGAACTGTCCAGCTTAAGCTCGCGCAAACACGGCCAAGCTGAACGCACCACGGAGGATTCAAAGCCCTAGAGTCTCCACAATGTTCTCTATTGTTATTGCACATCAATAATAATAATAATTACCCGTGTTGCAACCTACTGACATCAACAAATGAAAACAGGGAAAGCATCAACATTTTAGATTAAATGGTAAATGGTGCATTTATATAGCGCCTTCGGCCTTTATCCAAGGCGCTTTACATAGATTGTGCATTAATTACATTCACCCATTCACACACACATTCATACACCGATGGCGGCAGAAACCATGCAAGGCACCAACCAGCACATCAGGAGCAATTAGTGGTTCAGTGTCTTGCTCAAGGACACTTCGACACTAACTCTGGGGGAGCCCGGGTTCGAACTGGCGACCTTGCGGTTACCATCCGGCCACTCTACCCCTGAGCCACCGCCGCCCAAGATTGAGCTAAAAAGCATTATTTTATATGTTGGCTATTATGTAGGTCAGAAAGGAGGGACACCCGCACACCGCCACTTGCTAGGTTCAGAGCATTTATTGTAAAGAAGCAACGTTTCGGTCTTGCAACCTTCCTCAGGCTTGATTGAGAATGGGCTGACATTGTCACTAAATACATTTGAAAAAGTCTAAACAACCAATCACAATGCATGTAATAATCTAAACAGCTGTGAAAAACCTTGTCACAGTGTTTCTGTGAACATTCCTCATATACTATTGAAAATAGCAGATTACAATAATACAGGGAAAAAGAGAATTATATATAAATGTCATGCCATATAACATACAAGGAAAACATACAGTTAAATAAGCAAGTAAATGTCAAATGTAGGATCCTACTCTGTTAAAAAGAGTGGAAAATAGAAATAAAAAATAAATAAAAACATTGCACCTGAAGTGCCTATAATACCGGCTGGTCAAGAAGTTCAGATCAACAGACTTTATAGCATAACATTTAATAGTATGTCATCATTAAGCCCTTTGGGGTGTAAGGTTTGTAGAGTGTGTATCCAGTATGCCTCACGTTGTTTTAAAACAATGTCAGCCCATTCTCAATCAAGCCTGAGGAAGGTCACAAGACCGAAACGTTGCTACTTTACAATAAATGCTCTGAACCTAGCAAGTGGCGGTGTGTGGGTGTCCCTCCTTTCTCCTACATTGTATGCCTCGTCACCATCGCACCTGCTCCAAATTATCTACCGGGTGTGCGGAAGTCATCTCTCTATATGTTAGCTATTCAAAGATAGCAGATATACGAGCCCACAGCGTGTCACTTTGTGCCACAATTTGGGCTTGTAGATCTGCTATATATTTATTTGAAAGGTGACAATTTGTGCAAATCTTGGAATATATTATTTTAAAGCGAACGCTTTTAACTCTAATCTTTGTTTCTAGGTATCCATGGAACAAACCATTTTGAGATGGGGGGTCGGCGGCCAAATACATCATTTTGGGGGTCCTTGACATGAAAAGGTTTGAGCACAAAACTGTTTCAGTAGAATCGGCCTCGGGTCTTGATGTTAATCCAAATGGATCACTCTTCTTGCCTCATCGGTAGCAGCCAGTTCAACCCCGCCTACCTGTGCGCACACACACTAACACACTCCCTTGTGGGTACTGTGGTGTGGAGGGTGTGTGTGTGTGTCCCTCCCGCCCCACGGACACACTTCTTCCACACCACAGTTTGTGTTGTGGTGGGCAGAAATCCACAGAGGTAAACACTAACATAATAGCCTTGCAACACTATATAGACACACTGCTGCTCCTCCCCGTGGCTCCCCTAAAATGGCCGTTTCGTCAACCTCTGTGTGTTTGAGTGTGAGTGAAATGCTCGGCACGATCTACAATCAAACTCGAAAACACATTGCAGTGCTATTTTCGGTGGGCGACACCATCGTACGACGAAGTATAAGTCGGGCTTAATTCTCAATGACAGTTGTACGGATTGTTTATTGCTAGTCAAATGCATAGAGGCAAATGGCAATGCAGCAGGGCAGCAATCACTGGCAATGCAATGCTTTCATATCCTACAAGTCCTGCACAAAACATAAAGTAAAGTAAGACTAGAAAAGTCTCACAGGTTTATGAACTGGTCCTCCACTCTCTCACTAAACTTCATGAGGTTCACGACCTTCACGACATCAAACTTTGCCTTGAGCTCACAAGCTTTCTGACCAGGCCTTTTTTATACATATAAACATACGGTATGTATATTGTATACAGCCATGTATACAGGCTGACAGCCTCTTGTCACAGCAGAGACAATGAACACCACCCAGCGTGGCCGTGGCGTGATGAACGCTGAAACGCAGCCTTTTGCACCGTTGACCACTGAACCCCATCGCTGTAATGGTTAAGCAGGGCTTATTAGGGGTTGAGCCATCTGTAGTCACTCTGTCTACCAGGACCAACAGTGTTTACAGATATTCAGCAAGCAGCTCAGCTGAATGAGTGAGTCATTAACAGGGAGTTATGAGTGGAGTCAGGGGTCCACCCCCACCCCGCCCGCCACCCCCTCCTCCTGCACCCCCAACCCACCACCCCGCCCGTGGAGCGGTAGCCATGTTATGGCTGCTCTTCTCGCTGCTGTTTACAGTCAGCGACGGCCTTTGACTCCCCCCCTCCCTGGTCGGCTCCCTCCGTCAAATCCTGTATTTATTAAACATCTCACCACCTGTCTCTCTCTCCGACCAGAGAGAAGAGACGGTGTGAGGAATGTGTGCGCGTCGGCCCGGTGAACCGCCGCCATACGCTCTAACTTTGTGACTCCATCGGTGTAGGAGACCGGCGAGGGAGCGGCAGTTAAAGGTTAACCACTGGACGGCTGTGGGTTTTCGGGGCCTGCCTTTACTGGACGCCGCACGCCTGCTGGTTCTCTCATTAGCCTTGCCTCTCCCCCCTTTCCATTCCAAACGCAAGTGTGCCAGTGGGTTTTTCGCTGGAATACTGAAATAGCCTGTGTCTTGTTTTATTTGTCAGGGATTCAGTCAGAATTCCCCCTCCAACCCACAGCTGGCCCAGGAATGTCCCGCTGGCTCCCGCTCTCAGGTCTCTGCTCACTTCATCACCTCCCTATATCGCTCACTCTTTCCCTCTCATCCCCTCACGGCGTTCATTCTTATACTCTGTCCGCGCATCCCTCCGGCAGCTTGCCCTCGCTTTTATCTCCGTTCCGTCCGCTCTCTCTCCAACCTCTCCGTCTCCTCGTCGTTTCGCGGGGTGGTAGCTAAGGACGGGCCAGAGGTGCAGGGAGAGGACTTCAGGGTGGTAGCTAAGGACGGGCCTGCAGAGGTGCAGGGAGAGGACTCCAGGGTGGTAGCTAAGGACGGGCCTGCAGAGGTGCAGGGAGAGGACTTCAGGGTGGTAGCTAAGGACGGGCCTGCAGAGGTGCAGGGAGAGGACTTCAGAGTGGTAGCTAAGGACTGGCCAGAGGGGCAGGGAGAGGACTTCAGCGTGGTAGCTAAGGACGGGCCAGAGGTGCAGGGAGAGGACTTCAGGGTGGTAGCTAAGGACGGGCCTGCAGAGGTGCAGGGAGAGGACTTCAGGGTGGTAGCTAAGGACGGGCCTGCAGAGGTGCAGGGAGAGGACTTCAGAGTGGTAGCTAAGGACTGGCCAGAGGGGCAGGGAGAGGACTTCAGGGTGGTAGCTAAGGACGGGCCTGCAGAGGTGCAGGGAGAGGACTTCAGAGTGGTAGCTAAGGACTGGCCAGAGGTGCAGGGAGAGGACTTCAGGGTGGTAGCTAAGGACGGGCCTGCAGAGGTGCAGGGAGAGGACTTCAGGGTGGTAGCTAAGGACAGGCCAGAGGTGCAGGGAGAGGACTTCAGGGTGGTAGCTAAGGACGGGCCAGAGGTGCAGGGAGAGGACTTCAGCGAGTGCCAAAGCTCACAAACTGTTCCCTGCAAACACAAGGCGTTGCCGTGGAGATATTGGATTGCATATGGCTAAATTGAGTTTGCGCACTCTCTGTCCACCGACCCCTCCCCTCTCTTCCATTTATTATTTTTTCTTCTCCCTATCCCTGTCTCCCTCTTTCTCTGCTGTATATCAACTTTTTCCACTCGGCCCTTTCCACCTTTTTAATGTATTGGTCTATCTTTTTTCATACCATTACCATTCTGAGCTCTCGACTATACATCATTTTATAAAAGGCTATATATAGCCCTGAACAGTGTATATGTATACAGAATATATATTTAAATATATAGTGTATATGCGTACACATGAAATACCGTATTTAGTAGTAGAGTTATGGTGGCGTTTAAGTTTACATGTAGAGGAACATCGGAGGAACTATTTGTACGTGGCAGTGTAAACATTCCAAAAGAATCTGCCCTGAGCATAACTTGTCATCAACCACTCATCCTCTGTCGCTTTGCATTGAGTGATGTTGACGTAGCAAAGGCCGCCTGCTGTACAGTCTCAATAGGCCATCGTTTTGTACGGTCACATAAATACCTTTTGACAAGGCACAGGAGCAACAGCCTGCTCACTGCCAAACTGCCATCCTCCTCGGCACACTAGGTCCAGAGTGGAGTATAGAGGACCAGCTGGCCTTAAAGGGGATTGCTCATGGGGCCGATACTCCGTAAGCGCAGCGGTTATAAACTACAAACCAAAACTGTGACCCGTCTGTTTCAAATGATTTACAGCACAGGGTCCACGCTCCCCCCGCCCCAACTTTCTTTCTAAAAGGAACAAAGAGACCTCTGTGTTCATGACAAGGAGCCAGTGGTAGTGAGGAGGCCTGCAGGTTTAATAGGTGGGCTTATAGGTCAATGTAAAGGTGGTTCAGTAAACGTAGTTTTTTTTAATATAAAACCTGGGATTGGTTAAGAGCAGCCGCAGTGCAGTTCCAGAATCGTTTCTTCTTTTTCATGTCGGATCATCGGGGGTTATCCAACTCGCACATCGTGGTCTCTGGAGGGGTTTTAGGATTTTTTTCCACCTTGTGGTCATGCTGCCACAATAAGTTTTATCATTTCTATTACGGTATCGTCCAGAGTCCACACAACTACGCCCGCTTTTCTTTCCACTCACCCCCCCCCCCCCCCCGCTCCCTCCTCCCCTTTCCCCGCCTCTTGACTGTCTTCTTCCTCCTCAAATCACGAGGTGGTTTTATATAGACTAATGCCTCGGGATGATTAGCATAAATTCTTCCGTGGAGAATCACCTAATACAATTATAGATGGACCAGTCCAGTGGACAAAGAATGCTTGTGGGCTTTGTTACCTTCCAGACATTTTAATCCCCCCACCGCTGTGGCGTGAATGCATTGTACGGTTCTCTCCGTGTCCCAAACCAAAACAACGTTGAGGATAGACGCATGAATAATAGAGAAACTAATGCCTCATGAAATATACATTGGGGTGGCGTGCTTTTCAGCATAGCATACAACGAGCTCACAACACACACCGCTCACCGTTATTCATGTCTGGTGTGTGTGTGTGTGTGTGTGTGTGTGTGTGTGTTTATATATGAGAGTGAGAGAGCAATGGTGCCCAAGAAATGTGGAGGTGGAAGCTCTGTGATGCTAAAGCTAAAGTGAACCAGATGTAGAGGATAGGACATGCTGCATTGCTGCATGCTGAGGTCATTCTTGGGGTGTGTTCAGTGATGGTATATTATTCACACACCATGGCGTCGGTGTAAACCTTTAAGACGAACGGGCAAGTGTATTGTGCAGTAGGTGTAAAAGTAGGCTGGCCACATAGTAGTCAAATCCTCCGTTTTCATTCAACACTCAGGGTCTGTGGCTCTGTGCAGAGGTGAGGCTTAATGCAGTCATACTCAAACATAGTTCACGTGTGTGCGTGCGTGCACGCACACACACACACACACACACACACACACACACACACACACACACACACACACACACACACACACACACACACACACACACACACACACACACACACACACACACACACACACACACACACACACACACAAGCATACATGCTAATTTGACATTGGAAGAGTTCCTCTTACACAGGCTCTTGGAAATGCCAGCGGCATATTTTTAGAGGAAATATAAAAAGCAGGTTAGAGTTCCATATCCTGCAGAATAATTCGTACTGTAATAGTACAGTGCTGCCAGCCAGGGCTTTATGTACTACTGACCCTGCCAATCACATACTGTACACAGCATACTGCCCTCAGCGGAGCTGCTTTATGTACTACTGACCCTGCCAATCACATACTGTACACAGCATACTGCTTTATGTACTACTGACCCTGCCAATGACATACTGTACACAGCATACTGCCTAAGGTTTAGAGCCAGGGCCCTCAGCGGAGCTGCTTTATGTACTACTGACCCTGCCAATCACATACTGTACACAGCATACTGCCTAAGGTTTACTACTAAATAATGGAAGAATATATACAGCACACACACACACACACACGCACACACACACACACACACACACACACACACACACGCACACACACACGCACGCACGCACACGCACAAGCACACACACACACACACACACAAAAACACAATACAGCTTATTTGAAAATTATATGTTTGGAATTGAACTATGCAGACGCACTTAGCCAGCCTACCCAAAGAGATGGCGATTGTGTAATAGAGATGGATTGCTTATTGATATCATGTTTTGGCATTTACAGTGAGAGTTTGATGACCTTTGGCATAAGTGCATGACTGATGCTATTATTGTTGAGAGCCTAAGCCCAGATGAATAGTTAATGATCTGTATACTCTCACACTTTCTTTCTCCTCTTACCCTCTTCTTTCCTCTCTCTCTTGGCCTTATAGAGTTTCTCTTTCCAATGGCCTTTTTCTACAGTTGGCCGAATGCTACAATAGCAGCCGTCTAAGATTCTAGTGCCACAGAGTTTTCCACACTAACTGGAAGCTACTCTTAGCCAATGACTTGAGCTCTAGTCTTTGTCGATCAGATCAGCAGTATAGTCTCGCAGTAGCCAGACAGACAATTAGATAAATCTCTAACTAATCTGGGGAACGACTATTGAAAAGTGGTTAAGGACTGTCCCTTAAGTCCTAGGACTCAACCACTGTCATCTGCCAAACAGATGACAGTGAAGTGACAATTTAACCACTTAAACCCCAGTATCAGTATTGTGGGGAAAGCAAAAAAAACATGCTAAGAAGCTCATCAACAGTTGGGAGCCCTATAGATGAAAATAAATATCTGACTATAAGGAATAGGAGGGCGGTAAGGGGGAACCAGCAGATCTCTACGACTAATTTTAGTTTTATCACATTCATGACCAGACTTACCATAAAACATAATATATCTCGCTGCAAGACTCTGACAACTCTGAGTGACGCTAAGTAGTGTGTTATTCTAAATAGGCCTCTCCTGCACTTTCATCAGGCAGATACCACAGGGGACATTTCCCAGACGCCCTTCAGGGCTCCTCAGCAGGCCTCATGATATCATTTTAACACAAACAGACCAGCTGGCCAACAACCTGGTCTAAAGCCTAATTTATGCTTTGTTGTTATGAGTCTCACGACGTGTCACAAAATAACTATAGGGACTATAAATAATTCTCTACCGAAAAAGTATTTTCGTCAAATTGTGTCGAAAATCAGTTATTACACGGCGAGCTGTTGCGTGACGACGAGGAATGAATTAGGTTCAGCGCTGCGATAAGACAAGCCTCCGTCTATCTGTCAACACGCTGGGCACATGCATGGATCACACGCATACACAGGCACACCATACCATCGATCACGCACTGCACTGGCGTAGAGTTTTCCATCTTGTGACTGCTGCACTATGTAACTTTGCTCTTCTAGCCTGGATATCGACCTGAGCAAGTGCTGACATTTTTTTTATACAATTGAGCTAATAGAGCCTGTCTGCTTGCTCAAGGGATAAACTGAATCTTGACCATCAGGTCAACATTTGGGTCAGATCCTGTGTCTGGATGAGACGTGACCTTTGACAATAGAAGGGAATAGCAGGGACACAAAACCACAACCACCCCAATTGTATAAGCCGAGGAAATTAATGTACTCTACCATACAGATGACAAAATTAAAATGTATTAATTAAAAACGTTACATAGTGCCTTTAAGGCTTTTTCCATTTCATGACGCGGAGAAGCAAACCCTGACATCAGACAGATTCAGTTTTCTGGCCCATGCAGCAATTAAGCGCTCCTTATTACAGCGATAAGGGGCATAACCTTGATACTTTTCCTGAGTCCTTCAACCTCCCTCCTCCACATTCCTGTGCTGTGAGGGATAAAGATACAGTCACAGTCTTGTCCTTTTCTCTCTCTCTCTCTCACATGGGCTACCTCCCCCTTTGGGGGCTTTCACATGGTGAACATGAGAATATATACCGGTACGTAAGGTAGGGCAGACATCTATGCATGAAACCATGAGCATCTCAATATATGCAACAGTGTTTCACAAACATGAGACGCACGTAAATATCCCTTTCATTTATGTTTCATTAGATTTTGGTTTTAATCCTTATTTCAAAAGGTTTGAAAAAAAAAACCTTGCAATGTGTGCATGAATTAAAAACAAATGTAAACATTTTTCAAAAGAATTTCATAAATACACGCTAAAGAGGCAGTGAAAACAGCCGATCTACAAGCTCGCAACACGGCGTGAAGCGACACGTTGTGAGCTTGTAGTTTGGGTACTGGGCAAACATCTGATTTCTCTTTTGGGTCTTGAGCTAAAGGGTTTGGGAACCACTGTGCTATACAGTACAAGTAAATAATCTCCCAAAACACACACATAATATACAGTATACAGACATATATACACAAATGTGAGGCCCTTCCGTCATGTGAGTGGAGTCTGGGAGGTGCTGCTGGGGCTGATAGTGGCGGTCAGACTCCTCCAGGACAGCAGTGATAAGGACCAGAACCTAATTGGAGGCCATCTCGCCTTACAAGGCAAGCCACAGAACACAAGAAGTCATGAAAATCTTTTAATAGACAGCCCCCCACCTCACCCCCAAACTCCTTGAGAATCAATCATCGTCTCTCATCTTACAGTGGTGCTTCTGTGACACTACAGGCCTAGTGATTCTCTTCACAAACATTTTCATGTCAAAGACGTACTCTGCACAACCCCATTTGAAAACATTTTGTTCCAGGGTCCCCCAAAAATGTGTGTTGTTAGAGGTGTTCAAAGAATATTTAACCTTTCAAATATAGCTTATCTACAAGCTTGCAATGTGACACATTGTGAGAATAGCTGAAATATAATATAGGTTTAAAGTGGTTAAATTGCTCCTCATTTTGCTGGGGAACAACTATAGAGCATATTATGTTCCACAACGGTAAGTAAAGTAAGTAAAAATTAAGCAATAACAAACATATTTCCATGTATTTCTAGACTTAGGGGCATCGCTGCTAGGGGCTTTACTGTATTACTACAGTATGTAGGGCATCCACTGAGTCTCATCCTGGCATTCCAGCTCTAATGTGGCACAGGTATCTGGAACCCCCCCAAGGACCGCTCTGTGTTGATTCCAGCTCTAATGTGGCACAGGTATCTGGAACCCCCCCAAGGACCGCTCAGTGTTGATTTCGTAAACTAAAACTATGACGAAAAATGTTCACCGACTAGGTTTTTTCACAGACAAAAACTAAATAAAAACTAAGCTATATGATGACTAAAACTAAATATATAAATATATTGACAATTTCGTGGACTAAAATGTTAGGGAGGGACTAGTGGAGATCAGGCATTATGAGTATGATGCCATCGAGGTCCGCAGAAATATTTCTTTCTTGAAAAAGTAAACTATAGATTTAGACTAAAATCGTATAGGCCGATTTAGTCGACTAAAACTAGACTAAAACTTTTCAGTTGCTGTCAAAATCAACACTGCCAGAGGTCAACAGTCCAGACCAGAATCCGGCCTCTTCAACTCAATTAGTAAAATAATCTATAAGCATCTCAAAGAGTGCCCACGATATATAAAAACACACATTAACCTGTGGTTGGTAAAAAAAAAAAGAGCACACAACTTAGCAATTAACCCAGATCCCCCCCACCCCCCCAAATCGCCGTCCAGCTGCCTCCATTTCCAAATGACTATAATTCCAAACAACAACGTGGTAATTTCCTCGGCAGAGAACGCATGCCTCGTGCACTGTGCTGATTATGGCTTTGCTGGAAACGTATAAAGACTGTGGTTTCCTGGAGAGGAGACCGCATCAGCTGTCATATTCATAATTATAGCATCTCTGCTATTTCTATCAGTCGTGTAATTATTGTATCTCTGCTATTTCTATCAGTAATTACCATATTCAGTCATTTCTACCTACCGGTAAACCTTTGCTTTTGCAATTTCCTCCTCTTATATATCGAATGCTGGCAGTGGTGGAAACTAACAAAGTACATTTCTACTTAAGTACAATGTTGTGGTATTTGCTCAAGTATGTCCACTTTTCAGTACTTTTACTCCTACTCCACTACATTTCAGAGGCAAATATTATACTTTTACTCCACTGAAAACTTTAGTAACTATCGTAGTTACTTTGTAGATTTTGATTATTATTATAAAACTCACATTAACCACTTCAGCCTCATATACTTTTCGGCCATTTGAAAATAGACGATCTACAAGCCCACAATGTGTCACGATGAGATGCATTGTGAGCTTGTAGATCTACTTTCAAACTATTTAAAAAAAAAATTATACATTTGAAATCTCATGAAATACAAACCTTTTCATAACGACTGCTTTCTAACTTTTGCTACTCTAAGTACATTACAATACCAATACTTTTGTACTTTTACTCAAGTAAATTTTGAATCCCAGACTTTTAATTGTAACATTGCAGTACTGATACTTTGACTTAAGTAAAATGCGAGTAGGCTACTTTTTCCACGCTGTTTTTTTTTCTTCTTCTTCTTCAGAGAATTATTTTGAGCACGAGACTTGCTTTGAGTGCTTGGTGACATCGTTGACCCAGAGTGAGCAGACTGAAGCAGCCCAAATTATACTTCATCGTACCGGCGGTTTCACGTGGCGGAAATAGCCGATCTACGACGCTGATGCAAATCCCCTTTGTGAGCTTGTAAATAAGTAGGCTATATTATTTATGGGTACGATACCGACGCACGCTAAGATACGTATACTGCACAACAGTTCATTAGCATCAGTCCCATTTTAGATTTTACCTATGGCTATTCAAAAGTAGATCTACAAGCTCACAGCGCGTCACTTTGTATATCTGCTATTTTTTATCTTGAAAGTGTGAGAACTAATGATTTAGAAGGCCTTTGTTGAATCAGCCTCAGGTCTTGATGGGTTAAAAAGGGCATTAGAATTCATGTCCTTTGGCCGGACCGATCGCCTAGGCTCCAATGTAGCCTGACAGCGTGTTACGGGTTCGAGTCCCGATCCCGACGGCCTTTGCTGTGTGTCACTCCCCATCTCTCTCTCTCCCCATTTCCTGTCTACCTACTGTACTATTAATAAAGGCATAAAAAATCCACCCAAAAAATCTTTAAAAATAAAAAGGTACCAGAGTCCTATAGTCAAGGCCAAGGTATTTGCTTGCCCCAAGGACCCCTACTTCATAAATTGTGGTTAATTAGCGCCCGAGCTCCATGCACTGTCAAATGTGCCTAATGAGTTGGAGGTGCCACTTCTGCACCAGGTGTGTGTGGGAGGGAGGGCATACACAGGATGTCCCAGCGGGGGAAACACCTGGGAATAATTAGCTCTCTGGGCCGTCAGCGGCTCCAGTTCAAGGTGGGTCCACTTTTAGAAAATGGGGCAGAGAATGCAGGTTTATTTTTCTACCCATTAAGACCTGAGGCAGATTCTACAAATGTCTTCTAAATGCGACTGTGGCTCAAGAGGTAGAGCAGGTCGTCCAATGATCCATGGGTCGGCGGTTCGAATCCCGGCTCCTCCTGTCTGTCGAAGTGTCCTTGGGCAAGACACTGAACCCCAAATTGCTCCCGATGTGCTGGTTGGTACCTTGCATGGCTTCCGCCGCAATCGGTGTATGAATGTGTGTGTGAATGGGTGAATGTAATGCACAATCTATGTAAAGCGCCTTGGATAAAGGCGCTATATAAATGCACCATTTGCCATTTTTAAATGCGAACGGTTTTCAGAAAACATGTAGGCCCTATGTTGCTATATCAGTGGTGCTCAAACTTTGTCAAGTATTATATCTCAAAATATCTTGATATATCCCCCCCCCCCCCCCCCCCCCCCCCCCACACACACACACACACACACACACACACACACACACACACACACACACACTTCCTGGGACCCCCTCAGAAGCAAAGATTTGAGTTGAAAATGTTCAATGTGGATTTTTCTAAAATAGCAGATCTACAAGCTTGTACAGTATATCTGCTATCTCTAAGTATAAAATAATGCATAGTGGCAACAATGCAGTGGTATTGTCTGTCCTGATGAAGGTCTAATCGACCGAAACGTCGACCTAATAAAGAGCAACATTTTGCTCTTTATTAGTGTCTGACAGTGTGCGGGACAGTGTGTGTTTTTCAAAGATACCCTTTTTAATGTATGCTCTATTGCCCTACGCACCTGTCACTAGCCTTCTGGGGTGTGCATCTGCCTTTTGCTAAAAAAAACAATGCAGTGGTTAAAATGATTGTGATGCTATATCAACTACTTTTTTTTAAACTAAAATGGAACAGATGCTTTCCCGGATTGAACGGGTTAAACATGGATGATTCTCCCTTCTCAATACTTCAGCGTTACCTCAATATACAGTAGCATGTAATTGTTTGACGTTTAAAAAGAAAACGTAATTCGCTAAAATGGACCTTTTTGTCTTTTTCCCCATCAGGCTCCATACTCGAGACGATACCTCATAACCACATTATTTACAGTCTAGGATCACAACCGTAACAGAGAGGCTTACTCGAGCTTGTATGGGGTAATGGGGTGTATTAAACAAATGTTTCCCTACTTGTTTGTTTGCCACAGTCGAGTCATTGATTGCGAGGGCAAGCAAAATGACAATCCATGGTTCTGTTACCCTGGGAATGATCTGCGGATCATGAGGGACTCAAGAACCACAATCTGTCTCTTTCAGTAATAATGAGATGATGCAAGGGGAGAATAAGAATGAACCATAATCCAGATCACGAGCTTTGGAAGTACCCTGAAGTGCTGCAGTCAGTGTGCCCAATGCGTACGTGCTCTGTACTGCGCGCGTGTGTGTGTGTGTGCTTGAGTGTGTGTGTGTGTGTGTATCTCTCTTTAAATTGCCAGGATGTCTGTGTGTCAAAGTCACTAAAACGTCTTCCTGTCAGTAATTGGTAAATAAATACATCTTGTTCCATATTTCTTAAAGGAGCACTTCATCCATTTTCAACTTTATCGTCATATAATTGGTCCTAACTAATGCTCATTATAACATGGCACAATGTCCATCAACTCACTCAGTGTCTCATTGGTGGGCTGTGGACAGTTCAGAACACCTTCCTTCCCAAGGCAATAAGGCCTCTTCTTGAAAGTTAGCATGCAATAGAAGCCATTGCTCATGGATACAAATATTAAAATAATTAAAAGTTTGAAATCTTAGTTGAAATGACAAAACCTGCCTAGTGATGATGTCACTAGTAGGCAGGCTTCCGAATTGTCCACAGCCCTCCTCTGCAGACACAAAGTAGACAGAAATCTGAAAATGAGTGAAATGGTCCTTTAAGTTAATCAGATATGCATCTTACAGGCCTACTTTCTATATGATACACAAAATAATTGTAATATTGTAATAAACACTACAGGACCTTTGGCATTTGGACCGCCTTAGCATTATGGATTCCATATTCCATACAGTACATTACAACAGCTTTGAGTTCTTCAAAACACCATTACTCTGTCCACTCTATAATTATTAGGCTGAGCAAATTGTTATTGGCATCACTTAATCCTATAATAACTATAAGAGTGGAAGGTGCAAGGAGGTCTTTCCTAATATTGCACCAAAACTGAAGTTCATGAGCAACGGCCCCCTCCCCTCCACAGTCTTCTAAAAGGCCACCATTGTATGTGAGGCATTGCCATGGCTACTGCCGGCGAACTGTAAGCCTTTTAGAATTATTAGCATTCCTGGCTATGCTGTGTACTGTTGCAAAGCGGCTCGCTTTACCATCAATCCGCCTTGGGAGAAACACACCATTTCTTTCAATAACAAAAACAGGAATTTCCATCTAGCTGGGAATTAATTAAAGTCGAATTACAGACCGAGGCCAGTATTGAAACAGCACAGACCAAACTCAATAACTCCCGTGCGAGGAGAGGGGGCTGTGGTGATTCCACATCACTTCTTCCGAGTGTCGACAGAGGCGCTGCTAACTCAGCAGTTACTAGGCAGGATAGGGGACATGACCAACGTCTCGACAATGGACAATGCGATCACTGACATGTCCATTCATCTTGCTTTCAATGAATCCTTGCTTTTCAAGGGTCTATCCCACATTGTAAGCATCATCGTAAAATTCTCCACAGAGGTCATGGGCTAATGACATAGCCAAATAACATACGTAGAATTCCAAAACAACTTTATAATAATAGAATAGTTACACACACAGTAACGATTAAAAGTGGAAAAGATTCGCGCTTTGGATTTATCTTTGTAACACAAGGGGTCTCTTGAGCATTTTGGTTCTGCATTTGTGAGATGGGTACGGTACCTACAGAGACCATTGAGCAGTACCAGAGTATGCAAAGGATACCATGGCCACTATGCTGGTTTTACATTAAATTAAAGGCTGGTGCCGAACAGGGTGGCGAAACTGTTCTTTCTGCTGATGGTAGGTACAGTACATTATTACCATTACTCAATATGAAGTCTTGCATGGCTGGCCCTTTAACCTCACTCCACTCCAAATGGAGGTCTCTCATTTGAAACAGTGGATAGAATGTGCGAGCAGTTCACCTTGCCGAGCCATGAGGCTGATATCTCCTGTTTCTGTAGCGTGATGTACAAGTACACCCCCTGGACATGACGCTAGTATGTCACAGGACTTACTGTACCCCCATTCCAACCCTTGATGCTGAGCTGCAAGGAGGGAGGCATTGGGTTTGGGTCCTATGTTTAGAGTATTTGGTATGACCCGGACGGGGATTGAACCCCGACCTCCCAATCTCAGTGGTGGACACTCCATAACACTCTTAACGGGGCGGACTGCGGCGGACACTCGCTCTCACAACTGAGCTTGGAGATCTGCTATTTTCACAAGGTTTCTATACATTTTATACTTTTGAAAATGTTATACATTTGAAAACACTTTTTCCCACCACTGCTGAGTAGTAGTTTAATGTGGACACTATGTGCAGACCTGGGCGAGCCACACAGCGGAGCGGCCCCCTTCACTTCAACGTTCCCATGGCTGGGAAGTCTGGGATCCATGTACCGGTATGCACATTTTATCATAAGGAGAGACAGGTTATAAATGATCCTCTTTTCTTTTTAAAAAGGTAAATCGACAAAGTAGCAGTAGCCCTGTTGCATTGCTCAGGGCTGTATATGGCCACTGCCCATCATTTGTCAATGCTTTGTGCCAGGGACCCCCAGAAGAGAAGATTTGTGTTAAAAGATTTTTCAAATTATGTTAAAAAAATAGCAGATGTACAAGCTCTCAGTGCTGCACTAAAGTGACGAGCTGCGAGCTTGTATATCTGCTATTTTTAAGAATCACTGTTCTGAAGAGTAAAAGCATATGTTTTATCGTATTATAGCTATATACTCTATATAGCTTCTCTATATAGCTCTATACTCTATATAGAGAAACGGTTGGATGGCACTTACACCCGCCTTCTAATGAGAGCGCAAAATATGTCTTGGAAGAGCCACCCATCGACTAATCTAATATACGGCAACCTTCCCCGTGTTTCTTCACTAGTCTGATCCAGAAGAACACAGTTTGCCGGCCACTGCTGCTACAGAGCTGACAATGAGGTTCTATCTTCCCTTCTTCTCTGGAGTCCTGCCTCAAAGCAGACCAGAGGTAGAAAACTGTCGTTCCCTGACATCGCTAGGGACACATGCATCAGTAAGCAGGAACTGGGGATGGCAATGAAGGACCGGGAAGTCTGGCATGGCATTGTGAAATCCATGATCTCGACTGCGGTCGAAAAATGATGATATTATACAGGTAGCTCAAATCTAAATGACACAGAGGCTTTCTCTGGTTTTAACGGGTTAAAAGAGCCGAGTGCTCTCAATAGGATGGGTTAAATGCAGAGTACCCCAATAAAAAACAACTAAACCCTGGAATGACATAATGGATTCTTTGCAGAATTTTGGGCAAAAATAAACCATGCGGACATAGTGGCCAGATGATATCAAAGCTTCGACCGCACATTCAATTACACAATCTGATCAAATATACAAATGCAAAGCCCACAAGACAAAAATAACAGATTATTTTCCACGCCCTTATTTATTTTTTGCGAGGTTACATTTAAGGCAAGAGTTTGGGAAGTTTACAACGGAAAGTCCCCTTGGAAGTGAAAGTCCCCTAAAATTTCATTTCCACAGGAAAAAGCAAAACCTCATAGAATTAATCATAATAAAAAATGTAATGCAACAGAACAATGACTACTTGCCTCAGGGGTTTCTGCAATAACATGGTTAACCACCAAACCCCACCTAGGTCAAAACCATGTAACAATTGGACCGTTGTTGGAGTGAGGAATCCGAGTCGGAACCGAGAAAATAATGTGGACCTCATTGGTATCTAAGCTATTAAAACCGGGAAAGCATCCGTGTCATTTTACATTTGAGCTAATAGCACATTGGTTGGCTATTCAATGTAGATCTGCTATTTTTAGAAAAATCGTGAAAATGTGTGCATGTCTTTGAATATATGTTTTAAAGCGAACATTTCTAACTCAAATCTTTGCTTTCGTCCCTATAACAAAATACTTTCATGTTGGGAGTCTGCAGCCAAATACATAATGTTGGGAGTTCCTTGACATGAAAAACATTGAAACCACTGATATAGAATTAGAAACATATATTTTTCCAGAAAAAATGATTTTTAGAAGTAATTTGTAGAATCAGGTCTTTATGGGATAATATGATGTTCTGGCCCAAATGGTGACACAATGGCCACTGTCCTCTATTCCACAGTCTCCACTATCAGCCATGGGAATCCTCCAGCCTTTGGCACCTCCAATAACACCAAACAAAGTAGGTCTGCGTGGGACCCCAGGGCCCCAGTGACTATGTTTGGTGGTTATGCCAAATCTCCTAAATGGCAACCACTTCCCTGGAGAACACTTGGGCTATAGTTTCGGTTTCAACGATCTGTGTTGTTCTCGGTGCTGGTTACAACAGCCGCGACCAAAAAAAAAGGTAGCAATCTCTGCAAATACCCCCTCTTCCCCCAGAGAGAAACATTTCATAAGACTGCAAGCTGGCATTAATTTAAAGACCGCCTCACATACTGTAGTAAAATAAGGTAATTTAAGAGTTTTGAGTAGGAAGGAAGGATTTTGGGTTGCAATAATAAAACTGAGGGATTAACTTGCGGTAATGTGCATTTTAGGTCAGGTTGCAGAAACCTTGTACAATGTACAGGTTTGTCCAAAGTCATCCAAACCTTGTCAAAAGACTTTCAGGAAAGGAGAAAAACTAAAAGCGCCTGTGTTCCAATGGACCCACCAAAACCAGACATGACTTTCAAAAGGGTGTCCCTATTTTGGGCATGTCATTGTAGGTGAACATTTAATTATAAAGAGCAGATCTACTATACAAGGTCAGAACATCTTGCTACATTGATTTGCCTAGTTCCTATGTAGGCCAGTGCCCGGCAGGCACAGGTCTAGTTTATGAAAAATACAATGTTTCTGCCCAACAGCGAGAATACCGGTATGAAATGTTATCCTGTACTGTCTCTATAGTGTATATCATGTACTGTATGTACTGTACATACAACGCATTGTATACATACAGAGTCTATTATATGTAGGTCTTTAGTATTTTATGTGGGTTGGAGATAGTGTGTCCTTTACACAAGTACTGTATTCCAATGTACTATAGTACAGATGACAATAAAGTTGAACTTACTTAACTGAACTGATTTATTGTCAGGCCATGAAAAAGAATTATGTTAAATTGACAGATTGTAGTTTGATTCATTCATCCCCAGTTTAATCATGTTCCATGTTGTGTAGTAACAGCAATTAGGCAGACCAAGAGGGCCTCGGGGAGGGCTGCAGTCACCTTCCAGTCCTGTGCTTCACCGTCGCTCTTCCTCCTAGATGAGATGACGCCGTGTTTAGAACCAAAGAGTCCTAGTCGACGGGGCTCTACTGATAGAAGAGAAGTGATTAAGGTTATCTGAACGTGGCGAGGAAATAAAAGTACGTTACATTTGCTATGTATAATTACAGACAGAAATGCAATCAAGCCCTTTACTCTCCAAAATAGCTTATTGAAAGAAACTCCTTTAGTTAACTGCACTAACTTAACTCCCTCGTTAAGCGCTAATTGTCTAGAAAAGTGAATCAGGGCTCAAGAGTTCAGTAAGGGAGGCAAGCGCATGTGTCCAATAAGAAATATTGGACAAAACACAGAAGTTCACTTGTGTGTACAATAGTTAGCTCAAGGTTCCACAGAAATTCAATACACTTGTGTCATTAACCGTAAAACATGAAAATAAATAAATCAAATAAAAATAAAATCGGTTAAACAGTCACCTTGGCAATTACTTGGGGCCTGGTCACTCCCAGCCAATCGCAGAGCTGATTCCTGTGTGTCCGTACCGTCGCGATGTCACTCTCCCTGGAGGACACACCAAACAGGACAACCTTACTGTACTGTCCATAGTACACCGGTAGTCCAGTGGTGGAATACTTTTTTTTATTTTATTTTTATTTAACTTAAGTAAAGGAATCAATGCCACAACATAGAAATACTCAAGTCTGGTATTCAAAAGTTTGGGCATCATTCAAAATATACTTAAAAAGTACAAAGAGATAAAAGTACTCATTATGCAGAATGTCCCATTTCACAAGTTCAATATGTGTACAGATCTTTTGAAAATAGCAGATCCACCAGCTCACAATGTGTTGCATTGCGATACATTGTGAGCTTGTAGATCTGCTATTTTCAAATAGCCAAAGTATAAATAAGGCTACAGTGGTGAATGTATGTTTTTTAATCATAAACAATAAAAGTACAATATTTGCCTCTGAGAAGTATTGAAAATTGGAAATACTCCAGTAAAGATACCTGTACTTAGTTACTTTCCACCACTGCATACATCTATATTTAACAACAACATTTAGTCAGACAAAGCACTCCACTAAACTGTGCCCACTGACCAATTAGTGTCACTCAGCAGTGTCATGGCATCATCCAACACCTCTGGGTCGATGACATCATCATAAGTGAGCAGCATCTCATACATCTGGCTGGCTGCGGTCTTCCTGATCTACACATACAGAGAAACACACAGTCATTTAACCTGATCTACACATACAGAGAAACACACAGTCATTTAACCTGATCTACACATACAGAGAAACACACAGTCATTTAACCTGATCTACACATACAGAGAAACACACAGTCATTTAACCTGATCTACACATACAGAGAAACACACAGTCATTTAACCTGATCTACACATACAGAGAAACACACAGTCATTTAACCTGATCTACACATACAGAGAAACACACAGTCATTTAACCTGATCTACACATACAGAGAAACACACAGTCATTTAACCTGATCTACACATTTGTTAACCCCCCAACAGGATGGTCTTTCTGATCTACACATACAGAGAAACACACAGTCATTTAACCTGATCTACACATTTGTTAACCCCCCAACAGGATGGTCTTTCTGATCTACACACACTGAGAAATACAGCCATTTAACCCCCAACAGGATAAACATGGAATCAAACAGACCCCAACTCTGAAGAGGGTACAAATGGAACCAAAATGGCAAGATAAGGTCAATTGCATTCACAAAGTGCCTTTCAAAACAACAGTTACAAGGGTACTTGTAACAACAATAATAATAATAATAATAAATCATTATATAAAAAATAAAAGAACAGGAAATTAGTATGTTTAATACAGACTAAAACAATTGACCTTAAGTTACAAGATAAATCGCTTGCAAATAACTTTTTTTTAAAGAATCAACTGACTGCGATTTCCCCCCTTCACCAGGGTAAGGCAATTCCAAAGAGCAGGGGGTACAACTGCAAAGAGTCGGTCAAACTTAGTTTTGGGACAGTTAAAAGGCCATGATCAAAAGACTTGAGTGGTACCCATGAAGAAACACTTTGGATATACTTGAAATAAATGGCATAAATTGTTTTCATTTTCATTTTTTCAGCTCTCACAGTGTCCTGATAGTACAGTAATTCAGATACGTAAGTTGGAGCCAGCATGTGTTCGGTTCGGTCAGTCGGAAGCCAGTGTAAGACGGTAAGAACTGGTGTAATGTGTGATTTGCGTTGTGTGTTATTTAGGGTCCATCTGTACCCTCTTTGGAGTTAGCTAATCAATCTAATCAATTCAATCAATTATTCTTGGAAGAAAATAGCAGATCTACCACCTCACGCAATGAGACTAATTCATAATAATAATTTAAAAAAACAGAATGCGCTTCTTGATTATTCGATTCAATTGTAATGGATAGAATCATCGTTAAGACGCTAATCAATAGTTGCAGCCCTACTGCAAATGTTACTGTGACGAAAAGAGTTCCATGTTGAAAGAAGAGCATAATGAGATGTTCTGAGACAACATGGACCTTCCCAGCATTGAAGCATTCTGAAGAGCCTTTGATGTCTCCCATACTATGCTAAATACCCCAATGGGCACATCTTAAAGGTTTATAAGTTTTCACTGTTCTTTTTGAAAAGGCAATTTTTCTGTTTTGCATCAGAACAATAAATCCTCTGTTTCTTTATACAGCCGCCACAGAGCTGTCAAACAAGTCACGCATAAAATAAACTAGATTCAGACAATCTACCCGAACATGTCGACACAACGGGTTCAACACGAGAACTGTGGAGTCGTATTGTACTGTGTGTGGACCACACTGTTTCCAGCCCAAGATGGCAAGAAGACGTACCACGGGGAAGGGATGGCACAGCATCATCAGCAGCTGAAGCAGAACCTTCTTCCTCACCTCGCCCGGGAACTGGACCAACCCGCAGAAACTGAGACAACATGAGAGAGAGACGGCAGCAGAATCAACGGCAGCACCCCAGAACATCCTAGAACAGGTGTTCCCAGCTCATGATGACCCAAAAGAGGAAATATGGTGCCCTCCTGAGACCCAAACTAACAAAAATACACTAGTGTACTTTAGGTGTATTTTAGGCCTGTCAAAATTATTACAAAATCGCCTAATCGCAATAATTTGAGATAATCGCAAATCGGAAATAGAAGACCTACGTTTTAAACTTGTAGATCTGCTATTTCCACTATTCGTATAATTGTGTAAGTAATTTGTTATATCTGCCTACACACCTTTTGTTTACGGAGCCTAAAAGACAATTAATGGACAAGTAGGATGTCATAATGGTGACAGCCCTGGACTAGTACTAGTGTGTTTATATGATGAAGGCAGAGCAGAGACACTCACACGTCTATGCAGCAGCGTAGCTTCGCGAAGTCCTTGGACTTCTTGAACTCCTTGCAGAGCGCCAGCAGCTCCACACAGAACGGGTGACTTTGAGGAGACAGGAATAAGACAAACGTTGGGTTCTATGGCGAGCGTTGAGCTTTCATGCATGGTGAAACTGGTATACATAATGCACATTCTCTCTGAAGTAAGAGTCTTAGCTAACATGCAGATGAAGCAGGGAACCCGGCCCTCCACTACATATTGTATAAAATTGTGTTGCAGATCAAACGTTTTCATAGATTTCATAGATAGTTGGATGCATGCTAATGTGATTTTTTTGTGGATAATTACAGTCAATATCAAGAGCTGGAGTTAGCAGAGACTCAAATGTTGAGGTTCTCTCTGAGGGTAACAGAGATGGATAGGGATCAGGAATGAGTACACCCGAGGGACAGCGCATGTCAGATGTTTTGGCGATAAAGCCAAGTCAGAGAGGCCAGACTGAGATGGTTTGGACATGTACAGAGGAGGGATAGTGAGTATGGGTACATATTAGCGAGTATCGGTAGAAGGATGCTGTTGAAGACCCCTGATCTAAGGCTTCGCAAATCAGATTGGTTTCTCAACTGTCTCGACTGTCCACAACTCCACACTGCTATTTGCAAGAAGATCGCTCGCATTTGCTATGGCAACGACATTATGACATAGGTGTAAGTAAGCAATGCTTAAATTATACTGTGTTTGTAAGATGATGTCACTTGCCAAAAATAGCCGATCTGACATGTTTTGGGCTTGCAGATCAGCTATCTTCATCAAGCAACACTGTCGTACGACAAGCGTTGCGTTCGAGTGTCCAGACTGAGACGTTGTTAGAACTTTGATTTGCCTGTGGTTCAAATCTGACTGGCAAAAATCAGTTTCCAGGTGTTTTTATTGTGCTGTTCAGACTTAAATATAAAAATCACACTTGTGTGAACTGAGTGTTGAAACTATACTTGAATTATGATAGTTACTGTACTGTCGTCTGTACTGTACCGTATGGTGTATTATAATGTGTACTGTACTCAGAGTACTTTACTCTGTACTGTACTCACTGTACTGTTCTGTACAGTACTATTGTAAAGTTCAACAGCACCACTTGAAGGTAGGTCACCCAGCGGTATTGTAGCTGTTCATACTTCAAACAGACATACATAGGGACATAAGTGTAGGGACACACGCGGCCAGCCATTGGAACGGTGTGCACCGCTCAAAAAACAATTTGGTTCCAATCGCACAAAATTGGGATTTGGGCTGCCAGTCTGAACAATACTCACTCGTCCTGGGTTGTGAAGATCTCAAAGCAGCTATTAGCCAGCATCTGATCCAACATCTTCAGCAGAGGAATGGACACTCTATGGGAGAGGGGAGAAAATAAATAAACACTGCATTGCCTCACTTAGGTTTTGATTGATTGAATACTTTATTAACAGTGTGCAAAAAAGGGCACAGGAAAGTACAGTTCAATACAGGGTCTGCTAAGACGATTTAAGCCCAAGAAAGCATATTGGCTTATTTCCATTGGGGTCCTTTCGTGGAAAGTTCATGGACAGGTCATGGACAGTGTGGCCAGATTTTGCGAGAGAAACAAGCAACCAGGTCTATGACAACAAGCGAAAAAGATGCGACTGGGTCACACTTTCAACCTATGCATCAGCTTTTTGAAAATAGCCGATATACAAGCTCACAATGTGTAGTGGTGCGAGGCACTGTGAGCTTGTAGATCTGCTATTTTTGAAGAAACTTGAAAAAAGGGCAAAATGTGGAATATTTATGAAAAATCTGGTATGGGCTCCATGGAACAAAATACTTTCAGATGGAGGTCCGCAGACAAAATGAAATACATCTGCTGTCGGGAAGAAACCACCTAACTCCAAATTGTTAATTTTTCAGGAAATTAAAAAATAAAGAAACCCTTATATTTGTTAAACAATGCAATACTGCCTCATCAAAGTTGGTATTGTGACTTTATATATTGTCAATTACTTGCATGAGAGGGGGAGAGGTGGTGGAGTTAGCTGCTTTAGCAGACAGTTTGAGGGTGCAATGGAGTTAAGAGGTTTTGTCAGAAGCGCTTTTTAATACTTTTCATTGGTTCAATATTTTTTAACCAACACACAGCCGTAAATGTGTTCAATAGCATTGATTTATGAAAAGAAAATCAAAAATGGAGTTAGGTGGTTTCCTCCCGACAGCAACAATATTCATTTGGGGGTCCTTGACATGAAAATGGCTGAGAAACACTGGTTTAAACCATAATTAAAAACAGACTTGGTAGCAAGCCCCAAATAAGCACCCAAATAAACAACTAAGCGACTTTACAGGAAAAAAACAAAGTGGCTTATAATGAGCACACATGGCAACACACTGGTCATGGAGTAAGATGTCTGCTATGTTTATCTGCATGTTCACAAAGGCAACGTGAGCGGATATGACAGACAGGCACCTCAGAATACCGCTGCAAAGACACAATTCCAGAGGCCTGGTGAGGTCAGAGACGCTACCAGTCATCCAGAGGCCTGGTGAGGTCAGAGACGCTACCAGTCATCCAGAGGCCTGGTGAGGTCAGAGACGCTACCGGTCATCCAGAGGCCTGGTGAGGTCAGAGACGCTACCAGTCATCCAGAGGCCTGGTGAGGTCAGATACGCTACCAGTCATGTCGTGTAAATGACAATCCATGACTAATTCTCGAGAGTGTGTGGTAGATATTCTATATGAAAACACGGTTCCCTCTAGAACACACTGAAGTTCAAGTAGAATAAACCGTAACCCACTGCTATTCTTGGTTTTGGTATAGGCAACAAAATGGTTTTGGTTAAAACTGTCAGTGAATCTTACTGCTAATCGCTGAGGACCCGGGCCGTGACATATTGTATAAATACATCTTGTAAAATACTGTATCACAGTTGCAGGCATTTAAAATTACCATACCAGTCTAATTTTGACTTCTTGCCATTAGCAGATATTGCAGTTCTTCACAAGGGATCCCTAGGGGGTCCTCAGGGATACTGCAGGGGGGCCGCCAAATCTTTGTGTCATAGGGACTTTATTTAAAAAATGAATACATTAAGCAGGCGTTGTGAGCTTGTAGATCAGCTATTTTTTGGTGAAGGGGTTTGGTGTACAGGGAAAAAAGAGCAGAGCAAGCCATAGGTCAAGTTTAAAAAGTATTGAGGGTTTAAGTGTTTATATGTCTGAAAACACACATTTAACATGAATCCAATATGTAGTGGGGGTCCCTGCTTCAGCTAAGGGGTCCTTGGCCTGAAAAACCCCTGATGTAGTGTATCGTGTGTGTGTGTGTGTGTGTGTGTGTATATGTGTGTGTATATGTGTGTGTGTGTGTGTGTGTGTGTGTGTGTGTGTGTGTGTGTGTACGTGCGTGCGTGCGTGCGTGCGTGCGTGCGTGCGTGCGTGCGTGCGTGTACCTGTCATTGCGGATGTTGTCTCTGAAGATGCTCAGCAGTGTGTCTCCAAACTGTCCCAGAGCAGTGGGGTCCTGCTGGATGCCTTTCAGATGGTCAAACAGTGACTGGGAGGAAAATCGCACCTGAAGAAAGCAGAGCAGGAAAGTTATAACCACTTGATTTCAACATCATTTTGAAAAGCTCACAGCATGCCGTGACACGTTGTGAGCTTGTAGATCTGCCATTTCCAAACAGTTCAATAGCAGCGGGAGCAACCTAGAGGTTAGGGAAACAGATCTACGGACTGGAACCCCCATTGGTTTCATAGAAAAGCACACTGGGACACTGACACACACATTCAGTGATAGTAACACACAACACGAGTCAGACACAGATTCCGCCTCGACAACCTAAGCACGGTAAGAAGACACTATGCAGTTCTGAGAAATACAACCAGCAATATTGCACATTTGCACTTGAACATCAGAGTGATCAGTCAGTGAGATGTCGTAACGCGGTGGGAAGAAGACAAACTCATGACTGCTGTTGAAGGTGGGAGTTGAGGGTGCGAAGCAGGACTCAACACACAGTAAAATCATCAGTGATAATACATCTCCGATATTTGATTTACGTATTTGCATCTCTTGGGAGTTGTGCAGGTTGATTTGCAGGTGTACAGGTTAATTCATTTCTCACATTTTGTGTACACACGACACAGGTTGCATTCTCATATTAGAATGTGCGTGCGTGTGTGTGTGTGTGGGGGGGGGGGGGGGGGGGTGCGCACGCGGCCCATACACACTAGGACCGGTGTGACACCAATTGTTGTTTATGTCATGTGTAGATTCAAGCAACGCTATTTTTATTTGGAATGAGGTTGATTTTGCACTGCAACTAAAGGCATCAACCTGCATGAATGAAGAATTTGGGTAATACACCCCCCCCCCCCCCCCCCGAATGTGTAAAGAACTGGTCATTTCACACCAGGGATGCATTGTTTTGGCACAGTTTTCCCTTTCAACGCCCTGTCCTAACTTATGAGTCAACTCAGTCTCTGATGGTCTATCTGGGAAAGGCTGGGGGAGAATGAGGTGAAAACTAGAATAGAGCCAGATTGCCTCCTGGGGAATATATTTATAGCCTGTTGGCAGATGAGCTCAGCTTTTTGCAACCATTAGAGGCTTTTACCTTATTTTTCTTTATTATATCCACAAAAGCTAAAGTTTAAAAAAAGTTAATCGGCCACAAATCGTGCGTGGGCAAGGATATGGGATATGCTTTCACAGGTTTGAGTCTCACTAAAGGAGGAGAGACCAGTGTGGTGTAAAGTAACTAAGTACATTTTTTTTAAGTACAAATTTGAGGTACTTTTACTTTCTTAAATTATTTCCAATTTTCAATACTTACTTCTACTCCACATCTCAGAGGTTAAAAAAACTAGTTACTTTGTAGATTTTGTTTATCATTACAAAACATACATTAACCACTTTAGCCCTATACATTTCGGTGATTTGAAAATAGCCGATCTACAAGATCACAATGTGTCGTGATGCGACGCATTGTGAGCTTGTAGAACTGCTATTTTCAAAAGACCTTTAGACATTTTACATATTTGAGAACTTGTGAAACGGAACATTCTGGTTACTTTCCACTTCTGGTACTTTAAGTACAATTCCATACCAATACTTTAGTACGTTTTCTCCTAAAGCAAATTTTGAATTCCAGACTTATTTCTATATTGCAGTATTGATACTTTGGTACAGAATGTGAGTACCTTTTCCCCACCACTGACTAAGAAGGAGGAGAGACCACTGGTTGTCCCCCCTGTTCTGGGGCCTCCTCCAGGCTGCGTTCTTTAATGTAGAGTGACGGGAGCACAGCGGGGTCAGGAGTGGGAAGCTGCTGACATGCTCTTTAGAAGTGGCCATTCATCATCAATGCAAGTCACCGTTTCAGATGGGGAAACGCTGGCTTCAGATCCATTGGTTATGGATAAGCCCCTCAGTCTTTTGAAGTTTAACCCACGGACACCATATTGTTCACAAGGGGGAGTGGAGATAGGGTCAGAGTCGTGATTATACAACCTGATATGAGCGCGTGCTTTCAATAATTCTGAGAAAGTGAAGCTTTCTTGGGACAAAAAGTATATTTATGTGTAGAGCTTGGAATAGACTACACATGATAAACTCTGGCTCCACCTATTGGTTCAAACCCCAAAACAACAGTAAGCCTGGATAATTGTTAGCATTATTGCACTTGTTCTAGTATCACATTTTTGGGTAAAAGAAAAAAAAGAAAGAAATGTTATCCAAGGCAATAAACTATGAACATCAATTAAACCTAGGATAAATAAATCACTGCCGTACATGAAATCTGACCATTTCAGCCTCATTTAAGATTGTATTTCGACAAAAACATTTTGCAGTCCATAATTTATTGCTTTGGAACCCAAATAACAAAGACATTATTCAGTGTCAATATCACAGGAGAAAGGAAAGCTCATTATTATAATATCCGTTCTATCAGGCCCACCATAGATCCTGTTTGGGTTGGCATTATACCGGCAGTCCACAGTGGTCATTTCGTTGACGAAAACTATGAAGAAAAATGTCCGTCGACTACCTTTTTTCAATGACGAAAACGAAATTATTTTCAGCACGCACCCAAGTGTAAAACCAGCCATTGCGACACCTTCAGGCACGCCAAAATATATTTCTGTCGATAAATTCAACCGTAGATTTAGGCGACTAAAATCTTATAAACTAGACTAAAACCAAAACGACTATGACTAAACAAAAGGAAATTAAACATTTATTCAAAAAACTACATTCGAATTTGCAGCGGTCGTACCGTTGACTCTGTCATGCCTCCCACCGACACGGTGAGGCCCAGCAGGGAGTGTGTGTGTGTGTGCAGTCGTACCGTGGACTCTGTGATGCCTCCCACCGACACGGTGAGGCCCAGCAGGGCGTGGTACTGGTAACGAGGCAGTCTCAGCAGCTGGGTGATGTGGGGGAAGGCCTGAGACGGGGCGTTCCAGTTCAGACTGACGGACGTCTCACTTGAAGAAAAAAGAAAAAAGAAAAGAAAATCAAAGTTTATAAGTTGAAAGATGTGACTTTCTTACACCTTAATTGAAGATAACAAAGATATTTCATGATAATCAGAGAGATCACCTTCACCCCCTACTCTTCAATTTCAAAAACATTTTAAGTATAAAGTGCAAAGACTATGCACTAGTCTCGACTACCTTACAGGCAAGGCGTACTGTATGCAAAGGCCAAATTTATGTAACTTAGATAGCATTTTATGTAGACATAGCACTCTAGTGTATACTCATAGTTTCATTGTACAGATATTCTACTGTAAGACGGATGTTAGGTTCGTAGCTTACTTATACATTGTAATTTGTTGTGCAAGTAATGTGCACAACAATCAATAATGGTCTCTACCGTTTATATGTGGGAACTTTAAAAAATGTGGCGGAAGGAAAAAGTCTGCACAAAAATAGTAAATAAACACAGTGAGTCAACGTGGTTGTTTCAAGTAACCGACAAATTTAAAGCTTATTTGTGTTCCACCCGCAGGCCCCTTTTCACAGCCCTCTGCCAACACTGATGACTTAAATGGCCGTTTTGAAGGTACAGCGTTTAAAAGACAAACTTGGTTAAAACAAAAACCTGACCAGTGAGCCAGGTGGCGCCGAGCCCACGGATGTATAAAGAAGGCTTAACCACTGACATGTGAATAATGGCAGACTGCCGATAATACCACACGGTCACACACACCAAAAGGAGTGGCAGAGAGAGAGAGAGTCTAACTCACACAGGGAAGATGTCCAGCAGCTCCTCCCGGTGGGGGATGTGAGGCACTGCAGGCTCCGTGCTGTGGAGGAGCTGCAGAAAGACGGTGCCAGCGTGCGCTCTGTAGCGGTCGATCTTTTCGGCCGCCTGCTGGGCCAGGCAGCGCATCATGCATTGCACACTGCAAACAGGACAGTATGGGATGAATACATATGATACTGTGTGTATACACGCTTTGGAATGACCTGCCTGTGGAGCTGAGGCGAGCAAAATCAGTGTTTTCCTTTAAATCACTTCTAAAAACCGAACCTTATGTTAAGGCCTTTTCTTAGTCGTTCTGCCTCCTTCAGCTTTTTAACCTGTAGATATTGCTGTCGGGAAGAAATCACCCAACTCCAAAATGTTCATTTTCAGAAAATTAAAAGTCCATAATTTATTGCTTTGGAACCCAAATAACAAAGACAGTTTGAGGGTCCAATGGAGTTAAGAGGTGTATACATAAATTCATTATCATTATATTAGAAGTAGGGATGTCCAATATTATCGGCCTCCCGATAATATCGGGCCGATATAGGCATGAAAATTAATATCGGAAAATATCGGTATCGGAAAAGAAATATCGGAAAAAATATATATATATATTTATTTATGTATTCTTTTTTTTTTAAAGTTACAGGAGTTCTTACTGTATGGTATGTGAAATGTGAGCCTACCATAATCACAGTAATCCTTAATATTATATTCCATATGGGCTTTTGGTGGAGAGAAATGGGATTGAAGCTTCACATTAGAGCACTGCAGAGTGTGTGTGTGCACCTGCTCCTCATTGGTGCTCGTTATTCTGCACTGGCAAATAGGCCTCAACATCTATGTGATGTACTTAGTAACTAAGTACATTTACTTTAATTGAGTATTTCCAATACTCTACTCCACTACATCTCAGAGGCAACTATTGTATTTTACACGTGACTTATTATTATTACAAAATACAAATCATACATTATACTTCAGCCCTATATTTTTTGAAAATAGCAGATCTACAAGCTCACAATGTGTTGCAATGCGACACATTGTGAGCTTGTAGATCTGCTATTTTCAAATAATCTTTATACATTTGAAAACTTGAAATGAGACATTCAGCATAATAAGTAATTTTACTTTTGGTATTTTAAGTACATTTGGATACCAATACTTTTGTACATGTTGAATTTACTTGTAACGAGTATTTCTATACTGCAGTATCTATACTTTTACTTATGTAAATATTTTGAGTACTTTTTCCACCACTGGAAAAAGCCCACCTGCATATATCGGTATCGGTTGATATCGGTTGTTATCGGTATCGAAAATTAGGAGTTGGACAATATCGGTAAAAAAGTCAATATCGGACATCCCTAATTTTAAGGTACAAGGAGCAATGAGAAGAGCCCAGTTGCACGTGCTTGTATCTCGCACCGTTACATCAAGACTCCCCGAGGCAATGAACAAAGAACAAGTCAGAGATTGCTCAACTCTAGATTTACTGTGCTCCACCGCTGGTGCTTTGATTATTAACAAAGCTTCTTTTTTTTTAAGGCGTGACACTTGGTTGAAAAAGAGCCAGCTAATTTTAGATTGAAGTTCAGAGTTCAGCGCCTCTTACTCACAGGTCTGGAGAGAGCAGCTCTGGAGCGTTGTTGACCACCAACAGGGTGACGTCCAACACACTGGACATGGCGGCCTCTCTCACCCTGCGGGCAGACAGACAGAGACATGAGTGGGTTGCATCCTGGGGGTCTGCAGACTGAGACACAATCCATCATCATCCTGGTGTGTCTGCAGACTCGGCAGACTGAGACACAATCCATCATCAACATGCATCCATACCATAGGTCAGTGGTTCCCAAACATTTTAGCCTGTGACCCAAATAGAGAAATTTGATGTCTCCCCGGGATCCAAACTAGTGAAAATAGCAGCTTTACAAGCTCATAACGTTGCGAGCTTCTTACAGATCAGCTAGTTTCACTACTTAAACATTTGTTTCCTAATTTATGGACTTTCTTTGATTTCCTCATGAAATTACTGAAAACAATCATTGAATTAAAATGTTGCGCTTTTTTTCTTTTTAGAATAATTAGATAATTCAAAACAACATGTAGGAAACTAAAAATAAAGGGACCCATAAAAATGTGTCCACGACCCGCAAATGGGTCCCGACCCACTGTTTGGGAAACAGTGCTATAGGTTATACATTAACCATATACAGTAAGCAGCAACGTCCCTGGTTTAATATACACCCCTAACTTCGCCATCATCCCCCCCCGACAGTGCGACACCGTCTAAACACAGCGATTTGGATAACGCAGGGATTCAAATAGTCAAATATGCTGTGTGGTGGCTGCGGGGCACAATTTGTTTGTGTGAAATGCTAATCAGGGCACTCGTTCAAAACTGTTGAGCAACGCTCACTCCCAACCGAACAGGTGGAAACAGGTGCATGTGCTGCACGATCAATGGAACAGTGCTTTATTGGCTTGGTGGAAGAACATGTTTTAAGGTGAACGGCAACAGAGAGCGCCTAGGGGGACGTGTGTGGTATGTGCCCTCACAGCATGATGTGTGTATGGATTCAACCTGGGAAGCAAACGTCTGACTTATACTTTGTCCAACGACGGGTGTCGCACAGCAAAGAAATAGCAGATGCAACACGCTGTGAGCTTGTAGATGTGCTGTTTTTGAGCGGTGCCAAACCGTTCCAATGACTGGCCCCGTGTGTGTGTGTGTATGTCTGTCTGTCTGTCTGGAGTGTTGTTGAGAAGCAGCTCAGTTCACACGGGTGTGATGTTTGGCATGAGAGAGAGAGAGAAAAGAAGGGAGAGCCTGACGGACTGTGTAGACAAACAGGAGGTGAAGAAGTGATTATTAAAGACAGAAGGGAAAAGCAGCCCATCCCACAATGGAGAGACAAGTGACAAGCCAGGTGACATTCCTATGAGCAGGTAAGCATGGCCCCGGGGCAGGTGTGATGCCATGTCCCCAACTCCCCATGGCCCTGCAGGGTGGATGGATGGATGGATGCGGACACACACACACACACACGGACACACACACACACGCACACGCACACACACACACACCCACACACACACACACACACACACACACACACACACACACACACACACACACACACACACACACACACACACACACACACACACACACACACAGGATTCTTTCTGGCGGGACATTCCTTTTCAAGGTTCAACTTTATGATGGTGAGTGATTTGTTTATTGGTGTGTGTGTGGGTGTGTGTGTGCATTGACGACGGTCAGAGGTGTCTCACCAGGCCCCCACATCCCCTCTGCTGTCTATGGTGTAGTCGTCCATGCCGTTGAGCAGGGCTCCGTACACACCCGCTACATTCTCCACACAGACTGCGGAGTCTGCGGACCCATTGGCCTGCACACCTGCTGTCAAGCACACTCTGAGACACAGAGAGAGAGAGAGAGACAGAGACAGACAGAAAATAAGGGAGAAATTAACTAAGACTTTGGCTAATATTCCATAAAATCTCAACCTGTCCGCAGTATCATATGTCCATTATAACATCATATAAAACAATATTTTGGGAATACACAGTAGCAATCATGTTAATAAGCCAAGCCTCCTGAAAGAACACGGAAAAGGTGCACAAGAAGACATAACAATGTCTGATGGCATGCGCATGCTGGCAAAATGAGGATTTCTATGAGTTCAGATTTTTTGAACTTAAGTTGTATGAAATACTTGCCATTAATATAGTGGTTGCAACTGTATTAATTGATTGCCCGAGTCCTGTGGTGGGAGTTCTGCTCTGGTTTTGGTGAAATATCAAGTAGTTCCGGTCATTTTGTGGGGGGCACTGGGGGCCACGCAGTAAAAGTAAATTAATCCACAAAACTAACTTGTATTGTTGACCTATTTCTAAAATATTAGTGCAACTTCCGTTCTTTTTTTACCCCTCTATCACACAGAACTATGTTTTTTGTGTCCATATCACTACGCCCAAAAAATAGTTCCATGTGATAGAGGGGTCAAAGTTGAACGAAAGTCGCGCTAATATTTTAGAAATAGGTCAACAATACAAATTACGTTCGTTTTGTGGATTCATTTACTTTTACTGCGTGGCCCCAGTGCCCCCCACAAAATGACCGGAACTACTTAATATTGACCAAAACCAGAGCAGAACTCCCACCACAGGACTCGGGCAATCAATTAATACAGTTGCAACCACTATATTAATGGCAAGTATTTAATACAACTTAAGTTCAAAAAATCTGAACTATCCCTTTAAAGAAGCGTGGACAAAGAGAGTGACGGAAAGTGTGGTGGACAGACGTGTCATTCAGGTCCTGCAGGTATGGGCAGGTGGCTGTTTATTTTAGCCTTACGAACAGCACCTGAATTGAGCGCATAAGCCACCAGACACACAAGATGTGGGTGGGCAGAGGCATGGGAACTGCAGAGGACTGTGTGCGATATATTAAGTGTGAGACAGGCCAAAAGTGGACAACATAGCTGCAAATTCAGTACCACTTAAACCCTCTATACTTGATCAAACGGACCTGGAAAGAGCGCATTTGATGCACTATTATTTCACACTGCACACACCGATTAGCCAAAAATAGCATATCTGTTAAAAGCTCACAACGTGTTGCAATGCAACGCGCAGTGAGCTTGTAGATCTTGTACTGTAGAAATTAAGTAAAATGGAAAATGGTGCATTTATATAGTGCATTTATCCAAAGCGCTTTACATAGATTGTGCATTACATTCACCCATTCACACACAGACATTCTAGGTTTTATGCATATTTGGATTATCGCGTTAATATCATTATTCGAAATTATTTTTTGCCACAATTATTGTGACATGTCATTTTCATTCCTACTAGAGACACACGCAAAATGTGGCACTCACTGAGCCATGGCTCTGATGGCATCTCTCCTGGCCTCTGTGAAGCTCACTTCCTTCTTGCTAGCTTTACACGCCTGTTGAAGGCCCTCCAGGATCTAAAAAACAAACATGAACACACACACCTATCTTATACCTATATACTGTGCAATGAAGACGGGTATAAGTTTGACTTGAAGAAACAACAGTAAACACACCTGCTGCAGTTTGCCAACGATCATGAACCTTGGCAAACAGCCCAGAGCCAGGGCCGAGCCGCAACGAGACAGCACCACTGGACTCCGCAGCCCTTCAACGTACTGGGACACCAGGACTTCTGCGCGAGCGCACGCGCGCACACGCACACGCACACGCACACGCACACACACACACACACACACACACACACACACACACACACGCTATGTAACTACATCCTCAGTGTTCATTTATCCATTTTTACAAGTATATAAATGTAATATGGTCTTCCGTATTCCTACTCACCCTGCATTTTAGGGTCAGCTGGGCCCGTCTCTGTCTGGTAGTACTGGACACACAGAGCGGCCAGGGCCGACACCGCTGCATCCTAACAGAGACAGGAAGACAAACCCTTTAAACATCACAGTGGACATGCAGGGATGGGGTTAACAGAAACATCACAGTGGACATGCAGGGACGGGGTTAACAGAAACATCACAGTGGACATGCAGGGATGGGGTTAACAGAAACATCACAGTGGACATGCAGGGACGGGGTTAACAGAAACATCACAGTGGACATGCAGGGATGGGGTTAACAGAAACATCACAGTGGACATGCAGGGATGGGGTTAACAGAAACATCACAGTGGACATGCAGGGACGGGGTTAACAGAAACATCACAGTGGACATGCAGGGACGGGGTTAACAGAAACATCACAGTGGACATGCAGGGACGGGGTTAACAGAAACATCACAGTGGACATGCAGGGATGGGGTTAACAGAAACATCACAGTGGACATGCAGGGACGGGGTTAACAGAAACATCACAGTGGTCATGCAGGGATGGGGTTAACAGAAACATCACAGTGGTCATGCAGGGACGGGGTTATTCACATACCGTGATGGCATCCCTCGATCCAGTGGACACCAGGTGGAGGCTCTTCAGGGTGTCGTCAACCAGCCACTGCCAGTCGGCTGAAAGCCACAGTCACAAGTATTACACGCCTACCCAGATCACATGGCAATGCGTTGTGAGCAATATACAATTGTTTTAAGTGTTTTAAACTGTTCCTCATTTTGCTGGGAAAGCAAAGCCCAGGAACCCTCTCAACGACCCATGGGGGTTTCTGGGAGCCCACTTTGGGAACCAGTGCCACAAACACCCCTAATTAAACGGGAAAGTAATAATAACTAATAACTTACTGATGATAGGGTCATCCTTGAAAGGCATTTGGGAGAGGGACATCTTTTCTATGAGAGTACACACTGTTGGGAGAAACAAGAGTCTATAGTTACCCTATGTATTATTAAAGGCCAGTGCTGACATAACATCTTCATTCTTTTCCCCATTAACAGTGTCTAATGTTTGATTTGTAGATATACGGTACACACACCTGCTGGCCTCATCAGCTCACCATACAATCCCCTACAGCAGAGAAACAACGTTATTATGAAGCCAATAAGTACAGTCAAACGCCTCTATTGTGTATATAGATTCTTTAACGCCAAAGAAGATTTAAAAAATACCGGTATGCATTTGGATTACCTGTATTGCTTGCGGTCAAAAATCTGGCGGGGGAGGAAAAGACAAACGTTGTCAGAGATGATAAGACTTTCAACATGAAAATCTCCTGTCTTCTGAAAATACAGTAGGTTTTCTCAAAGGACACCGACCTTCTGGTGAATGCTCTTTAAGCCGTCCACACATTCTGAAGAGATGTAGTCCATCACGGATCTACAGATCAAGACCACGTTCTATTAGTTACGGTTTGGGGTCAGTGGTTCTCAACCTTTCAGGCTGTGACCCCCCAAAATAATTATATTTGAACTGAGGACCCTCCACCCTGATAAGCTTGGAATTGTAGGAGCTGAGGCGTTACATTTAGTTTGACTCGGTTCCACAAATAAATATTGTGGAAAATAGCAGACCTACAAGCCTTTTTTTCTTTGAACCCATTCTGGGCGGGAACCCCTTTTTGTGTTAGCATTATGTTATGCTTTAGCTATTGAAAAATAGCAGATCTACAAGCTCATAGCGCGCCACCGAGTGGCGCGCTACGAGCTTGTAGGTCTGCTATTTTTTTTAAATCGAAGAACCACTGACATAGAAACATAGCTTTTTCAGAAAACTGTCAGGATGTAGAAGACATTTTTAGAATCTGATCTCAGGTCAAAATGGGTTAAGGTATTAAAAAGGTCCATAAATTGTCACTTCACCGTCATCTGGCAACCCCCCAAAATTCATGTGAGGACGCACAGGTTGAGAACCACTGGTGTAAAATCTATGCACCCAAGGCTAGCTCTGCAGTTTTACGACGTGCTGAGGTTACCTGTTGTTGTGTGTGCCCAGCTTGTGCAGAGCGTGGGTGATCTCAGCACAGGCCAGGATAGCTCCATGACGACTATGGAGGTCAATACCCATCGCCACCGGCAACAACTGGGGAAGAACTGAAACAGACATAACTCAAATAATTGCAGGTCTTAAAGTCCATCGGTAAAATGTGTTCTTTCTTTTCCTTAGGCATTCTCTTATTGCCTGGGGAACAGGTACAGTGACATTGTTTACCTGTCGCTGCCATATAATCGGGCGCTTGAGGCGTCAGGTTGTGGAGAGCTTTGGTCGCAAGCTCCCTGATCACCCTGAAAACCAAAACAATGTTGTGAAGTAATGCTGTGACAATGCTTCATTTTATTCATTTTTTTTGTCAGGACAGGGATATAAAATGAGTCCTTACGCGTCCCAATGGTTGATCTTCATGGCTACCAGGTGTTCTATCATTGGCTTGGTGTACTCTGGGAAACTAGCTACGTAGACACTGTTGGACCAAAGACATCTTTAGTTACACACCTTTTCACACTTACAAAAAAACGTATTTTTAAGACTCAAAAATGATTTCCAATTGCAGTGTTTGTCAATAGCACTAGCTGACAGGAGATGAACATCAGCTGTTCCCTAATGTGTAAAAAACTAAGCTAACATTCACAGCGAACAGGTGACAAAAATGTAGGTGGCAAGTCCTCATGCTCCTTCTCTTTTAATGATGTATCTGAAAGTAGTTAGTCACCATTATTAAAAATAATGCGGTTAAGACTTATGATATGTCTTGGTTTGAGTTTGTTTATATAAAGTATAGCTCTATGACCACTCATGCCCTGGGGCTAGCATCTTTCTCCATTTTTTAGCTCAGAAATGTTTGCTCAGATGGCTGCGGAGGTGACAATTCTGAAGAAGGGTGTGGCTCTGTTGCATGGTGACATTCACTGCACACAGTTCATATCTTAAATGGCAAACTCACACGCTGACAGGCATATATGTCTTGAGTACAAAAGAAGGCTGTAGGGTTGGATTGGGGAGTTAGATAAACTACAAATGATTTCCGAGCGCGGCACGGCTGCAGCTCACCATCAAGAGATGGGTCAAATGCGGAGAACAAATCCCGCATTCAGCAATGTATGTGACAAATAGTAGGACTTTATACGTACTGTACATAATATAGACGTGTCAATGATGCTTTAGGGAATCAGCACTGGACATTTGTTTAGTTATTTTGTCTCAAAATATTGGGGCTGTCAAGATTACCCATTGATGTTCTTGCTTTATACATTACATTAACTATACACAACATATATGTCTAATTGTCTATATCCCAGACAGTATTAAATTCTAGCTGTATGTTTGGCAGACCAAATTTTACAGTTCAAAATGGAATGGTTGCGTTAATGGTTGATGCTTCACTGACCACATTTTGAAGTTTAATGGTTGACATTTCATAAAAGAAATGGATTTGTTAACACCTTTCAACAATTTAGAGCTCTTCACAGGTCCCAAATAAACGTCCCGAACCCCAAATGGATCTGTGAAATTTGATTCGATTCCGACCCGTTCCAAAAACATTTTGAAAAACACACCCGGATGGAACTGTGACAATTATTTTGGTCCGATTCCGACCCATTCCGAGATGTCTTTCAAACTAGAACATTGCCCGTTGGGGGGTGATCAGGTGTGATCAATTGGCTATTAAAGGGCCAGGTCGCGCATCATTGTGGTGGTGTGGAACACGTGTGTGTAATGTTTGTTTACGGTGCGTGCAGTCCATCTTCCCACTGTCTCTGATGCTTCATCTTCAACTGTGTGTGCATTGTTTTTGATTTGTGGCAAGACAACTTTGTGTATTTATTACATTTTTTTTCAGTATTCTTGTGTAACAGAGCGGCTCTGGGAGAGAGAGATTGAGAGTGAGAAATGTGACTGATTTGTAGACAGTGATAACAATAAATTACTGTGTTTTTTTTAAATCGGTCAGGATGTCCAGAGGGAATTAAAATGTTCGGTCTGGACTCTTGAACATAAAAAAGTTACAAAACAAACAAAAAGGTAAAAACCAGCAACTAACGTGACCTCTGGGTTGTAGATATGCTTTTACTTTTTGACCTAAATATATGTCTATATGCCCAAAATGGAGAGACTATACCAAATGAAGGCTGTGAGGGAAAGGCCTCCAGACTTACCTAATGGTCAGGTAGCAGTTGTTAAGGTTTCCAACAGCATAGTAATCTGCAGCAGTTAAAATGTCAATACCATGAGGAAACGTGCCCTGTGGGAGGAGAAGACGTTGAACCAAACAGACCAGTGTGCAAAGTGTGTGAATAGCCCTAATCACTGGTGGCGAGCAGAGGATGACATGATGGGGAAATGAGTGATTCAGTGCAACTTAAGATAAAGCTCAGATCAAAGGATTTACAGAGGTTTACATGTGTGGCTCCACTAATGTCTGCCAGATTGAACTGTTTGACTACAGTGCCCTGTAGCCAATTGCAGGTGGATTGGCCCACTTTGAAGGCCGTTAAGACTTTCACCACCGCTAAAACAAGTTCCAACAAGATCTGGATGTTTCATAGCCTGAAATCACAGTAATTCTGTGAGTTGTTAAAAACGATAACTCAATACTTTGTCACTGTGGTCACAAACCTGTCTTCCGACATTCTCCTGGAAAGCAGCCTGGCGGGACAGAAACAGACGAATAAAGTCAGGTTCTGTCATATCTCTTAGCTACAGTTCTGTCATATCTCTTAGCTGTACAGTTCTGTCATATCTCTTAGCTGTACAGTGCAGATTTAATAAAGTCAGGTTCTGCCATATCTCTTAGCTGTACAGTGCAGATTTTGGAAGTCAACGATAACACACGTAGGCACTTACCGATGCGGCTCGCCTGCAGTTGACATTTCGATCAAACACGGCTGTGATGAGCAGAGCACTGCAGAAAGAAAACACAGACCAGGACACAATGGAATATACTGTCCATAATTGGTGTGGTAAACGTCTGTCTAGCATTGCCCCTGATTATTAAATGCCACTTAAACCCACTACTCGAGTAGCTGCAACTGTAGTTTTATACGTTTAGATCAGTGGTTCTCAACATTGGCCAAATTGTCAAATGATATACTGTAAGAAAGAGCTGATCTACAAGCTCACAGCGCCTCACTTGTAGATCGGCTCTTTTCACAATATTTATCTGTGGAAACGAGTCGAACAAAATTGAATGCCTCAACTCCTTCATTTCAAGTGCTTGTCAAAAGGTCAAGGTGAGGTCACGGACTCACGGCATGAAAAGGTTGAGAACTACTGGTCTAGATCTGCTATTTTTGGTGAACGTTCCCCCCAGAACAGGGATGTTGGGGTTCTGGTTAAGTTCACGTCTCAGTCTGTGATTCATAGTACACTCGACTGTGACTGACTATGACAGTTAATGTGTAGCTGACACAGTACACACTAAGCATATATAATTTGCTCATATTTCAGGACTGAATCATTGGAACTGGCCTTGTGTGCCACGTTCCCAGAACAGCATGTCAAGTTGGTCGACTGCCAGTAATAAGCTGACACAGGCACTTGATGATTAAGTATGAATCCACCGGCGGCACTGAAAGTGGGCAGTTGATTATGCCATGGCCCAAAAGCCTTATTTAATGTATTGCTTCTCAGTCTTTCATGGAGCGATCATGGGTCTGTGAACGTTAGTTGTTGAAGAAACACCCAGCAAACGATTTAAATATAGTATGAGACAAACTGCTGCAAGATGTTTGCTATCAGCTCTGTTCCCTGGAGTGCCTTGTCTGCAAATATTAAAACCTAGGCCTGGAGGTGGACACAGGAGCATTTCTTAGTGTCTGAGGCCTGGAGGTGTGGAAATAAATAAAATAGACTTGATTGTACTGTGGACAACGCCCTGAGGACATCCTGAACCCAGCGTGGGGATGCTACAGCAAATAACAAGTAGAACGTGCGTCAGAATGTGTCACAAAAGTCTGTCACAAAAGTTGCACTTTATTTGAAATGCCACATTACAAATGTTGGTGTGGATGTCATCACGCTGTGAGGGATACGCAGCAGGACTCAGCTTGTCTTGAGCTTCACTGGCAAACGGCGACCGAAACCTACAGCAACAGGCGAAACCTGGCAGTGCTGTAGGCAAGGGAATGGGAGGGTGCATTTGGGACGGCTGATGATAATGATAATGGGAGTGGGAGCTGGGGGGTGGGGGGGGTTCAAACTGACACTGCAGAGCTGGTCTGCACAGTCAGAGGCCGCAGGTCCACACATGCAGATGGGGGGGAAAGGTAGCATGGAGGTTTACCGTTGCTTTTGACAGTGCACGGTACTTGTGATGTTACCCCTATTCTGTAGCCGCTCTACTCTTTGACTGTCGCTTTTTGAACTGATTTTAAGATTTCACCGATTACATTGAAGGCTTGGCTGCTACATCCTAGCTGCTAAACACTAAGGCCCTGGACGTTTCTGTTCAGGCCCCTATCGGAAGTTCAGAACACCAGAATCGCTAGACTAGTATCTTTCATATTGTATTTTAAAATATTTTAGAGTAGACATCTACAGCAGGGTTTTTCAAACTGGGTGACGCAGAATACTTTGATAATATTTGAAATTTACCAATATCAATATCAAATTATATATCCCGTATACAATTATTTTATCAGTTTAAATGTCAAATACAAAGTTAATTTCGAACTTTTGTTGCATTTCTTGCCATGCATCAGCCATACAATTAAAGGCTTTATATTTTGCCACAGGAGTGCCTTGGTGCTTCCATTTTTGCAATTCAATTTTGGGACCCATTTGTACCAAAGAGCACCTTGTTGGGAATTTTTACTTTGCTAACTAGATGAGCTCCTTTCTCTCATTCTTCTACAAAGTAATTTTCAAACTTGTGTTCTAACCGAAATGAATGTTCCAAGACATATCTTGAAGTGAAACAATTACTCATTGACGTACCCCCTCCCCCCGAAGTAATGCGCTCTTCCTACCATTACCTAATACCTGTCAGCAGTTGTCAGAACCTATAGACGAGATGGCAATATATATAGGTTTCTTAAGAAAACGATTACACCCATTCAGCAACTGACATTGGAACCGACATGTGTCCGATCAGTCAGGAACACCAAAACTCCTAGTCAAATATTACTCGACTACAAGTCAAAGTTGCAAAATGGTACCATGGGATATCTGAAGAATTAAAGAATCCTTTTATAGCAATGTTTAATTACATTGGGTGACTTTCAGTTGCACCATTACCACTTAAACTCAATTCAATCCAATCCACTTTATTTATAAAGCACATTTAAAACAACAGTGTTGAACCAAAGTGCTGTACACTCAGTACCACTTATATACTTTGTTGACTGGGTCCCCCAGGGGTCTATAGAGCGTTGCAGTCCCGCCCCCGACGAGCAGCCCGGAAGACAATTTCCAATTCATTTTTCCCATAGACGTTTCATAAAGGATTTATTTAAAGACCTGTAAGCCTCGGCCAAAGCCAATTGGGATCGTGACAACGCATGGCAACACATTTGTTGGGCCGAACAAATAATTAGAAAGAATAAAAAAAGGGCAGGGTAATGAATTGGAAATCGTCTTCCGGGGTGCTCGTCGTCATGAAAGGGGGCAGCAAAGAAGTTTGAGGATATGGCAAAGACGTTTGAGGATATGGCAAAGACGTTTGAGGATATGGCAAAGACGTTTGAGGATATGGCAAAGACGTTTGAGGATATGGCAAAGACGTTTGAGGATAAGGGCACTGATGAAAATAGGGCCCCAAATCTCTGACGAAATGAGCGGATCTCCAAGCTCACAATGCATCACAAACCGAAATCTCAGTTTGTATGTATACCGGTATCTTGCCAATTTATGCCTTTTTATTATTATTATGACATGCCTAGAAAAAGGATGCTAAGTTTATGAAAGTTAGTGAATTTCATTTGGACCTTAAAATTCGAATCAATTTATTTATTACAAAACTGCTGATACAACTTATTTCTACCATGATCAGCTATCCTATAGAGCCTGTTACTTGACAGGGTTTTGAGAAGAATAAATGGATCCAATAGCTGTAGGGCAGATAGGCATGTTCTGCTTTTAACTAGGCAGTAGGCCTAGGATTTCATTTGAAGATGGGATAGGCCAGGGACTAATAAGAAGCAAAAGACACTGGTGTCTAAAAACCATGTTGACAGGAAAGAGGCAGAAGAGAAAACGGTGAAATCAGCTGAGACAATGGGTCTTTTTGAAAATGCCAGGTTTAAAGTGGTTAAACCATAGACTAGCACTAAGAACCCTTGCTTTCAATGGTAGGTACTAATAAATCATGTCTGCTGCTAATATGGGTAAAGCAAGGACATGTAGCGCTGCACAGAAAAACTGGTTTCAGGCTGTACATGTACATAACTGCTTTATACATCAAGCTCTACAGCTTGTATGCAAATCACTGAGAGGACATATTAACGACCCATCTAGTCATAGAGATAAAGTATTGTTAAGTTGCTTGATTCAATATTTAGATGTTTGAAATTGATTTTTATCAGACACGCCCCCTTCCTATACAAACCCATTGTAACATCAAACTCCATTTTAACCATGTTAGATTCACAGAAAACACACATGCCAGGTTCTTTTCAATTACTTTTTTCATTTATTTTATTAAACCTTTTTCCTAAAAAAAGGACAATATCAGTCACCAGAACAAATAATGAGTGTCTTCATGTCTGATAAAAAGAATACCCAATACCTAAATGTTGAAACAAGCAACTTAAAAACTGTCTGGGACTGGGTGCACAAAAACTAAGTAGACCCAAAAGTGTTTTAAAGTGAAATACGAGTGAGCTTCTGGTGGTGTTATGACAATAAAAGAAAAATAAATAAATAACGCTAGTAATCACAGTATCCTGATACTCCAGTGAGACTTTGTGATGCACAATTGCAAGCTGTTAATAACATTTGTCAACAAAGAGGTATTCAGTCCATGACTGAAAATGTTTTCACTGTGCAGCATGCTTCCATTGAAGACATGCTGGCTTCTATGGAATCCAAATGACAGAAATAAGTTGTGGCGACTGCAAACTTCAATCCACATAGCAGTGAGTAAAGGTGTTTGCACACTGGGCGCGTTTTTCAGAAAACCGATGGAGAAACGCAGCTAAATATCCGAAAAATGTGCTCTGTATGCAGGGACCTTTACAGTGACTTTACCTGGCAATCTGGTTGACAAAGGGTATGAGCTCTGGAGGTTCATAGGCCCTGGCGAAGGCCCAGCACACATAGCAGGCGGCGTCACGCACATTGGAGCCAACACTACACGCACCCCTCTTCTCATCGTAGGTCAGGGCCTTCAGTACGAGTGGAACGACTGAAAACAAGAAGAAAGGGATGAGCAGTTTAGTCTCAAGATACAGGATGTAGTCAACACTAGAGAGAGACAAATGGGAAGCCATAATTATGTCATCCATTTGATTATGGTGGTGTATATTGTTATCACAAGAACTTAGGGAATGACCAAAATTCTTTGTGGTACTGACAAAATAAGTGAAAAGAAAGCTGGAATTGAATACCATTGGCAAAAACAAGTACTGGTACCAAGTTGGCTCTGTACAGCTTTTTCCCCCACCATCTACTCCAAATCTCTTATCTCTTCAGCAAAAATAGCAGATCTACACGCTCACAGCGTGTCACACGTGTAGATCGTCTATTTTTGGCTTGAATGATGGTTGAATATTGCGATGATATCATTAATAACAATTATTTTGGTCACAATAATTATGAGAATTTATGACATGATCTTTTCATATCATTTCATCCACATTTAATGTGTGTATAACATTACATAAACAGAGGGAAGTTATTTTCACACAGCAATGTGCTCGTTCAACAACAACACATTCAACAGGGGGAAACACAAGATTGTTTGAATGTTTGTTCAAAAGTGACACGATATTTGTTTTCAATCAACAGCTTATTTCCAGTAAAAAGCAAAAAGGAAATTACCCCAGCCCCCCCGATTTCCACACAGTAATATCAGGTATTATTTATGTCCAAATTAAATGAAACCAAAATGGACCCTTAAGGGTGCAATTGGTTACATTTGTACACTCTCCCGAGTTAAATGAACACTGCATTTTACAATGCATGTGGGCATTTCCACGAAAGCAATGAGAGATGGAACATGAAAGCAAGGGAGTGGGGGGGGGGGGGGGGGGGGGGGGGGGAGCTCTTTGCCCATCATGTAAATCGTGGCTTGGGGCTTGACTAATATCAGGTGCATCGATGTTGCCTGAGGGCTCTGCTGGTTGGGCTGAGGCCCCGCCTACCAGAGAGCCAACACCTCCCAGAGAGCAAGTCAACTCACCACACAACTAAACGTCAACCCGGTGGAGCGAGCACACACTCGGGACCCGTAGCGCACGTCGTACAGAGCGTTCTATCTAAGACACCGCCGTTGAGCCTGGCGAGGCGTGAGGAGGAGATCGTTCGCCGATCGCTCGAGACTTTCACACACACAAGAGCAGGTAAGAGTTATTGTGCATTCATATTTAAACGGCCCTTACTCTCTATCCATCGTTAAGAGGAAGTGTAATTAATTTGAATTTCCGAGAGCAATCTCGGACTTTACAGAAACAAGAGACTGGTTGGTTATTAGTTATTTTTGGTCTTGTGTCAAAGCTGTGGCCTGGCTGTCACTGGTTCATGAGTTATTTTTGTACAGGTGTAGGCTGGGATCAAGCCATGCACCTGTCACCTGTGTGGGTTGAAATGATCTACTTGGTGTGCTGTGGATACAGACAGACGCTTAAGCAGTGCTGCTGAGTGCACTTGTTGAGATTCAAGAAAATACTTTTCTTTTCTTTCTTTCTTTTTTCTCCTACTGTACTTAGGGAAAAGTTCAATATTTAGCCAACTTGCCAAGGTACCATCTCATTTTGTTTATACCACATATATACCTATCATTCAAAAGTCTAAGCTGATGTAATACTTTTACAGTAAGCACTAAGCAGACATTAAAGTCTAAAGCTAAAGGCTTCCCCAAATTAATTTATTTTCTTAAGAAGGGTGTGGTCCTGCATGCTACTACTATACACCTGGACAGAAACTTGAGTGGCAACTTCTTGCGACAGCGCTATCACAAGCAGGTTCCTCCAGACAGCAACCCAACAACGCCTAACTCACAGCCTCAGGTTAGACGCTTCATTTGAAAGACGAACCTGAGGGGTTTCGCATGCCAACAGCATGTTAAACAGCATTTCATTTAAAAAAAAAGTCTGGCATCTGTTGTCACTCATCGCTGGTCATTGCAACATGTATGGCTTCCCTGTAAAGAGGGCCTGCGCCACACTCTCTCCAACATGGGTGAGCTCATCAGGTGATGAATGGGAGCTGAGTGCATCCCGCAGGTGTAGTCATGGGAAGCAGGTGGCTGCTGGTTCCCACGCTGAGAGCGCAGAGTTTAGTAGAGTACGGAGAGGGAGCGAGTTTCTACATGCCCTGCAGGGTGCCTTCTCTACCAGCTTCTGCCAATCTCAAGTTTATCTCGCTGTAATCCATATTAAATTAGTATCGATGAGTGGAATATGATGACAGACAGTCTCGACCAACCGAAGAGAGCTGGCAAGCGGAGATGCTGGTATAATGTAGGTTGTCACAAATGAACCTTGACACACAACACTAGGACACAAGGCCCATGCAAACATGTAGTGCTTTGCATAGAGTAGTATATCAATTTTCTAATTTGTATATTTCTCTATGTTTGCTGCCCAACACAGGTTGAAGTAACAGTTGGTAGAATAGGTTAGCCTGAGGGTGCAGTGTTTTATACGGCTAGGGATTTTTTTTTCTGCCTGAGCAACTGAGGACACACATGGAAAAAAGGAAACTGCCTATACAAGTCACTCTCCATCTGAACCAGTCCAGCAACTCTGTTAGGCCAAGTGAGACAGCGGAGTTAAGCACTCACAATGGGTTGCTCTCTTAGTCATAATCCAGCTGATATTCTCCCAGCACCTGAAAAGAGCTGGGGGAAAAATGCCGATACACAACATCCGATGTTTTATTTGCCATTTCCTTTGTGTCTTTACAGTGAAAGTGTGCAAAGGGCAAGATGGACACCATTCAGGAACGCAAGCCCAAAAGGCCCCACTATATTCCCCGACCACCAGGCAAACCCTACAAGTACCAGTGCTTCCAGTGTCCCTTCACCTGTAATGAGAAGTCCCATCTTTTCAACCACATGAAATACAACTTGTGTAAAAACTCCATCTCCCTGGTGTCACAAAAGGGAGGGCAAGCGGTCAGGCCAGCCAAGCCATCATCAAAGGCTGTCCCTTCACCGTTCGCAGCAAAGGGCAGCCCAGCAGTTCAGAACGTTAGTACTGACAAAGCGGGAGGTGTGGGGGAGAGTGAAACCGACGAAGAGAAGCATGGGGATGAGACAGAGGACGTAGACGTCGGTTGCGACAGCCCTGTCAGGAAGGACGGGCAGAGTGTGACAAAACCAAGTCCAGAGAGGGAGAAAGGGGAATCAAAAGAAACCAAGTCGCTGCCACGCCCATCCGCCTTCTCACCTGTCACACCCAACCGAGAGGGCTCTGAGGTGCTCCCGTCACCTCCGCAGCCATCCAAGGATCCACCAGCCATTGTTCCACCACTATTCAACAACCCCACCTTCCCATGGGGGCCACTGTCACCATCCATGCCACTAAAACCTTTCCCCACTCCCATGGTTCCAGAGTACTCTCCGTATCTCCTGCCAGAGCGCGGCCTCCACCCTCTCTATGCACCGTACTACCTCCCAGGAAACCACCATGTGAATGGACTGACCCCTCCTTCCTTCCGCCCAGAGCTTCTAGAGCTCCAGAGGCCAGTAGTGCCACAGCCCATCGGCCCAGCTCACAACTCCCTTTTCCCCCAGTATCCATACAGATACTGTCCCTCCCTGCACCCTGGGCCCCCTCTGCATTATGGCCTGTATCGACCACCTGAGCTCTCCCTGCCGATGCCAGGATCCAGGTACCTTACTTTTGATTTGTATGGCCCGGCACTCGGCACAAAAGAATATGACTTGTATACGCACCTGCGTCCGCCGCACAATGACCCCCATAGCAGACCTACTGAGCAGGAGAGCAACAAGGTGCAGACTGGAGGCAAAGCCACTAGGCAGAGTCCTATGGCGGGTTGTTCAGCTTCAGGGTCTCCTGACAGACCGAGCCAGTCAAACATCATTCAGAGGGACACGGACGCTAGTCTGCACTACACCACCCTGGGTGAAACACAATCCATCACCCAACCAGGAAACAAAGCTACAGTCAGGGAAAGCCCAGCAGACTTAAGCAGAGAGGACTCTGCACAAGGCCTGCTGCAGTTAAGACATGTAGACAGAGGGTGAGTACATTAACTTATTGATTACTGATGAATGTTGATAATTAACAACTTAAATGAGTTATGACGGTACAACAAATTGACAGTAGCTGACCATCCTCATTTCCACTTTCTCAGGTCAACAGAGAAAAGCAGCCAAGTTTCTAGTTCTGCCCGAGCAGAACGCCACGAGTCTTCGTCGGAGCGAGACGATGGAGAGACCACAGAAGAATTAGCTCCGCTCAACCTCTCTACAAGGGACCAGGAGAAGGAAATGAGTTCATCCGACACAGGGAAACATACAGAGGTGGATCTGCCTATGAACCTCAGCCTCAGGGACCATCACAGCAACGCAGAGCACCACTCTACCCACAGCCCACCCGGAGGTCTTCAACAAAGACTACACAGCCAGTCAGACGAGGAGCCATGTGACCACCAGAGACAGACCGCAGCCCTGGCGCTGTGCCAGCTGGCCAGAGCCAGCTCTGCCAGTAGCCCCTGCAGCCTCAGCACAGTAGACAGTACTTCAGGCAACTCCACGGAGGCCGAGAGCCCAGCAGGTTATCCCTGTGCTCCAAGTTTGTACCACAAAGAGAGAGCCAAGGCTGGGCAAAGCACTAAAGCGAGGGGGGTGAAAAGAGAAAGCAGTGGCCAGGCTTTGCCCAACTGCCAGAAACCACCAGCTAAGAAAGCTAAGGTGAAAGACTCAGGCCGGGTCCTACGGAGGAGGCCTCGCTGTTCCTGAACAATATTGACAGGAACAAAAACTCTGAACTCTTTGAATGATTGGTTATGTGGACTCGACTAACTTTAACCTTCGCTAGTGTAAGCCTCAATGTAAAAATATGAACTTATGAGACAACAATGATCAAATGTTTTCTATGCACTGAACATTTTCACTACTCTGTGGTACAGTCATGACAAGGTGACTCACAAGACAAAATCCTAAATGCACTGACTGTATGCAAATTCAATCTCTTGTTTGGTTAGATAAGGTGATAGGCATTTTATGTAAATATTGGAATAAAATAATGTACATGATTTATTTGATAATGTATACCTATATGTATATCTATGGGGGTTGTGGTGACATGTAAACATCCCCACCCGTACGGAACTGAAGAAAAACATAAAGAAAACATGTGCCCGTCTTATGATGGCTACTTCACTGTCAATTATGCTGACACTCACCATCTCTGAGTCTGGAGGGCAGCAGCAGGCCTCTTCTACCCAGCTCTGCCAGTGCCAGGCAACCACCATGCCAAGCATTGTCCGTTTCCTGGAAGCTGAGAACATACAGCATGTGATGACATGTCTGAACCTTTTTTTTTTTTTTTTAAGAGATATATATATACGGTATATATATAATTATGTTTTCTGCCTTTGTTGATAGTTTAAAGTGAAGCTTGACAGGAAAGAGGGAGCGAGAGACGGGGAGAGACATACAGCAAAGGTCGTCATGAACGGGACTCGAACACGCGACACGCTGTCAAGGCCAGAGCCTATGTGGCATGCGCTTGGACCACTAGGCCAGCAGGCGCCCCCAGTTTTTCTTGTTTCTATGTTTTGCCAAATTGGATTGGTATAAACCATGTCCAAGTTTGTGCCACACTAAACAATTGTGTGCCAGGAGTAAACTGTGATTTAACCCAATTAGAACTGCTATTTACAAAAGATTTTTAAACATTTGAAAACTTAAAATGGGACATTTTGCATAATGAGTACTTTTACTTTTGCTACTTTAGGTACATTTTGATGTCAATACTTTTGTACTTTTACTCAAGTAAATGTTGAATTCCACACTTTTACTTGTACTTCTACATTGCAGTATTTATACTTTTACTTAAGTAAAACATTTGAGACATTACTTTTCCCACCACTGGACAGAGAAGAGATATTTCCCTGTCATGTTTTACGTATTATTTACCTGAAGCAGTCCAGCACTGACCCAACCACCTCATCTGCCAGCTCCTTGGGAAGCCGGCCCGTTACCCTGCCAACGCTGGGGACCAGAAGACACACAGAGACCACACATGTAGTCTTACAAAACTGGTGTTGTTGAAAAAAACGGAACAACTCAACTCTCAAAGCATGTTCCACCGAGACATGATGTCATGATGATACCAAACGTTTCGAATTAAATTATCATTCATTCATTGTAATATTCTACAACTGAATGGTGTGTAGTGTGTGAACAGTGTACTGATGTTACCCCTTCGCTGCAGACCAGCGGACAATGGTTTCCTTGTCTTTCAGTCCCACCAGCAGTTGCTCTGTGAAAATAGCATGCACACAAAAATGTGAGTGTCTGAACTGAGATGTTGATTGATTGGAAGTTGTATTAACAGTTTGTAGAGTAAGCACAGTTCAATACAATGTCTGCTATAAGAGGACAAACCCAGAAAAGCACTAAGACGTGTTTACATTGAGGTCCTCCATTTTCAATTAATCGGAAATGGTGATGAAGCTGCATTATATGATGAAGCAAGCGGAGCAGAGGCAGAGAGACTGACCAATGACGTTCTCCACTTCCTCCGGAATGTCATAGTCCTCGTCCTGATCCCGCATCTCCACATCTGGAGTCACGGCTTCAACAGTCGTAGTAGCTTGGGACACGGCCAGGTTGGCTGCAAGTGAGCGACTTCCTCTCTGGTACCTTAAAAGTCAAAGTCGTACGATTTGTCACACACGTTACCGCAGTGAAATTTGTTCTCCGCATTTGACCCATCTCTTGGAGTGGTGAGCCGCAGCCGTGCCCCGCTCGGGAATCATTTGATTAGTTGATTTGACCCCCGAATCCAACCCATTGATGCTGAGTGTCAAGCAGGGAGGCATGGGGTCCCATTTTTTACAGTCTTTGGTATGACCCGGCCGGGGATCGAACCCCGACTTCCCGGTTTCAGGGCGGACACTCCAACAGCAATATATATACAGCAATATATATATATATATATATATATATATATATATATATATATCCGAGCGATATGCCCAATGATACCATAGTAACAGTGCCGTTTCAGGCTGGTTTCTGTAGCTGCTGATCAGATTCAGAATGCATTAAGAGCGGCTTGATGAAAAGGACCAGTAAAATAGTGTTGCAGCTTATTTGACATTTTCACTACAAGACGGAGTCTATAATGAAGAAATCAAAGTCAAAATGTCACTTAGCCAAACATACAGTACGTCAGTAATCCATCACTCGTCTACTTTCAGCATGCTGGAACATGCTACAACTAAACCTTTGTCTCAGTTAAAAACTTCTACTCACTTCTTTTTTTCAGAGACCAAAAGAAAGAAACGGGACATCTTCATTATAAACTGGAATTTCTTTAACTTGATTTTGTGGTTATTTGTGGATTTTATGTGGTCTTGATGTGACAGGACAAGCAAGGGATTCATCTTTATATGTTACTGAATGATCCGTATGAAAGACATACTTTAACCCAATCAGCTGACGTGATCTAACATTAGTGTTTGTTGGGTAATCCCCCAAGAAATAATGGACAGGAGTAAAACACGACACGACTTCATATGTATGCATTATTTCAACCAGTCCCATCCCCAAGACTGACCTCCACTTGGCCAGCCGTGGCTTGAGGAAGGTGAGGCCCAGTCTTTGGATCAGTTTAACCCCAAACTTCCTCAGCATGGCCTGGCTGCTCTCTGACAGACGCTTGCGTTCCAGACATTGTAGGACTGTAGGTGCTGCGGAACAAATACAACAATGTGTAGATAGATGACAGTGTTGTTTTTGCCAGCAAATTTTTATTTTAATTTTAGTCATAGTCTCTTGAATAGTTTTAATTTAGTTTTAGTCACATTTTAGTCACCTGGAAGGTTTTAGTGTTAGTCTAGTTTTAGTCGACTAAATGTCCTAAGATTTTAGTCGACTAAATCTGCAGTTGATTTAGTCGACTAAAATGTATTTTGGCGGGCCTTGGTGCCGTCGTAATGACTGATTTTACACTTGCTGAAAATAGCCGATCTACAAGCTCACAACGCGTCGCAGCGCGGTGTGTTGTGAGCTTGTAGATCTGCTATTTTCAGCATGCAAACAAGTGTAAAATGACTACTGGATCTCTTGCCCACTAGTCCCTTCCTAGCATTTTAGTCTAGTTTTTAGCTGTTAACGAAATTGTCTTAGTCATCATAGCTTAGTTTCCATTTAGTTTTCGTCCGTGAAAAAAGGTGGTCAACGAAAAAATTTCGTCTTAGTTTTAGTCGACAAAAACAACACTGATAGATGATAACAATAACAACATCATATCAACAACGGGTCCAAGCATGTACACACACACACACACAGGCTGCAACTGCAACAATTATCCTACCCAGGGTTACTCATGTAGTCATGTGTAAAATACACAATGTGAAAGAAAGTCTACATAAGTCTACATAAACACAAATATAGTCATAGCAGACGTACAAACTCGCAGGCCAATGATAAAATCTAAAATGCCACAGATGCTTTCCCGGTTTTTCATGTTCATTTCATTAAATGAATCAGGAATTCATACCGTTATATACAGAGAAATCTTAAATGAATAAATGAATTTAATTTCATTCATCTTGGGAGTGAAATGGACTGATATTCCAATTCTCTTATGCTATTATCATGTGTTTATTTGATTCAGAAAAAAGGTCTGATGGATTATTTACCATACTGTAGGAAGTCGTCCCGTTTTCCATGTTTGAAAAGCTGAGCCTAGGGAAAACAAACAGACACCAGATCACTGGAGGACACCATGTACAACCCAAATACCCAACATCCACACTGTGGGAGGTGAATAAACAAGCACTTTGTTGAAATTAAACATCACACTTCATGTTAGGCCACCCTCACCGCCTATAGTAGACCAATGTTTTCTTGTGCCTTTCAATCATTTTTGAAACTCCTAAGAACAGAGTTTGCAAGTATAACCCCTGCAGGCTTGCTGTGTGAGCAAACAGAGCCAGTTTTGAACGCCCCAAGCACCAGTTTGACTTCACAGGCGTGACGCACAAACGGACGGTTTCAAAACATGCATTGCCACTTTCAATGCCAATAATGTCTGCTGGCGATTGCTTCGGGGATGAATTAAATTAAAATAATTGATGCAGTAAGTGATTTAAAGGGGCTTCATCACTAGAATGATTTGCAGAGTAATGCAATAATAATGTTGTAGAAATACATACAAATATGGGGGAAAAGGGGTAATCAGCTGATAGCTGATCTACAAGCTCACAAAGCATCAGGCATTGCGACCTAGTAAATCAGCCATTTCATACGCAATTCATGTGGCAAACGCCCAAGTATAAATCAGGCCTAAGGAGCAGTTTAGAGTTGAAAAATAAGTCACCTGGTTTAAAATGCATGCAGCAGGTGCATCATACACCTGCCAAAACCACATTAGCTACCGTAATTACATACCAGGCAGTCATGTTAGTTCTTGTAAACTACCCTCTGCAAATTACAGCGCACACAGAAACAACCAAAATCCACGTTTACACACACACACACACACACACACACACACACACACACACACACACACACACACACACACACACACACACACACACACACACACACACACACACACACACACACACACACACACACACACACACACACACACACACACACACACACACACACACACACACACACACACACACACACACACACACACACAGCTGAGTGAGTGAGCTCAGGTGATTACCAGAGACTTGAGGGCACCATCCAGCACCATTATGCCAGCCACTGACTGGTCATTTGTCTGGGATATAGTGGTGAGACACCAGTCCAAGAAGTCTCCCAGGCGCTTCAGTTTGACATCTGGGCGTGTCATGAACCTGCACGGGCAAGCATTAATAATGACACATCAGTGTAAAGAAATGTCATACAATCCTGTGACATCATCAGGGGAGTCATCTTAAAGACACGTGGTTGCCCTCCACTGGTTTGTAAATGAATTGCAACTTTTTCTGGTTTATAACTAAAGTAATTATAAATATAGTATTAACCATTTAAACCCTAGATTTTGTTGGAGTCCTATATATTTACCCGTGCTGGAGTCAATACGTTTTAGTGTTCATGTGGTTCATTATGAGTGATTAACATAGCTTGTTTAGATGATTGATACACATGCAATGGAAAGGCACTAATTAGTTTAGTTCAGTGGTTCTCAAAGTGGGACCCAGGGACCCCCAGGGGTCCTTGAGGGGGTTCCAGCAGAAATACTTAATATAGCATCAAAATCAGTCTAAAAGCTTTAACCCTACTCTGTATACATCTGCTATTTTGAAAAAAAACTACCGGTACAAAAGATTATAATTTTGAAAACCCTTTACACAAATCTTATCTTTTGGGGGTCGCTGACACAAAACCCTTTCAGATGAGACTCTGCTGCCTAATACGTATCAATTTGGAGGTCCTTGACATGAAAAGGTTTGAGAACCACCGGTTTAGTTAATTAGTGTTGACGAGCAGCAACAAGCTTTGTGAGTTCCTCTGGGACGTTGGATGTGAATGAAGTGTTCGATTGTCAAAGATAATAACAATACCAGACGAGAGTTAGATCATACAAAGGCTATTTGATAAATATTATACACATCAAAACTAATGACAAAAAGCAGCGTAGTACAGCATTGTTCCTCATGCATGGTTTAATTTTTTTGAAAGGCTAAAGGCTGAATTATACTTCTATGTTGAGACATCTCATGCAGAGTGATTTATAGTTCTGCGGCTGCTTGCATCTGTTAACCGTCATATCGCAAAACTAGAATGCAGTGTCATGCATTCATTCTGGAAAACCTCCATATAATCATGTTTACATTCTCTCTCATACATTTACTGACACAAAGCAGCACGGTGGAAGAGACAAGACAACAATAGCAGTGAGACTTTTGAACATGGTCTGTTAAAGCACTGAAAGGTGGGAATGTGCAGTGCTTGTTTGCTAAATGTGAATGATTGTAGATTATTTATGAATCTTGACTCTTGAAGTGGGCGGTCGCATTACTTTTCTCTCTCCCTCCCTGTCTATTCTCACCTCTCTCCCTGCTTCTACGTGTCTCTCTACACTGCCTCTCGTCTAAATCTCTGACTAAAAATGCTGGTCATTAAGTGCTTTCGACAAGAAGACATATGGATAATTGGACTCATGGTGGCAGGCTGGGTGCTATCAGGCCTAGGCGGCAGTCTGATCTACCGGAAAATTTCGAGGGGAGCAGTCGACAACGTCGAAAGTGGGCCCAAGCTGCTCACCGTGGTAACTGAACTGTGCAGAGTGACGGGAAACCTCTCTGTGGCTATAGCTGAGCTCAATCGGAAGCAGGATTCCAACTTTGACAAACTTTCTGAGAGACTCATTGGCCTCGAGAGGAGATTGGAAATCAGCTTGGAGCGCCAAACTGCGATACAGGGGATTTTACTACGGGCAAAATTCGAGAAAGAGGATGATTAAATAAAAATCCCTTTCTCGCCATAATCTGGAAAAATCGGCTCATGGCGAATGCAGTGGAGAAGATCACGCGCACCCCCCCCACCTCCCCCCCACACACAGCATCTGAAAGTGCTCTCGTCTGGGAACCAAGGCCACGCAGTCTGTACAGCTTGCTGTGTTATTCCTCTCACTATCTGGACTTTTGAGACAACGCGACCCTGAGATCCACATCGGAGAGGGCTACTCAGGACACACAAACATAAACAATGAACTTAACGAACACTTCGCCCACCCCCCCCCCCCCCCCCAAGCCCCACCTGCTGCTGTTCCGGAGAAGGAGAGAGAGAAGGAGAGTATTCTCCCTCCCCCATCCCTCCCTCTCTGTCCACTTCCTCCCCCCCCTCCCTCTCTGTCCACTATCCTTCTTTTTCTCTCTTCTTTATTTTTTCTGATGTAAAGAGAAGTTAGTGGCGGCGCGACTCATGTTGCAGCGGCTCAGTGCACTCTTTGTACACCTTCCATTTCATTGTCTAAGTATTTGTATACTCTGTACAGTGACAATAAATTGAATCTAATCAAAAAAAAAAAAAATACATCACTTGCTTATTTAATAATGCATCACTTGCATCTGCTAGTCTAAATCCACAGAGATTAGCGACGGTCACGGGACCCAAGCTGACCAATCACAGTTAACTCCCCACCGTGTCGTCGACCACGTCGTAGCCCCTACGTCGTCACAGTGGTGGACTAAAAGTAGTGGACCTATGCCAAAAAACTAATGTATATAACCTCCGTAGTACGCCAGTGTCGCCTGACGATTTTTCCCCTCATCAATAGCCCCCCCTTTGTTTGCACCAATGGCAAATCGTTGAGGTCAGGTCACAGCACACCTAAATATGTCAAAGATTTGCCAACATACGCCATCACTAGGTAATGGTACACACACTGGGGCTCCTAAATGGGCGTGGTCGCTGCACTTCTTCATTGGAATTAAGAGACTCGCACAGGTTTCCTAAACCCATAACCACGATACACATTATGTATACAGGAAATGGAGGATGGTTGTCTTTGCTTCCTATTGTATTGTCTTTGGCTATATCACGCAAGTGGACACTTCCTGAAATGGTTGTGGTCTGGAAATGGAACAGACTCGATGTCACCCACTTTCTAATAAATAAACAAATGTCTGACAGGAGCTGACATCATGAACTTCCCCTTACATGAATTGGAAAAGCCTTGAAGATGGCAACAGGGATTCCCCCAAAGGACAAGCGACACTGTTGTGTGATGGAGTATAAATTCAGCCTCAAGTGCTTTACGATCAGTTCCAGTGTGTACTTACTTTGATACCAATACAGATGCAGCATCTCTGGATTTATCACTGACAGTTAGATAGGACTGTAAACCAACAAAATGCATGTTAATCCACCATCATAATGTAGTTGTACAATAGGGCTGGGCAATACAGTATATTGGTATTACACTGACATCATTATCATGAGACTAGATGTCATGTTCGATTTTGGATATATGGTAATGTAGTAATAATACATAAGTGTTGTCTTTTATTGGGTTTAATTGCTTGTGTCTCATTTTATACTTTAAATATTTTCAAGTTTTTTCCAAAATGGCAAAAGTATTTTTGCAATATTATCAGGTATTTGGTCAAACATGTTGATTGAAATTAATAATTTTGTCCATATCAGCCAGCCCTTTTATACAATCATCATATCACAGGTCATTACATGTGGTGGCTCTGGGCCACATCTAATTGTGTCATGAACAATGATCTTCTCCAAAATACTCCTGTCAAGATGCAGGCCTTCAATTCGACTAAAACAGGCAACATACGTTTTGTTATCTTTTTTTTAAGAAAGTCAAAATAACTTTGGTTGAAACTATATAAGTTCTTTGCATCTGCGGACAAAATTGTTTTGAAATAGCATTTCACTTTGAGAGCTTAATGTTTAGAATAAGAATCAGAATAAGCTTTATCGTCACATCACAGATTTACAAGTAAAAGTGGGTGAATTCTTTTTTTGTCCATAGTTCTATTAGTTAACAGTTAACAGCACACACATTCAACATTAATATGAATATGAATTGCTGACAAATCACACACAATGTTTGCATTGTGGTCATCTGATGTGAATTCGACTAGTTAGAAAATCTTGGAGGTACAAATTATGTTACTCTGCAATCACATATTATTGTTAAACATTAACAATCTAAAGTTAATTTCCAACCAAGACGTATGCTGCCTGCACTGGGCTACGATAAGTGCTCAACAGATTCATTATGATGATGATGTTTTAAGTGAATGTGGAATAAATTATTCATTGATAAGACATGGTAAATGCAGTCATTAGCAGACATGCTCTTTAGAAAAACAAACACAAATGAAAATATTCCCAAGACACAGCCGCAGGCAACACAACACACCACAGGCATTAAAGCTATATCCAAACCACTTTAACCCTATACTTCATTGACCGGCTATACTTGGCTCCCTCTTTTTTGCCCTCTACACCAAATCTAATTGCCGAAAATAGCTGACCTACAAGCTCGTAGCGCGGAACCGAGTGCCGCGCTACGAGCTTGTAGATCTGCTATTTTTTAAACATCCTGAAAATGTTGAATATTTATTCTTTCCCAACGAACGATTTTATCTTTTGATTGATTGATTGAAATATTTATTAACAGTTTGCAAAATTACAGTACATTTCAAGCACAACTCAATACAAGGACTGTTAACTGTGAGTGGACGACCCAATACAGCATTACACTTGTTTACAAGAGGGTCCACCTTGTTCAATTCATCAAAACAATTAGAGACGTACAAATAGACACTTCTATATAGCCAAAGAACAGAACAGGAATTCATCATAAAGGAGGTAAAAGGGGAAAAGAAACATATACAGTGAGGGGAAAAAGGGGTGGGGGGGGCGGATTTTACGGGGGCCAGTTTAGAATTGCAGCCATCCGTAGGAAACCTTTGAGAGCGGTTTTGAAGGAATCAAGGGATTCACATGTCTTAATGACTGTTGGTAGGGCGTTCCACATTTTGGTGGCATAGGAGCGAAAATAATTTAGTCCCTTGTTTGTGCCGAATCTGGGTTGCACATGATTTGTTGCTCTCCCTCTGGTGTTGTGGGTGTGGACTTCGTTAACATTAAGGAAGTATTTAGACAGGTACATGGGTATCTTGGTGGTGAGGTGGGTTCGGGGGGTGAGGCCAAGTAGGAGCCTGACCAGTTTGTTTTGGGAAGTCTGGAGCCTTGTTTTAAGGGCCTTTGAGGTGCTGTGGTTCCAAGAGGTGCATGCATAGTCGAAGAAACCTTGTACAAGGGCTCCTGTTAGGGTCTTCAAGGTGTTTTTGTTGACCAGTGAGGAGATCCTGTAAAGGAATCTTGTTCTTTGGTTGACTTTTTTGATTACATTGGTAACCATTTTATCACCTCTCAAATCTTTGCTTCTGGGGGGTCCCTGGAACAACATATTTTCGGTGGCCAAATAGCCTACATATAATTCTAGGGGTTCTTGAGCATAGTTTGAGCAGCACTGATATAGAACCATACTAGATTATCTATAGGATAGGATTTAAGAAGACATTTGTAGAATCGGGTCCTCAGGTCTGGGTTAAAGAAAACATATAATTGTGAGGTTACCTTGGCAATAGAAAGGATGCGATCCATGGTGGGCTCTCTGGTCTGGCCAGCCTCTGAGCCGAGGTGGCCGTCCAGACGGGAAAGGTCAAAGGGTATGAGACAGGTCATAGAGAGCCACAGCAGCAGCATGTAGCGGGTTTCCCAGATCTGGGAAGAACCGGCAGGGGTGAGAGATACATTACATAATTGCAAAATCCTGAGTCAAAGTAAGTGTATGTATGAGTGTTTGAGTATGCAGTAAAAATCATATCATCGTGAGACCACATGTCCACAAGGGGTCCACCAGAAACTTCTTCAAGAGTCTTGAGCAGTTGAGACGAATAACAGTCTAAGTCTATAATTTATTCTGACCCCTCCCCGAAAAGGCCTAGCTGTCCTGACCCTATATCCATAATTTATACATTATGGATAATTAGTGTGGACTTAACTGCTCCTTTACAATTTAGGCAATTGGCACTTCATCCAGAGCGATTTACAGTAAGCAAGAACAAAACATGGTAATAAATCAAATGCATAAAAATCAAGTAATCAAGAATCATGCGTAAGCTAAAAACCTAACAGTGGAACATCTATATAATGAAACTATGCATTGCGTAATGCGTATACACTATAGAGTGCTATGTCTACATAAAATGCTATCTAAGTTACATAATTTGAGCCTTTGCATACGCTTGTAAGGTCGTCGAGGACTCGAGGCTAGGGCAAGTGCTGACTGATGTCTGGATAAGGAGCTGTGCTGACTCTGAGGAAGGGTCTAATTCGTCCAAAGTTATAGATTGTAAACCTACAGGATCGAGTGACCACTGTAATGTGTGCTTTGAATGAGAGCTGACTGTCCAGGACAACACCAAGGTTCTTGGCTGTTGGAACCAAAGTTACCAAGGCGTTGTCTATGGAAATAGTTAGCTCCTGCATGGACTCAGCTGGGAAGAAGAGCAGCTCAGTGGGTTCAATCAACATCACCAAGGGCCCAAACTCACCCATGCCACCCCTTGTTTGCCCATACACAAGGTGTTATAAAACTATTCATGCCCCCATTCATCCAGACTGAGAAACAGTATCTTCCCCCAGACGGAACCGTCACTCATCCACCTGAACCAGGCCATTAGCCACTTCCACACTTGCTTGATTTGTTATAATATTCTGCATATGAGAAAAGTAACACATGGCCTGAAAACGGCGCAATGCACTTTACAATACAACAGTCAGTATCAGGCATATATCGCCAATCTAAGTTCACAACGTGTCAAATTCTAGATTTATTATCATTAGTTTAACTATTGCACCCCTACAGTACATTGTACACTAAAGTATTCTATTCTATTCAGACATATACAGGAATCAGGCTTTTTCATTGTAAGCTTACCTCAGTTTCTTTAGGATCCTGTCTGGACAGTAGGTCCAGAACTGGCTGCACATCAGCAACCTCATGAGGTAAGAGCTGCATGAAGATTTTATAACCCCTCACCTGCTCAGAAAACAAAAAAAAGTAACAGACTTAATTTAGAGAGGGGTTCATTCCTTCATCCACTGTAACAACAACCATATTACACAGAGCGCAACCTGGGCAGTCGAAGAGTACGGCTTTTGGCTGACCTTCGAGATAATGTAGAGACATTTGAAGCTCAGATGAACCAGCATAGGTGGAGACTTCTCGCTTCTCACCAAGTCCAACAACATGTTCAACATCCACTCTGTTGGAAAATTTGGGGAAAAAACAAAGAGCTTCAACCAAAGGCTATGTAAGAAGGAATTGTCAGATACTTCACATTCGTTTCGAAACCAGTATCGGCAAAGCTACCGATACTGTAGTGCCTACATTTTTTGCCACGTCATTTATCACATGATGATTGATGATTTTTCCTTTTTCATCCAAGTATACAAAAAATCACTCCCGTGTGAACTGAGTGGTGTAAGGTCTTATATAGCCTGTCTGACGTAATGAAATCATGTCTGACGTAATGAAATCACACCCGGGTGAACAGGGTGAACATAGCAACCATGCTCATTTTTTCTGCACAGAAAAAAACCCCTGAACATAACAACCATGCTCATTTTTTGCGCACTAACAAAGCCAGTTGTAGGAGTGGTTTACACCACTCAAAAACAACAATGAACATTACAAGGCAATCACACATACAGAGAAAAAACTAAATAAACAAAACAAAACAACAACAATGACACACTGTAGTGTTCAGTATCTGGAGACTGTTTACACTTTGACTTAGCTGAGAGAGAGAGAGAGTGAGTGTGAGTGACACACAGCTGGTTTCAATTTGCCATTCCGAGGTCAATGGCAGAGGAGAAGAACTCATGTGGACCAAAGGCTAGATATTCCAACAAATGGTGGCGAGCAGAAACATAAAAGGATCTCTTGAGTTGCACAGAAGCAGTTATGCTGGCCTAGCCTGGAAACCAGACGAATATACCAGTGCGGAAAACATAATTAGCCCATTCAAGTTCTATTTAAAGGCCTGGGCCACATGGGCGAAAAGGCCCATTCAAGTTCTATTAAAAGGCCTGGGCCACATGGGCGAAAAGGCCCATTCAAGTTCTATTAAAAGGCCTGGGCCACATGGGCGAAAAGGGCGATGAAGGCGATGATAGCAGAGACGAAATGTTTTGATAATCGTCATGGCTGTGATTCCTTTCTTTCAATCATTTTATTTTTCATTTTTGCACAAACTGATACATGACTCACATATACATAGACAGACTAACACAGACATACCTACATACATTATACAGTACATACGTCCATAGATCATCTTCTTCTTACTACTTATATATGTATTCATAGTCTTCGAAATCATAAAACCTTTGTACTTAACAGGAATGGTTCCTTAATTTGCAAAACCCCTTGATAATATTTCTGCATATTCTCCTCCCATGTATTCCACAACTGGGCCCCAAACTAAGAAAAATCCATCCATGTGTGAGCCGTTCTAGTGGGAGCAGTTGTAGAACATTATGGAGCCAACTTGATACAGATGGAACAACATCCTCAATCCAACATTGTAGTATTGACAACGTAGCACAGTACCAGAGCCACATTAGATGCACATATGTGCCCATGTTTTCCTTACATTTTAGACATGTACCAGAGCAGTCTTTATCATATTTGCTCCTTTGATATGGTGTAGTTTGTAATTTATGTATAATCTTGAATTGAATTTCCCTTGGGCTTGTAGTTGCAACATATCTTTTTACTATTTAGCATAATGTTTTTCCATTGATGGTCATTAATTGCAATTTGTAAGTCCCGTTTCCTGCCATTCCAAGCGGACAACAGCACAGAATGTTGCAGATGGACCATCCCAGATAAGTTTCCATCTTGTGGGTCTGTTGGCTTTCTTGAATTCTTCTACCATTATAATAATACTTTATATATAGCACTTTTTTAAAACAAAGTTACAAACAATCAAAACAGCAATAAACAACAATAATGCAATAATGCAATAACAACAGAAAAATAAATAACAAACTCAGCACTAAACCAAGGCCTTGGCCTCTGTGAACATTTTACCAGATGCTTGGAGGAGAGTCTATCCTTTTGGCTGAGATAATGCGAAGGAGAGAACAGAGAAGAGAACTTCGGAACAAACAAGGGGTTTATTGCCAACACCAGGCCACTATAACGCCAAAATGAAGATTGCACAATAACAATGGCATATTGGAATCCAGGGGTCTATGAATTATTGGAACAGATACATAAGAGTATAAAAGGAGCAGATGTTAGGATGAGCTGGTTGCTTCTACGATATTGACAGCGTATCCTGTCTGTCTGTCTGTACTTAACTTTCTTGCGAATAAAGTTATAAACCCTACTAAGCTAATTCAGTTGGAGTTTGCCTGGTTCATTCCGTCTGTATTCCTGTCTCCTCCCTGTACATCTGGCACCTTTCAATAACAACACTTGTTAAGGATTGAGTTAACCTGACTTCCTCTGGTAAGCTGTTCCAGAGCATAGGGGCCTTTACAACAAAGGCTTGATCTCCTTTGGTGACCAACTTAGCCTTATGAGTCACCTTAAATTCAAATAGACGCCGACCAGATACGTGCCGGCACATAATAGTGCAACCATATTGCATAGATAGCTAGGTGCGGCTAGACGTTAAGACTGGTGCTGTATGTGCTTATATCGCCTAGTACCTGTGATGAGCCTAGCTCCCGCATTTTTAACCAGTTGTAGGCGATGTATTAGGCTTTGGCTAAAACCAGAGTACAAAGCATTACAGTAATCTAAGTGAGAATACACCAGACCAGAGCATTCACAAAAGTCTTAAGATTACCTGTAGACTAGAGAGAAAATATTTAATGTTGTAGTTTCTTAAATGCATGAAGCAGGTCTGTACTACCTGCTTCAGTGTCAAATTGGACACCAAGGTTTCTCGCAATGGGAGTCACATTCGTTGCCAAGGAGCCAAGACTGTCTAGAATGGTGAATAGAATAAGTTCCATTTGCATGCGAGGCACGGTTGAACGGTTTACAATACCACAAATCCCATAATCCCATCCACTCTGCACTATCTATTCTAACCCTATCTGGATGATAACCAACATGTTGGTTATTGGCTGCACAATTTACATAGGCTCAAATCACATGGGACAAGAGACAGAGACACCATCCTACCACACTGGATGGATGTGTGTGTGTGTGTGTGTGTGTGTGTGTGTGTGTGTGTGTGTGTGTGTGTGTGTGTGTGTGTGTGTGTGTGTGTGTGCGTGCCAAGACATCAGAGACACATACTTCCCACAGATTACAATTACCCACAGAGATTTTGAAAACATGACTAATGACAAAAAAAACTCATATCTGCTGGGCGAAATACAACAATGTGCAAACACAGCATTTGTGAGCTGCTGTGACAGGAGAAGGATATCAAATGGAACATATCCACCCTAAAGACAAATCATTGTGTGTATTCCTGCACTATCTGCATCGAGTGATCTTGGTACATAGAAATTGATTTATTGAAGATTATTTTTTGTTTTGATTGTATTGTGCTTTGGCAATGTAAACATATGTTTTCTCATGCCAATAAAGCCCTTTGAATTGTGTGTGTGTGTGTGTGTGTGTGTGTGTGTGTGTGTGTGTGTGTGTGTGTGTGTGTGTGTGGCCGTGTGCGCGCGTGTGTGTGCAAGTGTGTGTTTTACCTAGATGTGGGTCCAGAAGATGCGGCTGCTCCTGGTATCGATCCATGATGACTGTACAAAAGAAGCACCATTTTAGAGTGAGGTATCTAGCTAACAAGTTAATGAATTGATACAATGGAAACAAGCCCCTAGGGGGATTGTGTTATCCTTTTAACAATCAGCATTGTAAATGTACCTCTGCACTAATTGCAAACTGTTAATAAAGTATTCAATCAATCAAAAATAACTCTTTAGGCCCGGACGCAGAGCGGCGTATTACTGTAAAGGCAGACCAAAGGAGTTCAAACACCAAACCTGAAAGGTTTCTAATTCCTGGAAACGCCACTGCCTGGACGGCTGGCATGGCGGTCCGGGCACCTAAGCTGCTAAATGTGAGTCTGACAGCGTGTCACAGGTTCAAATCCCAATCCTGACAACCTTTGCGGTCACTCCCCAACTCCTGTCAATCAACTATACTATCAATAAAGGCAGAAACCCCATTAAACCTTGAATTTATGGAGTTTATTTTGTTTTTGTAACATTCCTAAATCCTAATCCTACACTATTAAATTGATGACCGGGTCATCGGTCGGTCAGTACTAGTAAGAGACTCTTTATTTTAGTAGGAGACTATTTGGCCCCTTTTCCACCCGTGGTTGAACCGTGTCGGTTCTTTTTTCCTGCCTAATATTGAACCCGTTTTTGGTGATAATGGGGATATACAAATCTCCATGAACACAAACACGGGGTGTGTAATAAGTGATATTTTTGGTGAACTACTCTACTGGATTGACACAGTGAGTGCTTATATTTATATCATCATCTCACCCAGGAACTTCTCTGTTGCAACATCTCTGGTGGTGGTGTTGCCGTGCACCTCCGGGAGGCTGCAGAGCAGAGCCCGGGCCTCGGCGCTCTCCCTGAACTCCCCCAGGAGGCAGGCTTTGGCCACCACCTCCGCTTCACCTCCACCTTCGCCGCTGCAGTCATTCTCCTCCGTCTCTGTCAGAGCCATGCTTGTAGCTTGAGTTTTTAACAACAAAGAAAGGACGTCTAATTTCAGTTAGTTAAATCGTGTAGTAGCGCGCACACAGAGAACCTGGAGAGGAGACTGAACGTAGACTGTCCACTGACCACTGTCCAGTCAGTTCCAGCTGACTCGCTAGCTAATGGTACTGTTGCTATGACAGATAGCTAACGCGGAGGAACTGCGACATACCAAAACGAACTGGGGTGCAGGCGGATAAGGTTTTAGTCTGCGTCGTCAGTTACATACATTTATAAAATAGTTATCTTTAATAATACAAAAAAAGACGTACGCGCACAAAAAAATACAACAGTAATGTAAGTTGTAACAATGTATCGACTTGTTTTCTGTGCTCACTGTTCACGACAACATCACGCTGGTTACCGCCCCGCTACAGTGAGCGAGAAGGTTCAGTTCAGCTTGAGTTGTCAACTCATTTGATTTCTTATGCTGCGGCTTTATAATGCAGTCAGATATACCATTAGATTTAGATCTATTGGATTATGACAGCTGTACAGTGCAAACTAATGAGGAAATTCAGATTGATATTATAATTAAATACTTTTCTATGTACTGTACTGCTTTTGAGTTCTTAATTTAAATCACACGTGACCTGTGTGAAGTGAGGGGCGCTAATATATTAAAGTCTAACTCATGTTGATTAGGTGATGTAATGGTGATGTAAAACAAACAAACGGTGTCAAAACAAACATTAAATTCTCTTTATTGTTAATGGCATTTAATGTTTGTGTTAGGGACAAGATGACGTACATTTTCCCTTCATTGTCAATGGCATTTTTAAAACAAACATTGAACTAAAAACAAACATTAAACCTGTATATAGGAGGGGCTAGCGCAAATGAGAGGACTAGGCTCCTTCCTTTCCTGCACGATACAGTAGGCCAAATTACTTATTTTATAAAGTAAATACATTTCTTTCTTTTTTCTTTCTTGCTTTTTTGAGGGCCTCATATGTCCAGCTTTTGGTGTGCACAAACTTTATCCTACACAAACATTACATTCCTATTGACAATGCATGGACAATTTTGAGTGTTTGTGTAAACACAAACATTGATGACGAAGGTGAGGACACAAATTGTTAAAACCCGAGTGAGATGATGTATGATGATAAGATCGCCCCTCACTTCACATTGGCTGCTCCTCTGATCATCTCTCCTGTCAATCACACAAATGAAGGACAAGGACTCTGAACAGAGTCCAGTGAGGCGACTCATCTGTTGTCTGTATGACAAGCAGGTCAAAGGTTTTAAAAGTTTCTGGACAAACAGGCTCGGCTCCAGGATGAAATGAACAAGGGGCCGGGGCCAGTTGAAAGTGGCGAGGGGGCACACCTGTATAGTAAAACATTAAAACATGTTAAAAAAACCCGTAAAACTGAGGGGAACCCCCGTGGCGCAGGGCCTGAACCACAACTCCATTATGCCTATGGGCATATCGGTCTGATCGGCGGTTCTGGGCCGCTCTGACAGAGTTCACGGTGGGCGTCGCACTCCCTTGGGTCCATGTGGTGATAAACGCACTTCCTCGGGTCCTTGTGGTGATAAACACAAAGAGTTAGTTGCTATTTTTGCTGTTGCTCTGACCTTGTTGAATTTTGCCCCTGACTTTATTACAATATATGGGCCTGGGCCATGGCTCAGTGGTCCAGGCACCCTGGCTGGTAGCTCAGTCTGGCAGCGGGTTCGACTCCCGATCCCGATGGCCCTCACTGCATGTCACCCCCCCATCTCTCTCCCCATTTCCTGTCAGCCTACTGTCTATCCCTCTATAAAAAATATAAAATAAAGGCGAAAGATAAAAATATATATATGTTAACAAATATCAATAACATTTTAAGTAACCAAACCAAAATAAACCCAACTTAAAATGGAATGAAAACAACGGAAATAGAAGGAAAAAAAAACTAAAACTAAATCAAAACCAGAAAGATAGACATAAAGTGTGGTTGCTGATGTATGATGAATCTCCGAGGGCCCTAGCCCTACACAAAATCAAAAGGCTCCATCTTCGCATGCGTGCATGTGATTCATGTGCGCGTAACACAATCAAGTACAACCGTTTTTGCGTTCACGTGCCCAGTTCTGTTTTTTAGTCTCCTCCCTCCTACTGAGTGGTTTAGAAACTGTTGGATGACAAAAAACACTAGCTGGGGTTCCTGTGTTGCGTTACATTGAAATCGGTGACCTATGAATACGGTTTAGACGGAAGCAACAACTGTACCTATTTGAAATAGGGCCCTGCAGGCTGCAGGCCCTGGGGAGTAAGCTCTAGTAAATTCCATTGCTAATCCGGGCCTGATGGTTCCATTGCTAATCCGGGCCTGATGGTTCCATTGCTAATCCGGGCCTGATGATGATGAATTGACCCACATGACGTCATGAAAACTTTACACAATGTTTTCACTAGAATAAAGTCAGGCATAGTCTCGTTGCCTGGAAATCACCTTTTTTTGAGGGGCGCTAGTCCCTCCTATGCCCAGTTTTGTGCGTTTGTGTGAATCACAACGATAATTTGATTGGCTGAGCACGAATTGAGATGATTTGATTGGCTGAGTAAAGTACGTATTGAGGATATAAACTTTTTATTAAAAAGTGAGGGCAGAAAAGTGAAGACGCAAATTGCGATTAGCCGGAATGAGATGATGTATGATGATAAGAGTGCCCCTCACTTCACACGGGTCTCTATAGTATGCAAATGAACTAGTATTTGCCAAGTATTCATGGCGTTTTACCTAATTCATCCGTGCGCTTCTCATTCTCACATTGTAATACATATCTTCACTGTTATTTTGTACAGAATAAACCTGGCAATATATTAAGCTTAGTTCCCCATCCCATGCTCCAAGAGAGATCTGAAACATGGGATATTCGTTTTATTTGGAATCAAAGGTAATAATTAACAGTTCATTAATGTATTGTTCAATACAGATCAATAAAAACATAGTGTGCAAGCTGTCTATGTTATAGACATCATAACCAAGTTAAAAGGTAATAAACTTGTTCAGTTTCGTACATACATAATCAATCATCGTACTAAAATAAATAAACCTATAGAATAATATTTAACTTCAATGAATAATTATAAATAATACATTTTAGAATTTAGGAGAGGGAATGCCATGTCTGTGTGCTGAGAAATGGAATGATTTCGGACTACCTTTTTTCAGTGCTGGAATATCTCCAAAACACAACAGAAATCAGAATATGCTCAACCTCTAAGTATTTAGCAGTGATGTTTATATTCGTAGAAGAAAGTGGTTTCTGTTACAATTTGTCATGAAAGCTTTTGGATATTAGAGGTCAAACTAGACCTCTTTGAATGGGTTAAGTGTGCACTCATTTCACAAGGTCCTTCATAATCCTTATCGAGGAGCCTCTGTAGCCTCCACCGAAGTGATTCCAGTGATTCAGATAGTGGAAGAGCTGGTAGAGCTGATTTCTCTGCTCAAATCCCGGCGCCTTGGGAATCTTGTCGTGGTAGGCAGAGTAAAAGGAGCTGTTGAAACCGCCGAACATCCCCGCGATGGCAAGCTCGTACTCTGAATGGCCATAGAATGAAGCCGGGTCAAAGATGACGGGGCCCTCGGAGCATTCTGCCACGTTGCCTCCCCACAGGTCTCCGTGAAGAAGGGCAGGAACCACCTCCACATCCGCAAACATCTGAGGGATCTTGGGCTGTAAACAGCAGGTCAACACAAGAGACAGGAGAGTATATGAAGAGAAACGTTTATATGTCCATTACTAATAAGATGTACTTTACAGCAGTCGTTCCCAAAAAATGTAGCTCTAGAACTGGTGAAAATATCAGATCTTGTAGAGGTGCTTGGTTCTTAACTTGATACTACCATTTCATGCTACTTTATATTTCTACTCGACTACACTTCAGAGGGAAATATTGTACTTTTTTGAGGGACGCCCTCCTATGTCCAGCTTTGACGGTTTGTGTAAACACAAACATTAAATGCCATTGACAATGAATAGCTAGCTTTGAGTGTTTGTGTAAACACAAACATTGAAGACGAAGGTGAGGACGCAAATTGTAATTGGCCGGAATGAGATGATGTATGATGATAAGAGCACCCCTTACTTCACACAGGTGTGATTTTTAAATTATAAATGGTGATAAATTTGTATAGATTACGCTACCCAGCAGTATATAAGTCGTTAAAATGAGCTCCACCTTGTCCCTACTAGGGACAACATTAAAAGTGATTAATCCATTAATGATCAATACATTATTGACAATAATGATAGTGCAATTACATGATTATGATTCTGAAATGGAAATTCTGCATAATGTCTACTTTTACTTTTTCTACTTCATGTCGATGGTACTGTAATAATGTACTATGACATGAAGTCCTGAGGCAGACAAAATGCCTTCTAAGCGACGTGCTATGAGCTTATGCTATTTTGAATAGCCAATGCTAAAATCTAAAATCACAGATGCTTTCCCGGTTTTAATGGTAGGTTTTGAATGCAGGACGTTTACTTGTAACAAATGTATTTTTTACACTCCGATATTGCTACTTAAGACTTACAGTATACATGATTCAAAATGTTCTGACTGAGGGAGGGGGTTACCTGGAGCAGAGTCCATAACTCCCGGGCTTCTCTGTCCCCATAAGACTTCTCCACTAGATTAAGCTGATGCTCCAGTCTATTTCTGGAGTAAAATGTCACCCAGTCATCCTGCCACTCATTTTCCTGGGAAGATATGAAAAGCATAAAAAATGTAATCACTTAGTTAAAACCCTAGCGTCGCTATTCAGGGCATGTAATAACAGGCAAACATTCTGTAAAAATAGTACGTCTTATTATTAGAAGACCAGCAATATTCCACTTGAGCAATCAGTTTAAAATCATCAGAGAATCAGAGTTAATTTCATCACATGTTTACAGGTCTAAAGAAGAGGGTGAACTTCGTTTTAGTACAAGCTCCATCATTCGTTGTCAGGAGACAAACAAACCAGTATTAATAGACAGACATCATGATCTGTACACAGACTTTTCAGTGATACCATCATTTACCTGTGGTATTGATCCACAGCATGTAGGTACATGGAAGCCATACTTTTCAATGGTGGCCACCTCAGACTGCCCAGCTTCTTTTCCTGCGTGCATATTAAGCATAAATTAAGCATGAACTCAGCTGCCCGCCTACTCACCAGTGCCCACTCCCGAGACCACATTACACCAGTCCTCTTCCGTGACCTCGACTGGATACCCATCAAACAAAGAATCCACTACAAAATACTGCTCCATACCTCTCTGACTTCCTACATCCTCATGTCCACTCAGGTCCAGTCCAGTGATGCCACTAACCTCCTGGTGGAACTTTCTCATTTCGATTTTTAGTACTACCGGTACATAAATCTGAGGCGTTATTATTATTTTATTTATATATTATACGTAAAGGAGACATAGACTAACCACGATAACATGTACAGTAAGGTATCCGGCAAAGATCTCTTACATTTTGCAGTTACCTACAGTGGCTGGTATTAAGTGAGTTATTATTGATATGAGTTGAATTACCTACGGTCTGCTGCTCTTCAATTAGTTTGTCAATCTGTCTCTTGTTGTGAAGATGTAGATTTGCCATCTGCTCTCCAAGCACCTTTGAATACCTGTATTTGAGGAAGTGTTTGAAGATGGTAAACAAAAATCAAATATATTCCCCTCAGTACTCCCAACAATCCACCCCACATGATACTACAAGTTAACTTAACGTAAGAATACATGTACAAACTGCAGTAGACACATATGAAGCTCACTGGTTAATACTGTATGAGGACATAGTAAATGTACGCACGTGTAGGAGAAATAGTGAGTACCTGCATCCTGTGTACGGTAATATCAGGTTAATAACAAATGTCAATATATACAGTATTATACCAATTATAGTATGAAAGAGATCTTACTTGGTCAGGCCTTTCATGTTCACATGTTCCATCACAAACACAGAGCCTCCTGTGTCAAGCTCAATCACCTTCACAGGCTTAGGAACCTTTATGGTTTCTGTCTTTATGATGGCCTCCAAGCTAGCCATTTCCCCATCAAACATCTCCTTGGCCTGAATACGGTAAAAGAAAGCGGTAAAATTAGAGATTTAGTAACATACATGATGAAGTAACATGATACACCTGTTAACAATTAAGATATTAAAGTGTATATATACCCTATGTTTAGGTGTGTGTTGTGTGTGCGTGTGCGTGTGTGCGTATGTGTGTGTGCGTGCGTGCACCATTAAAAGATTAGTGTCGGCTCTCAACATTTAGATTTTCCATATCTATGAATAGTTTATAATATATATATATATTTAAATATTATAATACGTGTAACAGTAATTCCATCGAGCCAACTAATTTAAATGGTAACAGGATAGGTGTGCACCAAGGAAGAGTGGGCACCTCTGTGTTAAATTGGCTATTCTTTCCAAAATATTAGAAAATACAATATTTACATCGAGGTGCCCATGCACCTATCCTGTGTCCATTTAAATGAGTAGGTGTGATGAGAATCATATGGGGGAGTCCAGGGGGACACTAAAGTAAATGGCAAACGAACTGATATTAAATCAGAAGACATAAACGGTTAAATCAACCTGACTCTTGTGGTTTATCTTCACAAACACAGTCCCATTGTCAGTGCTATAGCTGTGCCCTTCGCTGATGCATCCACTCCCAGAATATCCAGTTGCCTTCAGCGTGGAGGTGCCCAGCTCCTTCTTGATCTTAGCTTCCATAATCCATATGGTGTGATACAAATTCTCGAGGAACCGGTGTAGAATGTTCACGACACTGTACTCCTACTGTTGACAGTAGGACTCTCGAGTCGAGTTAATTGATTTACATGAGGATGGGGCGTGAATTCCGTTTGTGTCCGAGCATGGGAGGATGGGAGTAGCTGCTTGTTATTGTGGCGACTTGTGTTTTGGTTCCGGGTTTTGTGTGTCATCAAGGTATTAACCAATCAACAATCAGCAACTGGATGATTGGTTTATTTTTGTCCTATCACAGTTCTGGTGGACTGTCACATGAGCGTCCGTTTCTATGGTACCAGACAGGCTGTCTGGCTAGTGGTCCTTGCTAGCTGTGTGATCTACTCCTGTTTGATAATAGCACATGTTTTGGAAAAGCAATGAAATGTGTCTGTTGCTTGGAGCGACTGGTGTTGGGAAAACTCTATTATTGAAGCGTCTACATAATATCCTTTGTGTCGGTGGTCTACAAAGATTGTAGTGTGTAATACATGTGTATGATGTGTATACTGTATGATCTGCCATTCTAGGGCCAGTAAGCTCAAGGTGGTCAACTTATTGATTTACTACATTATGTCTGGTTACACGGTTATTGACCGCACAGTGTGTGTCATTGTTTTTTATACATTATTTTTTTATTTAGGTGATTAGCATATATTTAGTAATGCTGGTAGGCTATACAGGATACAGTGTACACAGTTTAAACTCTTGTATTTCCCTACAATAGTAAATATTTAGGCTACAGTACACCTTAGGTTTTTGTACATAAATGCGACAACGACAACACAGGGTAATATAACTGGAGGTGGGTGTAGGGTTGGGGGAGTACAACCCTAAACTGAAATTGTGAATGAAGATAAGTATATAAACATTCTTCTTTAACACGGGTCGTATGTACAGCTCACAGGTGATGGGTCAGCTGAACTGGGAGAACCGCCTGTTACTCTGCCTACAGTGAGTAATAAAGAGAAGTGGTGTTGCAGGCAGCGAAAGAATCATGGAAGGAACTTTTCTTGTTTTCAACTTTTCTTATTTTCATCTTAATTTAGGCCAGGCCTGGATTAGGCTGGATTGGGCGTCGCTGGCTCGGCGCATACTACACTTCCTTAGTGTAAATGAAAGCAAAACGGAAGTCATAGTGTTGGGCCTATAGTGGCCCTGGTGTTGTACCCATCAACCTTGGTCCCCTGCAGCCATATGCCAAACCCGTTGTCTCCAACATTGGCGTCAAATTTGACAATGCACTCAAACTAGACAAACAGGTAAATGCTGTGGTCAGTTTCAGCTTTTATCACCTGAGGCTGCTTGCCAAAATCAAGTCTGAGCTTTCTTTTAACGATTTTGAACGTGTTATTCATGCTTTTATTTACACTCAAAAGTTTGGACTACTGCAATGCTTGTTGATTTTACGATTTTATTGTTTGTCTTTAAATCACTGAATAGTCTGGCACCACATAGTACCTCTCTGATCTTATAAAGGTTTATACTCCCTCAAGGCCATTGCGGTCTGCAGGCCAGTTGAATCTCAAGGTTACAAAAAAGGCACGTTTAAAGACCAGAAGTGACCAAGCCTTTTCTGTCATATAGCCCCCAAACTGTGGAATGAGCTCCCCTCCCATGGCCCCCACCATCAAGACTTTAAAATCTCGTTTTAAGACCCACCTTTACACCTTGGCTTTTAATTCTGTTTGAGTTTCTGTTTGGCTTTGTTGTTATGTGTTCTTTTTACTGTGTGGTTTTGCTGGTGTCTCTATGTTTACAGCTTTACAGTGTATTTAGCTTTTAACTTTCTGTACAGCACTTTGTAAACCCTGAGTTGTGAAATGTGCTATATAAATAAAATGGATTGGATTGTCATATACATTTTATTTTTTCTTCTAACATAGGTGGGCACCAACCTGATGGATAATATCTTTCTTCTAACATAGGTTGGCACCAACCTAACGGATAATATCTCTCTTCTAAAATAGGTTGGCACCAACCTAACGGATAATATCTCTCTTCTAAAATAGGTTGGCACCAACCTAACAGACGTGACACTGAAGAAGAAGAGGGTGACCGTCAGGGAGCTAGGAGGCTGTATGGGCCCCATCTGGCCGAGTTACTTCAACGACTGCTCCTGTGTCATTGTACGTTCTTCTTATAGCATACGTTTTTCTTTCAGAATCACACTTCTGAATTAACACTAAGCCACACCAGAAACCAATCCGATACCAGTGTGTCATTTAAACATCTAGGACAATGGCTCTCAAAGTGGGGCCCAGGGGCCAACTGGGTTCCTTGAAGGGGCTCCAAATGGACCCTTACAGGTCTGTAACTCTGAGTGTGAACCCTTAATGGTTCCACTCTCAGAGTTATGGGTGTCCTTGAAATTAAAAGGTTTGAGAGCCACTGATCTAGGAATAAATCACAATTCCATTAATAATTTGTTAAAGTGCAGCTACAAGTTAGTAAAAATAATTTTAAATATTACAGTAAAGGTCCCTGCACACTGCTGCGTTTTTCGGATTTTTAGCTGCGTTTTTCCGTCGGTTTTCCGAAAAACGTGTCCAGTGTGCAACCACTTTAAGTGTATAAAACAGTCTTGCAACATCATTTGAAGCATTCAGGACTGGCATACTCTCTGTTTCTGTATTATTTTAGGCTAACTCTAAGCCTAAAATACACGATAACATCAACATGTGAACTGAAAGCCTGTTTAAGGAGGTATCAGTCGTGTTATTTTCAGTGCTGACATGATGCTTGACTGATTAACCGATAAATATATGTACTGTATGTTTTTACATAGTTCATGGTGGACTCAGCCAACATATCACAGGTATCTTCCTCCTGCATCCAGCTGCTGTCTGTTCTCGCCGCCAAGCCTCTGCAGACTGCCTCCGTTCTTGTTGTATTCAACAAAAGGTGAAGCTGCCATAACACATAACATTGACATAACACACAACACATTTAATGCACTCTGTATACTTACTTAGATCTCAGAGACAGGAAATAATATATAGCAGTGGTTCTCAAACCTTTTAATTTCAAGGATCAGAACCCCCATAACCCTGAGAGGGTAACAAATTGGTTCCATTTGTACACTCTCAGAGTTACAGACCTCTAAGCGTCCATTTAGAACCCTGAGGGTCCCTGGACCCCACTCTCAGAGAGAACAGTGCATTCATCCTATCATTCTCAGCTGGAAACACCCTTTTCTTTTCTTCCCACCTTTTCCCAGGGATCTGCCTTGCACAATGAGTTTAGTAGAGGTGAAGTCATTGTTCAGAATGGACGACATTGTTGCATCCGCTACGCAGCCAATCACAACGCTGGAACTCAGTGCGCGTTCTGGTCAGGGACTTCAGGAGGTACTGGCCTGGCTTGATGCAGCCGTGACCAAGTGAACTTGCACGCCATCCTCCTCCTCTTGCACACAACGCATGACACCACCGTCCGTCACAACTTCAAGACTTTGAGTGATGTGATGTACTGTACAAACCGAGTTGGCAGGAGATGTCATCGTAATATAAACAAAGAGTATTTTCACACCATTTTCTATTATACATGCTTTATATGTTTGTATAAGAGCTCTGGTAGAGAAGAAAGAAAGAAAACTTAATGGACTTGAAAGTAAATAAATTAATAATCTTGTGGCACAACATTTATTTGGAACTGTTGAAGATGAATTAATGTCATGAATGTCAAGTCATGAATTAATGTGTAACTTATTATCATAGGAAACTGGAATGACGACATTACAGGCCATTGTAATAATCGACTATCTGCATTCCTAGTAAATGTTCAGTTTTAAAGAATTGAGCGTTTGACATTGAATCCCAGTACTGCAAAGCAAATTTTATCTTGAACTTGTATAAATAGTACAATCCTACTGACCATTTATTAACAGAAACTAGCAATGTTGAATTACTAGTTCCCTGATTAGCTCTCACTAGGTTTATTGTAGTTTTTTATTTTATTATTATTTTTTGTTTTCCATTGTTACCAGCTGAATATAAACCAATACTATTTCACCAATACTGTCAGTTTGACGGTCAGTTTGAAATAAAATAAAAAAAATTGTTGGCTAATCAAATTATAGTTTCATTTATGTTAAAGACTGTCCTTAATTAAACACTACAAAGTCATGTGAAAATATGCACTGTAACTTTGTATTTCAATATCGCTTGTCACAACTTGGTCATTGGAATAGTAACAACAAGTCAAGATTATAATAGGATTAAAAGATCACAGTTGATTATAAGATTCAATAAAGGTATGTTTGATTTGCAGGAATATAGTAGTAGTAACAGTTGTATAACGTATATTAAAATTGCTCCTACAACAGTAGTCATTTGCACAAATTACAAGTTTATAAATAGCTAGATGTAAAAAAATAGAAATCTGAAGAGTGAAATTTAAGTATTGGAAAAGTGTTAGTATCTCACTAGAAAGTCATTAAAATGTACAATTGTACCGGTATAATGGAGCGATCATCTACCAATATGCTAACACGTTTAAGCATTTATCTATCGTGCATTATAACACATGCATAATGCATTATAAGGGTTTTTATAAGCCTTCATAAATGCCTCAATGTCTTACTCAACTTACGTTGAACCACTTCCAATTATTGTAATAAGACTTCAGGCATCACATTTGCTCATAATTATAACCAATGTGTTTGCATTAAACATTATGAAGTGACTTTAAAGTATTATAGTTAAACTGACTGTGCAAGACATCATGGTGTCATTACTTATTTATGGGGGCTTTGGGACTCATAGAAAGTCTTACCTAAAATACAAATGGCTGTTTTATTTTATTCACTAGTGGGGCACTAAGATGAGTGTGGAACGGTGGCTGCAATGAATTGATGAGTAATGACCACCAGGGGGCATTAGATCCATAAAAATGACCTGAAAGGTGCTTAACGCCTTCAAATTTGTGCTTCTTTGATGAATGATTCAGTGAATGCAGTTCATGAAATTCAAGAAATGAAAACAAGAAAAGAATGAACTGAAGAATAGCAAATACAGTTGTGTTTAAGTCTAACCTTGTATTTCATAAGAATCAGTGTTTCACAAGCAACGAGCAATGAAAAATCATTATTAACTACATTTTCAACTGTTACCCTGCTCACTAGTGAATTCTGATGCATTCATCACATAAGAACATGTAATATTTCATTCAGTTAACCCCAGTAAATCATTCCACTACAATATAATTAAGCCATACACTTTTTCTCAATCCGTACCAATCCAATAGTAGCTCACTTCAAGTGAACTTAAGCAAACTTAAGTGGATGGGCTGGTTGTTAGATCTTCAGAAGCCCTCTCCTCCCTGGGGCCATATTGTGTGAGAGCCTAGGACCGGTGCAAGCAGCAGAGAACAGCCTATCTCCAGAGCATTGTGGACTAACTGAGGCAGCGGGCATATCTGGCATTCAATGATCAGTGCTGCTAGATCAACAGCAACAGTGCTAAGGCAGCCATATAAAGCAGCGGAGTAGGGCAAGTGGCGTGAAGTCAAAAAGCAGTAACCTGTGTCCGGTAATTATGGCAAAGTACGGTACGGCATCAAAATATCAGACTGCGGGCATATAGGTTCATGTCTAGATTCACTTGACATCAGGCTAGGGCCTTGAGGAGTTCCCATATACGTGACACTAACCTTGTCAGGATACAAAAAGCACAACCTCCATCAAAAATGAGGAACCAGGCAGGCTGTTACAGAGCAGAGGCAACTTGCAGCACTCTAAGGGTTACAGTATTAGAGAATATATAAAAACAAGGTTTTTCATTTTGAGTCCTGGGACTTTCCAGTTCTGTCTGAGGCTAGACTGATAAATCAAGAGTACGGTATGTATAACCTGTTGCCCCCTCCCACCCCTCCCCTCTCCCTCTATACACACTGCGATGAGTTAAGGTCCAGTTCCAGTTTTGTTTTCCTGTTCCTCATAGGAAAGGGTTTTGACTGTGCTGATCAACCTGTGATCCCAGAGTGCTGGCAGAGGAGAGGGGCAGCAGCGGGTGGGGGAGGGCCCCTGGCATGTCCAGACCAGGCTGCGTCGGGTGGGTGAGGGACATTGGGAGACTGGCGGGCTGGTGGGTGCTCACTGGCAGGGGCAGGGACGCACTGTATGGGAGAGACGGCACGGGAGAACCAGAGCCGATCGACATCTGATTCAGAGTCAGTTTGGGCTGTTCAGTCTGGAACGGATTTGAGGCTGAAGGAGCAGCACTCAGGCCTGAAGAAGGAAACAGAGATTATCAGGTCAGTTTTAATTAAGGCCTGAGGCCGATTCTACCAATGCCTTCTAAATTAGTAGTTCTCACACTTTCAACATGTTTCAAAAATGTTCAACAATAGAAGACGTACAAGATGACGTGCTGTGAGCTTGTATATCTGCTATTTTTGAATAGTGTAATAGATATTTTAGAATGCCAAATATATTGCCAAATATATGTATTATTCTGTATTTGTCAATCTCATGCTAGTGAGCCACTTTTCACAGCATCAATGTGCTAATTCTCGACTAACTCGACTAGACTAGACTACAGCTGTCGATCTAACAGCTGACCTGACTTCTCCATACTAACTATCACTCTGTCAGCGAATGTGTATTTGTGTAACTATTTGTGTGCTGCCCTTATCTTTAGTGCAGATCCTTATATAAACATTTAGAATAGCATCTGTTACTATAAGAATGGTCTAAATTTGGGGCTGAGGAAGGCTTGTGTCCTGAGGGGCTGCTGGAACAGGCCTGTTCCTTATGATCTGTATACTGTTCTTCTGCCTGAAGCTTCAGAATAAATTCTCAACACTTCACCCTGACTGGATATTCATATTTTCCATTATAATAGCCAAAAATCAAACACAGATGCTTTCCCAATTTAGGCTGCCACACCATGTTTTGGGATTTGACGTATGGGGCCTACCTGATGATAGAAAAGGGTTCATGTTCTTGGCCGGAGAGTTGGCAGGGATCAGTGTGTCCAGATTGACGAGGTTGGCTGCTGTGGGCCCCAGGAAGGCCTCGGGGGTCCGACAGGAACGAGGGCTGGGGGCGGCCAGGCTCTCCCCGAGACGTGACAGGTCGAAGAGCTCAGGGCTGCCACCACCCCTCCAGTTCCCATTCATGTGGCCTCCATCCATGGCTTCATCGAACAGATCCCCATCTAACAGGTGGAGAAGAGAGGTCAGAAGTCCAACGTATGTGGGAGTCATCGAACCTCATTAGCCACAAAATCCCGGTATACTCTGTCACACGACTAATAGCAAAACTAGAATACGATCATGTAGTTCAGATATTTTCGCTATTTCTGCCCATTTTGGGAAGAAAGGAAAATAATGTTTTTTGAAAACTTTTGAAAATATTCACCTATAATGACTAGTGCTGTCACGATTACAAATTGAAGTTGACGATTAATTGTCACAGAAATAATTGCGATTCATCTGATTTTCTGCTATTGATGGCCATTAAAATAGCAGTAACACAACACGTTGTAAGCTTGTAGATCTGCTATTTTTGGAAAACGTTCAAAAATATATGAACATTTTTCAACATGGAAACAATTATGCAAATAATTGCGATTCGACGATTATGTCATAATATTGGCAAGTCTAATAATGATGACAAAATAGGGACAACAGGGTTTAACATGTATTCACCTGAGGGGCTCCCGGCTCGGGGAGAAGGTGCCCTAGCAGCACCCACAGGTGCAGCTCTTTCTCTTGGGGCAGAGAATGGATCGACCCCCGAAGCAGCTGCAGAGACATGCCAAGACACAATGCTGTGTTATTATCTCATCAACATATTCGAAACCAGAGTACGTGCTTAGACCCGAAACACACTGGAAGCATCACATCGACGTGGTGTATCGACTCTCGCATGCGTCTGCTGTTCACGCTGACAGCGTGTCTGCTGCGGGAAAGACCAGTGAGTGCCTTAGTGTACACAGGAAATATATGTCCACACTGAGTTCGCCTTTGTTGACGGCCATTAATTATGAACATGCTTCAAGTGATTTCATTTTTATTTAGCTTAGTTTTCTGAAAAACGTCAAATATTTATTCAATACTTACAAACAATATACAGTATGTTGCTATATACTATACATAGCAGCAACCATATTTAAATGTATACGTATAGGGGTTCCCGGTCTACATGGGTTAAAAAGCAACAATGTGAACAGTTGTGAATATATATAAATACACACTTGAGTCAAGTTGAGTGGGCCATCGATAACTAGACTAGATGGCCATTCAATCTGAAAGTTTACATTTATCGCGTAATGCAGACGCCGATGGCCTAGCCCTAGTGGTTAAGGTGTGTATCTTATATAGGCTCTAATGCAGCCTGATAGCGAGCTGCAGGTTTAATTCCCGAGTGCGACCTGTGTTTCGTGTCACTCCTCATCTCTCTCCCTGTTTCCTGTCATTCTACACGGCACTATCCAAAATACAGGCAGAAAAGCCCCAAAAAATAGTAAAACATTATAATAAAAAATAGGATCTTATGTAATTAAAGTCATTTACATTATCAACACTGTAACCCAAAGCTTTGTCTGAATCCAATGTGTGTCTTGTCAGCTGCAGTTACCTGAGCCAATTTCATCCATTTTTAATTAAATAAATCAGAATGACGATTAATTTAGATACGGTAAGCAGCAAACAAAAATGATCAGATAAGCTGTGCTGTTTCGGCCTACTTCACATGATAAAAACTGTTTCTGAGTGACATGCACAACAGTTTTATCAGAATATACAACAATACTCCTGCAGTTATGTTATTAAATGCATGGAAGAAGGCCAGTTCAGGATGAACTTGACCACAAGACCGTTCTAAAATATGGGTGCAGAAATCTTTTTACCGCTGCCTTTTGTTGAGGTGTTTAATTTGAGGTTTTATCTTGTACTGCACTGTAACATTATCCTTGTATGTGTCAGTGCTAGAGATGGGCGGTTGTTGCATGCAAATGTATGGATTGCAACAATGAACAAACTTTTGCAATGCATGTGTGTAGTAGGACTTGTGTTAATGAATAACCAATACAAAATGCGTTGTGCACTCGATTCATATGTATTGACATACAGTATGACTGGTGATCACAGGTCCATATGGAGACCCCATATGGGCCTTTCATCAATGATTCAGTACAGCGAGGTTAATATGTATGCTGTGGACCAGGCATACTGTAGTACGCTAGCTCATGGCTCACCAAGCGAATCCCAGGGGTCTGAGCCAGCCAAGTGAGCAGAAGCCTGAGGCCGGACATGGACGTCACTCCCTGACATGTCCCAGGGGTTGTCACTGCGGGGAGCTTCTGCGGGTACTGCGAAAACATCCACCAGGTCCATGAAGGCAGTCTGACCACAGGAACAAGAATATGTTTTTTTTTTAAGTTTATATTTCCCATAAAATGCTGAAGAGAATGTGTGAAAGAGTCTGCTGGTACAGTAAAAAGAACATACCCCAATGCCTTTGGTCTCCATCTCTCGTCTGCTCTCTTCAAGAGCTTTTTGGAGCAAAGACTCGTCTCCCTGGCGACTCTGTTGCTCCTGGCAATGGACACAGACACATGGACGCCAGTGGGCATGACAGTATTTTGGGCAGGTTGTCATAAACATTATATTTATGAGTCAGGGAGAGGGCACACACATAAAAGCTGGTCCCACCCAACACCAGACCAAGAGATTGAATGCACACTACAGAGTCTGTAGTAGTCTGTTGAATATAATGTTGAGTGAGAAATGTAACTTATATTATGGTGTACATCATCCTTTAAAGGTGAGGTTAGTCATCATAGGCTATGAGAATGTATAGCTGGGTTAATGACTGTTAATTGATTGCATGCCATGTGGTAGGATCCACTCCCTATAAGAGGGAGACTGCAGGGGCATTCCGTTAATTGGGCTTGGAGCAACAAGCTGTAAGCACCTAGGGGAGAGCTGCCAGGGCCCTTGTCTTGTAAGGTTGTCGCCTGTTAAACCGTATCTTAAGTTCCTAGGTTGTTTTCATTAGTTTAGTTTGCTGTCAAGTATTAGTTTCTTTGTGATATTTTGGTAAAGTCTTATTTTGATTTGTTATTTAAGGCCTTCACTATTTATACTGCACTATAACTGCGATTTTAGCACCATAGTAGCCGCCTGTCAGTATCGGCTCTCAGGTGCATTCAGCAACTTTTTTTTACACCTTCCAACCGACTGATCTCCCGACTTCACTCGACTACCAGTCTGCAGTAATCAGTAGTCTGTAGTGGTACTGTAGAGCTACCTTTATGGCTTATTTATACTCAGTTGTAATGTGTGCTGAGTGCCAAAAAAGAGCAGATCTACAAGGTCATAACACATCACGCTGCAATACGTTGTGAGCTTGATGATCAGCTATTTTAACCCATTCTGGACGGGAACCCCTTGTTTTGGTGTTCTTTTTTAATATTTTATCCCACGATTTTGTAACCCATTTTTCACCCCTGTGTCAATTATCTAATGTGATCCTGGGCTCTACACACCCTCCGCCAACCTGGGGAGAGCAACGGACTTGAACTCATGCTTCCTTCATGCATGAGTGTCCAAGTCGCTCCTTTACACCTGACAGGAGGGAGTTTCCCTGGTTGGAATAACGTGTTCCTTCCACGTGCTACGTCCAACCAGGGAAACTCCCTCCTGTCAGGTGCCTCCATCAGGCGCCCCGGCTGGCCAGGGGGAGGCAGTTTAGAGACCAGGATTACTGCATGTTTTTTGTGAGGGTACCTACCCTAGGGGACACGGGGAGAACATGCAAACCCCACACAGAAAGGCCCTTTCGCCAACCCCGCCTCAGGTATGGGCACTGATGACGCGGAGGAGAGAACACGCCACCCAGCATCCACAGCGTCCCGAGCGGGAATCGAACCCAGGACCTTCTAGCTGTGAGGCGACAGCACTACCGACTGTGCCACCGTGCCCTGGCCTTTTGGTGTTCTAAGCATTATGTAACGTTTTTAACTCAAATCTTTGCTTCTGGGGGGGGGGGGGTCCCTGGAACTACATATTTACCAGATGGGGGTCCGCAAGCAAATATAGATAATTCTGGGGGTCCTAGACATGAAAATGGTTGAGCACCACTGACACAGAAACATAGGTTTTTCAGAAAACTGCTAGGATTTATAAGTGTTTTTTTTTATCGGCCTAAATGGATTAAGTGCACAATCAAGTATAAATCAGGCCTCATTGACCCCAGGGGCGACATTACCTGATGGTGTTCTTCCTTGCTGAGGCTCAGGGCCATCTGGAGCTGAACGTCCTCATCCATGTCAGGGGGGCGTTGCACCGGCTGTGAGGACATTGATCAGTGAAGGACATTGCAAACCATCAACATTAGACTTAAGGGGGTGTAATTGATATATCTGTGTTAAAATACGTTTTAAATTCCTCTATATTTCCGATATTTTTTCTTTTTTCTATTTGCTAAAGAGCTAGAGATGGGGGGACCCCTATACTGTAATAATACAAATAATAATAATACATTCTATAGGCAATGATTACTACCGGTATATAGTATATAGAGATAACTTTTTAACAAACAGAAATTGTAACAAAAACATATCACATAAGTTACATCCCCTTTAAAAGAAAAGTGCATTGCTATAACCATACAATATATATTCCATGCAAGCCACACTAGATTTCTCCACCCAACCAATAAGAGCAAAGGGGGGGTGTCCCTTTGCCCTTCCCTGGCAGAACGGTTCGGCCATCACACCAGAAGAGGTCAGAGAGGCTAAGGTTGTTAGGCTTGGCAAATGATTGGTCTAAAGACAGGATACAGTAAAGAGAGTGCTATTGGTTAGTCTCTAATTATTAGAGCGAGAAAGACACGTGCCACTTTCAGCTGTTCAGGGGTGAGGGGAGGCCACAGATCAGATCAACTCTGCTGGGAGAGAGAGTGAGTACTTAGTACATGCAGCAGTTTTTTTCTGAAGGGAAATTAATGTGCTACAGGTCAGTGGCTGGGTGCAAGGCAGGGGGGACATCCCTGGCTCAGGCATCTCTCTGTGTACCTTCTTGGCCTCCTCCTTGCTGAGGCTCATAGCGATCTGGAGCTGGGTCTGCTCATCGATATCCACCGGGGGAGGCGGCGGCGGCTAGGTTCAAGTAGGGTAAAAGGTAAAATCATCTTTGACTAAACCCATTAAGACCTGAGGACCATTCTATACAAATCCCTCCTGAATCAGTAGTTCTCACACTTGCAAGGTTTTTCCGAAAATATTCAAAAATAACAGATGTACAAGCTCGCAGCGCGGCACGAAGTGACATGCTGTGAGCTTGTATGTCTGCTATTTTTGAATACCGGTAGCCAATGCTAAAATCTAAAATGACACAGATGCTTTCCCGGTTTTAATGGGTTTAAACGCCTGATTAGATGATCTTATAACTTGAAAGACATACAACACAGTTAATCAATGTATTCATTCGCCGGTTCAAAGTGATTAGAACAGAGAATCTATTATAATTATATTTATAGTAGTAATAAACTCAATTTCATGACAAAAGATAAATCTTCATGATTTGCTTTGATTACAATGGAAAAGCGGGAAGTTTCTCATGCACAATATTCCCTTTAACATAAATAAGCTGCACAGAGGACAGTGACTGCCCTTGCTAGATCAGACACCAGGGCTGGCAGTGGATCAATGTGCCCTGGCCTCTCATTCATTCCTGCAGCATCACTCGCACCGATTGGCCAAAGCTCCATTACTGACCACATTGGAGAGACAGGAGATGATGGTGCTCTTTTCTGTTTAGGGTTCTGGGAAGTGGAGGCCCCTTTTACAGGAGAGAGGAGCGCAGATGGATGCTCCACCTCCTCCATAGGGGATACTGTCCGAGGCTCCGAGCATTTGAGTGGAGGGGTGGAGGGGTTGGGGCCGGGTGGTCGTGTTTACAGCATTCCTGCACAGTCAGCAGGACTAAAAGGGCTTCTTACAAACTGTAAGGTCCTTGCACTGAGGTTTGCTGTGCTTAGTGTCTGGTCACTGTGTTTGCCTGTGTGTGATGTGTGTGCGTGCGTGCCTCCATGTGTGTTATGATGAGGAAATGTACCTTTTCGGTTTCTTCACGGCTCATGGCCAGCGCCAGCTGTAGTTGTAGTTCCTCCTCGCCGCTGGTCTGGGGCCGAGCCTGCTCCAAGTCCGGAGCTGTACGAGGGGAAGAAGACGAGGCTCAATGACAGAGGAACAGGACAGGAAAGCGGTGTTCAAGCGGCGTATTGAGAGAAGCACTGACAGATGGAAGTTGGGGGGAGGTAAACAGTTTGCTTTGGACTTGTTTCTTTTAGATCAGGGCATAAGAAAGAGCTGCCACTGGTTTTGCATGTTAATTCTGTTGTCTCAGGGCCTGTGCTGGCATCGCTTACCACGGCCTGTCTGACTGTGCCTCCAACTTGAACAATGGCGTGCCTGTGTGAGGAATTGGGGTGGTGAAGGGAGAGAGAGAGGGAAAGGGGAAGGGGGTTGGAGTGGGGCCCGTATTATTACCCCCACATCCTTTGGGTGGGTTCCAGGAGGACTAAAGTAACGTCTAGATTGTGTTGGGAGGGTAAACTGGTGGGGTACCAGTCTGGGTGCCAGGCTGTGGGTCAGGGCTAATGGGGCTAAAAAAAAAGTGCAGCGGGCCACACGTTGGCACAGCCGGGTCTCTGAACCCAATCACTTCCACTGCGTTGCCCCTCAATGTCCCCCGCCTGGACTGGAATGCTCGCTGGTGATTAGATGCTGCCAACCTCCTGACCTCCACCCACTCTGTCCATCAGCAGCCCATCAAACCTTCAGCCACAGGCTGACTGGCTGGAACCCGCACAAGGCCACCAGCAGTATGCATTCTAGAGACCAGCGGGTGGCGGATTTAGCCGTGGTTGCCGCAGTTAACCGCAGTTTAGGGTGGATATGGGTCGTTAAAACATATTATAAATTAATATTGGATAAACCGCGGGTGAAATAATGCCAGAAATAAATGTATGGCATATACCTATAGGCTTATTGTAGCTTTTAAAACGGAAATAAATTAATGGCATCTATCTATAGGCTTATTATAGCTTTTAAAACCAATATACACATTGCATTGGGAAGGACCCAAAACACAGTGGGTACAGGCTACAGGCAGCTATAGTGAGTCTGAGAGAAAGTTAAATATAAATCACACTGAACTGAGTGGTGCAACTCCGTATGAGGGTCCCCGGTGGGTCCCCGGAACTTCCAGACCCACAGGAACGCGCTCAGGGTGCCGGCCCGGTTCCGGCGAGCCACCCTGTGTCCGAAATGGTCGAGAAATGACAGAGTTGCGGTTCCGGCGAGCCGCCCCACGTCCGAAATGGTCGAGAGTTACTGTAACACTCTCTCTCTCTCTCTCTCTCACACGCTCCACATTGTAATTAGCAGGGAACAGTGCAACACTATCTCTCTCTCTAGCACAACAGCGCCACTTTTGCCCCTATTGGTACTCTAAACATAGGGACATAGGGATGGACGGACATAGGGATGGACGGACATAGGAATGGACGGACATAGGGATGGACATAGGGACATTGCTGTTCCTTGGAGTGGCTGCACCACTCAAAAAGAAGAGAGGAATATAAGTTTGGCGTGAGACATCATGGGATTGAAGTTCTTAACCCTGCCGACGATACGTCACGATATGAGAACGTGAACGTCAGAACGTGGACGGCTTGTTACCATGGAAATACAACCACTACATAACATTGGTGACTCTCGAAAGTGGTGAGTGACATATTGTATAACCGATCCGCGTTGATTAATGGCTGAATTATACTGACTGTGCTTCCCTGCGTGATTGAATTGATTGATTGAAGTGTTTATTAACAGTTTGCAAAATGGGTTCATTTCACATGAAAGCACAACTCAATACAAAGACTATTACTGTGGACGACACAGTGATAAAGCATTACACTACACTTGTTTCAAGATGGTCCACCATTTTCAATTCATCAGAGAACGGATGGCGGGTGGTTGCGGATTTATAAATTGGATTAATGAATTAATGCGGTCGGATAACGGGCACATTATTAATATGCACACACGGATGCGGGTGTCAAAAAAGCTCATCCGCAGGTCTCTAATGGACACAGTAGCACTCTGTCTCCACTCTCCTTTTTGAGTCAGAAGTGATTAACGACTAATGACTGGTCTAACCAATGACTAGTCTAAACCAAGTACTGTCTAAACTAAGTATGAAGCTCACAGCGTTCCATACACTATGTTGCAACATGTTGTGTAGATCTGCTATTTTTGTTATTTGGCAAATTGCACTAAAGCATAATGTAATACTTACACACAGCCCTGTGCCTAGATATATTAAGCATAACTTATTGTACTTCGCACACGCAGACAAAACAGCACATAATGCACAGATGCCAATTTTCAAGTAATTTGAAACCTACAGTACATTACATTTGTGATAAAAGTCAATATTGAGGTGCGGTAGACTAGAGTGTTTGTGGGAACAAACACAGACTCAACTGTTTCAATGGGACAACCACAGCATCTTGTGCAGCCTGCTTGGAAGCCTGCCAACCTGGCATTTAGACCAAGTGATTTTAATTACAAGTTGAAATTCTAGAGAGTGGAATCATAATGTTTATCATCCGGCATCGAAACGAAAAGTCTCTGAACACGACTTTGACACATATGTTTTGGTCTGGTGAAAACAAACTCCCAAAGTGAGCATAAAACATTTGCTATAATGCATTCCAGTCAGGTGGACCTATCAGATTTCCTTTCGGTTTCTCCGAGATGCTCTTTTCGTGAAGCTGTACCGGCAACACTGAACCAGAGAACTAGGGGAAAGGGGGAAGCTATGTGCGGAACTTAAATCAAGTGGAAAATTCTCTGGAGCGAAACAGGAACTGGGATTGGATTTTAAAAGAGTCAGTGGTGAAAGAGAGTCTGATATTATCTATGGGCACGCACGTGACGTCTAACTCTGCCCACCGTGAAACTCTGGGAAGCTCAAGCTGGCCACAGAGACCAGACGTAGGCCTATGACATGTGGGTGACACAAGTGACTGTCTGATACTTTTCTGAAACCACAGCCCAAATACTTAACCACTTGCACTTACCATAACCATTTAACCACAAACATTTTCAAATTTATTTTGAATATAACCTTGTAGCTATTTTGGAAACATTTTTTTAATGTTTTTTTTTCTTCTTCTTTGTTAATTTATGATTTTTCCCCCAACATTGGGATGCCATGGTTAAAGTGGTTAAAAACAGAGCACACACACTACATCCTCTGCACAGACCAACATAAATTCAAAATGATCATGGCATCATGGTACATTAGCACCGCAATACACGCTGATCTCACTACTTTTAAAACATGCTTCTGACAGCTTCCCCACTATATTCCCAAAGCACTTCCATGCTTTGCTGTTGTCAGATGATAGGAGAAAAACTAATCCTATTTAATTAACCACCAAGAGATATAAAACAATTTAACATTTTCCCACAGCATGCAAAAAAAAGTTCCACGTCTTCCAACTAGCATTGACAACCGCCAGACAATTATTTATATGACAATTGTTGTCAACCAGAGTACAGTATAAATTATCATATACAAACGTAAATATAAATCTGGCCTATGAACTATGTGCCACAGCTGCAGGCAGCACAACGGTACTTGTGACCTTGTGACCGTGGTGGGTGGATGGCCACTCATGGTTTTCATGTGAGCAGTGTGTGAGACAGAAAAAAGGGCCTCCCCACCATTGTCATTCCAGTTTAGCTGACGGGACGATAAGCAGGGGAATGAGTGGAATGCCCTCCGTGTCCCTCCCACCACCAGGACAGCAACTAACAAACACTTTGAATGAGTGGAATGCCCTCCGTGTCCCACCACCACCAGGACAGCAACTAACAAACACTTTCTGTGTGTGAACCACCGGAAGGACAATACGGAGGAACGAATCATTGGGGACTTTATCGAGGTCCTGGTGTCCAGCTGCTGAAAGGACAATAGCACCTGCTTCAATGGGGAACTGGGGCTGACGTTTGTCACTTTCTGCTGCTGCTGCTGCTGCAGCTGCAGCGGCCTGTACGCAAAACCACACAGAATGCTGGAGAGCGGAAATATACAGCTATTTTTGAGTGGTGTAAACCACTCCTACAACTGGCTTTGTTAGTTTACGTGTCTGTCTGTTTGTCTGTCTGTCTGTTCGTACCAAAAAATGAGAATGGTTGCTATGGTCACCCAGTTCACACGGGTGTGATTTCATTACGTCAGACATTACGTCAGACCACAGCTGATCAGTCTATATAAGACCTTACACCACTCAGTTCACACGGGTGTGATTTTTTACTGCTGCATGGTAAACACTTTCTATTTCATTATGAAAATCACATGGGCAAAAAGTAAACTTTGTTGTTCAAACAGGGCCCACGCCACACAGATATGAGAGTAAATTCCTGCTGGTTGCATAAGCTCTTGAGAGGCGAGTGTCAGAAAAGAACATCACAAAGAGTTCATGTTGTGTCTTCACCATAAAACCTTCTCAAATACCAAAAGAACAAGTGATGAATTCAAAGCCTGAATGCTGTTAAATCTGATTAAAGTACATTCCGCTCAGGTGATGAGGCTGTGTACTGAAATAGACATTCTTACTTTGAGCGGGTAGGTCTATGATACTCTATGAACCACATGAGGAATGGAAACACGATTTGTCCAATAATGTTCAAGAATGGGTAAGTGAGCCTCCCTGAAGAAGGCTAGGGAGGCAATGTTTTAATCTTGTAAACCGGTATTTTATGTTTTTTAACCACTTGCAGTATCTACTGTACAGAAGCTTGGGACATGTGTTTGGTCATTTCTGTCATTCCTTCAATGGGTAAGTGTTGAGTTTCCGTCTACACTGTACAATACTGTCAATGTAACGTTCAAGACTCTAGAAGTAGGACCCTTTATGGGTTTATTTGTACACTCTGCAAGTTAACTTGACACTCAGAAATGAAATGCCAGATTTATAACTTTTATGTATGTATGCGCAATAAGCGCATACATACAGTACTGTATGAATGTTCCCAAGTAAAGCATCAACAAACAAAGTATAAATAAGGCTTAACGGGTGTTGTAATATATACTCACATTGGAAGGAGGATGGGGGGGACCCTCTAGACCGGCTGAACTCATCCCCATAGAGGGCTGCCATTGTGGGCTGGCTCGTGCGACGCCCTGGGTACGGGGGCGGCATGGTTGACCCAGCTCCCGACATGCGCTCCTTGGTCTTCAGTGCCTGGGTCCTCTCCTGTTTCAACCTCTCCTCGTCCCTTATCAAAGTCACCAGCTGCTTCGCTTTCTCCCGCACGTTGACGCCCTGGTCACGCCCGTCCCGGTCCGTGTACTGGAAGTCCCTCAGCGTCTGGACGGTGTAGATGTTCTCCCGACACTGCTGGGCCACACGCTCGGACCCCGTCTTGATCAGGTAGTCCAACAGGGTCAGCGCCTTGTAGACGTGGCGCCAGTTCTTTCCGTGGTCGTTCAGCCGCTTCCAGATCATGCCCATGACCTCAGTGAAGGCCACCACGTTGAAAGTCAGGTCGGCGATCTCCGACATGAGCGAGCTGGGCGGACCCCAGGGGTCATTGGACGTGGCCTCGCGGACCTTGACCTCGGCCTCCGTATAGTTGTTGACCATGTTCTTCACCTGCCGTCGTAGCGATGAGGTCTGCATGGTGGCAGTGGGAGCAGGACCGCTAACAGAAGTTCTTGGAACAGCAGGCCAGCCTACTGTATTGTCCTGGAAAGGGAAGAGGCTTGACGATCAGTTCAGTGGATTCAAGTTAGCCTGGTTAATAAACCAGACCGAATCAGCCGTTGGCAAAAAAAAGTTGCCTACCAGCGGATTTCGGTCTGGCGAGGCTCAGTAGCACGCCTCTTTCCTACAATCGAGAACAGGTCGGACCAATCGGGACACAGTATGCAATATGGGCGGGCTTTGGTACAGTGACGTTCAATGCTTGAGACTTTTGACTGACAGTAGCTCTGACCAATTGCGTCAAAGAGAAAATGTTTGAACCCGCCCCCCGGGAAATGAAATCCAAGTGGAGCCAGCCCAGACTGATATACCGCGACAGTGTTGTGTGATATTAGTCTGGCTTATTAGCCAGGCTAGATTCAAGTAGCAACGTCGTCCTCCTCTAGAGAACTTCGGTGACGTCCATGAGCTACTGAAAAATAACATCATATCAGTTAGATGCACAGGAAGTATCATTATTAACTAGGGCTGAGCAATATATCGATATTATATTGATATCATGATCTGAGGCTAGATATAATCTGGGTTTTTGGATATCATAATATCATAATGGCACTAGTGTTGTCTTCTCCTGTGTTTAAAGGCTGCGTTACAGTAAGGTAATCTTCTGTACCTAACTGTTCTATTATTTGCTTTTACATTAGTTATTATATAGGCACTACTGAGGATGTTTTGTTATATCATTGTATAAATATGAAAGCACCAACAGTCATCAGCACAATAATGACACATCAAGATATATGGTCTAAAGACATATTGTGATATCAGAGTGAATTGTGGCTTAGCCGGTCAGTGCACAGTACACACAGACCGTATACACACACACACACACACACACACACACACACACACACACACACACACACACACACACACACACACACACACACACACACACACACACACACACACACACACACACACACACACACACACACACACACACACACACACACACACACACACACACACACACACACACACACACACACACAGGTACCTTCCAGGGTCTACAGTAAGTGAACTGTTACCCTGCTAAACAAACACTACAGGGCCTCTTCCTAGGTACCACGGAGACCTTTGGCATGTTATCTGTAACACATGCTTGGGTAAATACAACTCAACTGTCACCATTCTGTCCATTCAGGAGTAGATCATGGAGGGAACGACTCAGCACCTCCCCACTAATGTGAAACAGTACACCTGGACTTTTTTTTTTAACATAAGTGAACTTGGCAGTGGCACAGTGAAATCTATTGGAGTTGATCATGGTGGAATCCTCCCAAAGTAAGCAATAATCACTGGCCTTTTTCCTCCATGCCATATCAGAACAGCAGGTCTTGTTTCATGGCAACACAAATATTACTAGTTTGAGAATGGGTGTGATCGCAGAAATTATAACTACAAGCCAAATTCCCTGAGTAAAAATCTGTCCAACACTTTTCCTTTGAGAGATATTACAAAAAGGGAGGAGCCCCTTCTCATCTTTAGTGACCTAACTGCAACACCAGAGCAGAAGTATCAATCAAGTATGACCTCAGACCATTAGACGACCAGCAAAACTCCACTTGACTAATCAGTTTAATCACATGAACCCTCGCTTTGGTAAAAATAGCAGACATACATTGCGACGCATTGTGAGCTTGCCTTGTAGATCAGCTATTTTTGGCAAAGAGATTCGGTGGAGGGTGAAAATTAGGGGGACAAGGATAGATCAATGGGGGACTCCAGTTAATGAAGTATACATGGTTTAAGTGGTTACCTATTGCATATCTGCAATGCATACACAAACAATAATTAAATTACTACCAGTTGACATCATATTAAATTACACTTTCCACGTTGCATTCTATGCAGCAGTGGGCATTAACCTGGACTTTGAAATGCTTTCTGTTACCTATCAAGCCAGGGAATCAGGAACGCAGGAAACTTTCCACTCAAGTCAACGGTACCTATTTAACAAATAATTTATATGCATGAACATGCGGGATCAATCCCTTTGTTCAGGAGAAAGTGTTGCCCCAAGTTAGTGTTTCCAAAATGGTGGGAAAAGATTAGCATTAAAATGGTTTGCTAGTGATCATTAAGTAACCAAATGACCAAACATCTTTCTTATAGTTTTTAAACATTGTTTTTAAACATAGTATATTACAAAAGTGTGGTCAAAAAGCAACCAATTGTAGGCCTAATTGTCTCAACACAATATATAAGTTTACCACACTATAATACACACCACACATACAGTAAAAAGGTGACCACATTGACTTGGGCAGCTAATACGTCTTATGATATCATAATAGATAGCAAACTGTAACTGTAAATAGACAAGTGGAAGGGGCAGACAGTGTTGTGGTTCGGCTGACAACTTGCAGGCTTCTATCTCAAGTGGTCACCAAACAAGTTCTGCCCAGCACTCAGCACCCAGTATCTCCTTGTGGCAGACAGACAGTCCAGCAAAACCCTGGATTCCTGGAATTCCCACTCAGGCCGAAGTAGGAAATAAATATATATATAAAAATAAAAAACATTGTTTATAAAAAAATAATCTGTACCTGGCTGGTAGCCTACTGTTCATTCATTGGGGAGGTACAGGGTTGAATTCATAGGCTACTTATTAATGATGAAACTGACATGATGGGACGATGGAAGAGTGGGACAAATCTCTGCCTCAGGGCAGATTTCTGGTCCAACTTGGATGCTTCCACTGACATATGTTTAGATTCACATGCAGCTTTGTGATACAAATATCACCTTGACATGGACTATAATATGCTTTGGCTTGTATTACAATGTATGTTTTCTCATGCCAATAAAGCTAATTTAAATAGTTTTAATTGAGTGCAGTGTTTCATTCAGATATTAAAAAATCACACCTGTGTGAACTGAGTGGTGCAAGGTCTTATATAGCCTGATCAGCTGTGGCCTGACGTAATGTCAGTGACCATAGTAACCATGCTCATTTTTTTTGGGTCCCACGTACAGGTACACACACGTACAGGTACACACATACATAGATACAGACAAAGCTGGTTGTTGGAGTGGTTTGCACCACTCAAAAACCAACAAGAACCTCACACAGACATTTTAAACAGTATTTCAGCATTCTCCATTAGCTCTCTTCTGGTGTTGTGTAACTGTTACACACCTTAGATTAGAATATGTTGGGAAAGAATGGGAGCCATGACCTTGACATGACATATATGGGGCTGAATGGTAAAAGTGCTAACTTGACAGTTTGTGGATATATATTTTCATTAACATTATCCTCTGGTTATAAGCTGATTGTCATTGTCATTTAGTTGTGACCACTTATAAAATGCATGTAGCTAATAAGGTGAGGTTCCACTCATTGGTCTAGTTGCTAGACTTGTACATTAATTTGTATTGAGACCTTTCCGATATTAATTGCGTTATAATGCTGAGCCACTGATGGCACCTTTTTCAACTTTATTTTTGGAGATATGACTTTAACTAGGACGCATATGAGCCCCCATCCCTCACATTGCGTCAAATGGGCTGATCGGCTGAGGTGAGCCCAGGCAAAACAGAGCACAGCCGTGACTCAGCTATAGATAGCTTCTATGTTTTAAGTTTATAAGACAGTTGACCCTACAAACAATCAGAATTCTGAATTAAAACAAACTGTAAAAATAAACCACGTATGGTTACACGTTCCCTTACCTCTCTGGCATTGATCTACGCGTCAAAAAGGTCCCAACTTGGGATCAGTTTCGGTAAAAGAAGCAACGTCGCCCGTCGACATCTTCCGAATCCGAGGGTTTCGAGTGGAAAAGGGGGGGAAAGAAACTAATATAAAATAATATTCGAATCATAGAAACACAAGCATCTACCGTCCGAGAGCTACATGAACCGAAAATGTTTTGCGTGGTGACGTCTTTTTTCTGCTACCGGGCGTCCGACGTGAAACTTTGTTGCTTGTGTGCATATGACAAAAACATAGCACGGCCCGGCAGGCTTGCAGATCATTGGCACAACCCCCTAAAAAGCCAGTAGAATGGAATGGAACGGGAACGACAGGAGGGAGTCAGAGAGGGAGGGGTGCAGCTCGGTGCCTGCAGAGTCAGATTTAACCCATTCATTGCTGAAGTAAATGCCTGTACACAGTTGTTGGGCTTTCATTATTTACAGTACTGTACATTATACGGCGGGTCCGTTATTTTGGTTCCGTTTTTACAGTCTCGGACTTACAAATGATAATGGATAAATTAATACGGATCGGATTCAGCATTTGATTGTGTATTGATTGACTGGCTTGGCTGGAGAAAGTGGATAGATGGATAGTAGGCTTACACACAAAATACAATGCATAATATGGTATCAGGTGTTTCTTCAGATGGCATGGTTTAGGTTACAGTAGGAGGCCTTCTGTAGGCTATACATTTTATGAATGTGCGTTCACATTTTGTGCAACGAGATGCTTTTAACTCAATGGAGTTGTTAGCTCTTGCTATAATGATAGCAAATGAAATGAGATACGCAAAATCCCACAGCAAAAGAAAAGAATAGAAAAAACATTCCAGAGGGATTCCTCAAAGCACTCTTTTCCCTCTTTTCCATTTTAGCAGCCTCAATTTGTTCAATCTCTGCTACAGTGTTGCCCTTTACTTATTCATGGACACTAATGGCACACTTTGTGATGTCACATTCTTATACATTATACAAAGCCCTGGATACTTTGTATGTCGCTGGGAAGGATTTAAGCCCACATACTAACTAAAGAGTATCGGTTGTGGGGTCCGCATTTTATTCCACCCCCTCCCTGACACTTTACAAATGAAGATTGCAAACTGTACACATAGGCCTAATGTACATGTGCGTATACATGTGATTAACACATAAATATATTAATATAATATAGTAGCCTTTAATGTATACTATTTAGAAGTAGGTCCCATGCGCACAACACCTTCAAGCCCCTCAAACTCAAAGTGCGCTGTACGTTACTTTTTTTCCTTTTTGTTATTGCTGCTAAGATTTTGAGAAACTAAAACCAAGGTGGATTTACTCTTGTGTATAGCCTACTGAATCTACTGATAAAATGTAAACATCTTATTCAATAATTTTGAATAATCTTGTGCACATACCTGGCAGCGGTGGCCGAACGGATAGCGGAGCGGTCTTGATACCGGAAGGTCGCCAGTTCGAATCAGCTGTCCGACACGTTAAAATTACCACCGCTGAAGTGCCCTTGAACAAGGCATTGAACCACTACGATGAAATGTGTTCTATGAGCAGGGCCTGGCTGGAAACTGAGCTTAGCCCAGATACCCTGGGTAAATATAGTAATCATTTCATTTAATTTACATATGATTGTATACAAACAGGCTATAAAACAGGTAAGTCATAGTGAAAAAGCATTCCTTGTTGACTAAAGGGAACAGTGGATCTTGTGACAGGTTCAATAAGCAGGAATTTCCGGAAATACCAGCTCCACCTTGAAGCCACAAAGACACGACAATGGAGCAGAGTAAAGAAACCACATAACATTATCTGGCAACAAGGGGAGGAGGCGGAGGTGACACTATACAAAAGAGCAGGGGTCAGCATTTCAGAAACGGTTAGTTGGATAGTTCAAATAAGTTCGCGTTATGTTTCGCCTGTACACTTGTTGCAACTTGCAACTGCTATTCATCTTTAATAAAACTCTCGGTCAAAACTAAAAGGTTGGTTCAGTTGTATTCAAACGATCAATTTATATCTCATCATTCGGGCCGCCTCCTCTCTTATTTCTTCTGAAAACAGACTCCTGGACATTCTTTGTTTCCAAACAAAGGCTGGGTGATGTCATTGCAGGGGGACATGCTGGCATGGTCTTGGAAGGAAAATAAAAGAAGGGGGTGGGGGAAAACTGATAATAATACCAGCCTACTGCATGGCTGTAACGTCACGGGACGGGAGGTGATTCCTGCTGGAATCAACGCTGGCTCAGTGTTGCTGGAATACATAGCAGTGTAAGATCTGGATCTTGCTTAGTGAGTTGTCAAATGTCAGTTTGCGCCCAGTCTGCCCACATAACAAAGCCTTCTCTCATACTTGAAAGTGTATGTTTCTGCTGCCCTCAAGTGTTTTTGTTTGGTCAGTTCATCCTGCCAGAGACAATATGTTGTTCAGTTCAAATCTTCAATCAAAACCAACATTTACCTTAAATAACACATGAAACCAAACACCCCTCCTCCTTACAGTATTGGCCCCTCCCAATTAACAGCACTGCTGCAGAGGTGGCACAGGTGACCTACAATCAATGTACTGTAACATTTCACAGTTTCAATATATAAATGAACATGTTTCAAAATATTTGCAGTTCTTCAATGTTCAACAGTGCACAGAAGTACCAATGATAACATGAATGTATAGGGCACTGGCTGGCCCGTGACAGCTTTTGTATGACATTTGACTCCTTTTAACTTGGGCAAGGTTTCAGCCCAACTCCCAAGGGAAGACAGACTGTGCCCCACTGCACACAAAATGTGGTGGAAACAGAGCTACACTTTCTAACCACCTGCCCACTATACGAAGATATCAGATACACATACTTCCCACAGATTACACACATCCAAAATGAGTTTGAAAACATGACCAACGACATAAAACTCCTATTGGGAGAAATACAACAATGTGTGAGCAATGTGTGAGCAGCAAGATTTGTGAACTGTTGCGATAAAAGAAGGTTAGCCAATGGAATGGAGTCCCCAAGGACTACTGCCTGTATCGAGTAGACCTCTAGTCCTTGTATGTAAACAGAGCTGCTACTTTTACACACACTTAAATTTGAGTTTTCCCCCTTTTGTATAGCCTAATATTTAAAGTTTTGAGGAAAAATGCTGCTTTTTGTCCCAAAATGACTTCAAAAGATTGCTGCTATTCGTTTCATACCCTGACCCTGTACATATAACATGTATATAACAATGCAATGTGACATAGCTCAGTGTTTACACAATGCTGTACCCCCTCCAACTGTATACTGCCTGTACTGTATAAACTGTATACTGTACTCCATACTCCAACTGTTTTATTATACTAGAGCGGTGCCCATTGGAACCTCTACATGGTGCCCGTTGGGCACTGCTGTGGAACGATGCAATTTGGAAATGCATGCCCCACCTAGATATTGTGTCTGTGTCCCATTTATGCCCATATATGGAGTTCTTTGCCAGGCATGCCCAAATATGAAGTCTATGCAGATGTCAGAATGATGTCAGCTCCATATATGGACGTCGGGCAGTGGCCCTGTCCAGAGCCTGGGTAGAGGCCTTTTGTGGCGGTTCTGGACAACCGTGGGTCCGACCGACTCAACACCGGGCACTGCACTCCCTGTGGGGGTGTGGAACGCATGTGTCGAATTTGAAGTCGGTGGGGTGAACGGTTCTCGAGTTACGTGCATTACAACCGTACACATAGACAGAGACGTGGTGCATTTATACTGTAGATAGATAGATTTTGGCACGTGCTTTGGCAATGTAAACATATGTTTTCTCATGCCAATAAAGCTCATTTGAATTAAATTGAATCGACTTCCACTATGAAATAAAAAAATATACAAAACATGAAATGTGTGAAAAGTGTCTTTAGACTACTGGCAGCATCCATAAGAAGTTTGGAGTTCATCTGTCTAGCATTTTGCAAGATTAGCCCCAGACAAACAGAAAAAGTTCCAAATAGTGCACTACCCTTTGTCAGTGTATTGCAGTGTCTTGAGATAACAATAGAAAGTAGAAAGTATTTTGGGCAACAATGATCCAACCCAGAGGCAACGAAGTGACCCAGAAACAATACATTCATTATTCTTTCAATAAAATGTTCCCTGGACACAAAATGTTCCAATTTCTTAAAGCAATAATGATCAATGGGGTGACTACAAGCTCAAAACTTGTCACATTGGTGTTGTAAATCTGCTATTTCCGACATTTTAATTTAAAAAGGAACATTTTGGACATACTGTACAGCATGTTATTTCTATAATATTGTACTGCTATAGTTTTAATTTGTGAATTTGAACAAGTCTATCCTTAAGCTAAACACAACAGCAGAGACAGGACTGGAATGATGTCATACAGCGCTGCTTCCATAGACAATGAATAATAGAACACTGTCCGTAATGGTGATTGTGAGATAATGAGCTCTAAGCCCCTACATTAAAATGAAATTTATGGCGCTCGGTGGTAAAGTCCTTGCCCACCACCACAGAGGTTGTGATTGTGAGTTTGAATACTCCGGCCACCCGGCTTCTTCGGGTGTGTCTTTGTCAGGTCCCGCCTGTGGTTGTGCCCCTCTTTGCCTCCATTGGTTGCTGTTTCTTGGTTGGACAAAAATCCTTTCTCTCCATCCACTACCATCGAAATAACGTGTTTTTCAGTTGCTTCGTATTGATATTCAGTGTATTCCATTTTTTTACTTGGTCTCAAGCATTCCTTTTCGGGTTTATTTAAGTATCCAAAATTCCCCATGATCAAGGGCATCGTAAATGTATGGCCTACCCATTAAAAGCCTTGATGCGGCATATGAATACGACACGTTTCTTCGTATTGAAATTGTTCATTTGGTATATCCATATTTTATTCCAACTCGTGGCAGGATTAAAAACAAACGGGGGGGGACCAAAAACAAAGAAAAAGCCGGAAACCACAAACGGGAATATCGTTTTTTTGTATAGATTTTACCATCTTGTCTAGACCGGATCACCTCCAAGGTGGAAAGTCTGGTGACGCGCGGTTAGGCAGAAGCAGAGTTAGGGCATCATGACATTCAGCTGAATGATTGGAGTGAAAACTCAAAAATAGGCAGCTACAGATTCACCAATTTTCAGTCTATCTTCATATAATTGGAATTCAGTCCTCACTATATGCGCATTATAAGATTGCACCATTTCTTTCATCTTAGAAGGGGGGAGAGACAGAGAGAGAGAGAGAGAGACAGAGAGAGAGAGAGCACTTGTAAGCTCTCATGATGCATTTCATGAACATTAGTATAGAGTTGGGGCATCATGATATTCAGCCGGGACGCTATTATGGGTGATTGGAGTACACTCAAAACTCAAAAATAGGTAATTTTTTTTTAATAAACGTACCTACAAATGACCTTTGCACCTTCGGTCACAATTAACCAACCAGTTACACATTTATTTACGGTCTGTCTGGTGGCCCCCGACGTCAAGTAATGTTTACAATTGTGGCCCCCTGCCTAATCTAGTTGAATATCCCCGTCATAGACAGTGCGTCACTTCATGCTATGAGCTTGTAGATCTACTATTTGAAAAAATCCCTGTCTCGCTTGAAATGCTAGATTAAGAGTAATGAAACATGATGACAAATATATCCTCAACAGCTTTAAGTTGTCAAGTTTCTAGCATCGTGACTACGAGCTGTGCAGCTTCTATCCTTAGTCAAAGTTGTCAATGCTAACAAGAATAGTGTCTCCATGGCAATATGTTTTTTCCCTTTCCAATAGCACAATGCTATTTATTTGTGAGTGTCCTTGGATAGAGAAAGGGCATTGAATTGAAATTCAGCATTGTAAGCAACCATTATGTAACTTGCCATGTTTTTCTCTCTCTTATGCTTATTATGAAAATGCCTAGAATAACGGGATGCTAGAATTCAAGCGGTTAAAAACCTTGAAACATATTGTAAAGTAAGGAGATATCTCCAATGTTGACTTGAATTCCTAGTGGTATTCAAGAGAAAGCAGACTGGCTTAATCATTTTCTATCATGGGGGATATAATGTTCTTCCATTTCACATGCTTCACGCATGTCTTGAAAGAAGGCCAAATTCCATAGCAGTGAGAAAATTCTGTCAGGTTTCACCGGGATCCGTTTTCTGTAGGCCTACATATATGTAGAAAGGCTTGTATACAACTAATCAGTGGTGGATAGTGTATTTACTCAAGAACTGTTCTTAAGTACAATTCTCCTTTTGAGGATGTTTTAAAAATGTATTTTACTGGAGTATTTCCCATTTTCAATAATTTTACTTCTACCGCACTACGGAGGCAAATATTATACTTTTACTCCACTACGATTATTTGACAACTTTAGTTACTAGTTACTTTGTAGATTTGGATTATTATTACAAAACATACATTAACCACTTCAGCCCTATATACAGTATATTTGGCTATTTGAAAATAGCCTACAAGCTCACAACGCATCAAAAGATCTGCTATGTTCTAAAGGATTTTAGAACAATGCAGGGGTTCGCAACTCACTCGCTCCAAAAAAACCCAAATAATAATAATAACTAGAAAAAGTGCCCTTCTGGGCACAGGTCTCCACCAGGAGGATAGGAGTGTGTGTGTGATGTTTGGCAAACTGTTTAGGAGCAATATAAACGTGTGTGTGTGTGTGTGTGTGTGTGTGTGTGTGAGAGACACGGCTTGGCCTGTTGTAGCGCCACCATGAGGCTGATTTGAAAACTGTCAAGTGGCATTTCTTCCAAAGCCTAGTGGGAATATGCATGCACTGATGCACAGTTTCACCACAATCAGACGCTGCGTTGAGTAGTTGTGGCGATTTGTACAAAACGGGTACCAATAACACTTCAGCGGGCTCCGCCTGAAAGGTTTAGAAGCCAATCGTAGCCAATGAGGGTGGATTATGAGAAATCAAACAAACCCGTCTTGATCACATGACTATGGAGAGCATGTGTACCGATTTGCGTGAAATTTGGATAAAATCTGAAGGAGTAATATTAGAAAATGTGTTTTACATATGTCTGCCTCCAGGTGGTGCTATAAAGAGCAGATGTGAAATATTCCAGGCAAAGGTTTTTCCTTGGCCTCTAGGGAGTTGGCATACAAAGTTATCCACAGATCCGTGCAGTTAGAGGTAAAAACACTTTTCGGCCAGTTATAGCGCCACCATGAGGCCGAGTTGAAAATGTTCATGTGGCATTTCTTCCTCGGCCTAGTGGGAATGTGCGTGCACAATTTCACGGAAATCACACGATGTGTTCATGATTTGCAGCATTTTGTTTGAAACTGAGCACTCCTGCGAACTTTGGAAGCCAATCTTAGCCAATCAGGATGGAGTTTGAGAAATGTGAAAGACCCGTTTCGTTGAATGGCTCTAGAGAGACTGTGTACCAATTTGCGTGATGTTTGGACAAAATCTGTAGGTGTACTGTCCAAAAACTTGTTTTGCACAAAGCGGCCTCCTGGTGGCGCTATAACAGGCCGTTCTGGAAATTGGGGCAGAGGTTCATCGTTGGCATCCAGGGAGTGTGTGTGCAAAATTTGGCATCGACCGGGTTAACGGTGCCGGAGATTAGCTGTTCACAGACGGAAGGACGGACGGACACACACACGGACGGACGGACGGACGGACGGAGTGCAAAACATACTCTCTCCCCATGCCTTCGGCCTGGTGGAGACAATAATAATAATAGCCTAAAAATAAGAATCAGTGACACAGCAGGCAAAAATAATATGTTTCGACCAGGTGGTCTTTGTCAACTGTATCACATACTTGACAAAGACCACACGGTTATTTTTGCCTGCCATGTTGCTGAATAATATATCTATATTTTTTGGAGCATCCTAAAGTGAGTTGCGAGCCCCCACATTGTTTTACTTTGTCTGTTTTAACGGTTTGGCTCAGAACCAATGACAGAGGATGTGTGTTTCAGCTTACTCCGAAGGATTTTTCTACATTTGAAAACTTGTGAAATGGGACCTTCTGCATAATTAGTACTTTTACTTACTCAATTTTTGATGTCAATACTTTTGCACTTTTACTGAAGTAGATTTTGAATACCAAACATGTACTTGTTAATAGACTATTTGATACTTTTACTTAAGTACACAATGTCAGTACTTCCATCACTACAACTAAGTTTAGAGTGGGCATTTGGGTTTATATTGCATGACTTCTAAACGTCCAGCTATTACATTTTCACACAAAAAGGTATGTCCCAAAGACTCCCAATAAGAGGATTTTATGCTCTGGATGTACATTAAAATTGTAAATGTCATCATTGTACCTGGTGCAAAATGGAGTCATCAGTATGTCCTGGTGAATCAGAGCATGAGGCGTTTCTTCAGGTTTTACACATGCAACACGTAACAGTGTGGAAGAAGTCGTGATCGCTGTAGAGCACACAGAGGTTTGTCATGCAACAATAACTTATTGTAATGCCTGCTTTATGTAAACAAAACACCAAGTGAACAGTTATGTCAGTGGATACTGTGGCTTATAAACTGTTAAAAATATTGAATGACAAAATATGTCTAAAATGCAATGATGGCAAACATGCCATTGGGACTTGATGTATATAAATGACAGGTCTTGAATGAATGCATAATCAGCATAATACATTTAAAAAAACATACGCTCTCCCCATGCCTTTGGCCTGGTGGAGACAATAAATGTAAAGTAGGCTACACACTATTGTCTCAATGACAGCCTTGTAAGAGAACATCATGCACATACCTCACATCCTGAGTGTCCATGACAACAGAGTGAACATTATCAGTATCAGGTCACGTGCAATCCATCTAATCATCCAAAGGGGAAAACACGGTGTTCCCACATGCCCACACACTTAACAAAAATAGCAAAGGCTCTGCAGCAAGGTTTTGTTCAAAAACATCTAGGCAAAAATATTTGCACGATTATTTCAACAAGGCAATTACAGGCAATTACCTATTCAGGACACAGAGCTATACCCACACACCCAAAATCATCATATATACAGTTAATATGTGCGTTTGTGTTTGTGTGTGTGTTAGGTTGCACACAGGTGGTGAAAAACAACCATGCTGTTTTCATGCTCAGACCCAGCCACCCACCCACACACGTTGCACCACTAAAAAAAAAGCACACACACACACACACAATATAAAAGGAGGACATTTGAATACAATAAAAAGGGAAACTAGAAAAAGTGCCCTTCTGGGCACAGGTCTCCACCAGGAGGATAGGAGTGTGTGTGTGATGTTTGGCAAAATGTTTAGAAGCAATATAAACGTGTGTTTGTGTGTGTGTGTGTGTGTGTGTGTGTGTGTGACGCGGCTTGGCCTGTTGTAGCGCCACCATGAGGCTGATTTGAAAACTGTCAAGTGGCATTTCTTCCAAAGCCTAGTGGGAATATGCATGCACAGTTTCACCACAATCGGACGCTGCGTTGAGTAGTTGTGGCGATTTGTACAAAACGGGTACAAAGCGGGCTACTCCTGAAAAGTTTAGAAGCCAATCGTAGGCAATGAAGGTGGATTATGAGAAATCAAACAAACCCGTCTTGATCACATGACTATGGAGAGCATGTGTACCGATTTGCGTGAAATTTGGATAAAATCTGAAGGAGTAATATTAGAAAATGTGTTTTACATATGTCGGCCTCCTGGTGGCGCTATAAAGAGCAGATGTGAAAAATTCCAGGCAAAGGTTTTTCCTTGGCCTCTAGGGAGTTGGCATACAAAGTTATCCACAAATCCGTGCACTTTTCGGCCAGTTATAGCGCCACCATGAGGCTGAGTTGAAAATGTTCACGTGGCATTTCTTCCTCAGCCTATTGGGAATGTGCGTGCGCAATTTCACGGAAATCACACAATGTGTTCATGATTTGCAGCATTTTGTTTGAAACTGAGCACTCCTGCGAACTTTGGAAGCCAATCTTAGCCAATCAGGATGGAGTCTGAGAAATCTGAAAGACCCGTTTTGTTGAATGGCTCTAGAGAGACTGTGTACCAATTTGCGTGATGTTTGGACAAAATCTGTAGGTGTACTGTCCAAAAACTTGTTTTGCACAAAGCGGCCTCCTGGTGGCGCTATAACAGGCCGTTCTGGACATTTTGGAGCAGAGGTTCATTGTTGGCATCCAGGGAGTGTGTGTGCAAAATTTGGCATCGACCGGGTTAACGGTGGCGGAGATTAGCTGTTCACAGACGGACACACGGACGGACACACGGACGGACGGACGGACGGACGGACGGAGTGCAAAACATACTCTCTCCCCATGCCTTCGGCCTGGTGGAGACAAAAAGGGGAAATATAACAGAAAAATAAGAGAGTACAGATTGCACTGTGACTGGAGGAAGCTATAGTCTGCATATAGTACCAATTGATATTGGATGCTTCTGTGGAAAATCCAATAAACAAAGTAAAAGAAAATCTCAATAAAAGGCAGCAACAAACAGAAAAGTTATTTTAGCTGTGATTTAAAATAATTGAGTTGTAGCACACCTGCAGTTTTCCAGGAGTTTCCTCTCCATGTTTAGTTTTGATTCTAGGGACATAAAGCAGATCTGTCCCATGCAGTCAGATGACCTGAGAGGCCTGGATGGTTCATGACATCGGACAAGATTTCGTCCCTAAACCCAAACCATTCAGTGCTTTCTAAACCAACAGTAATATTTTTTAAATAAATGCATGCTATGACATACAGGCAGCCAGTAAATATAACTGCTTACTACTAGCAATGATGTAAAGTAATATGCGGTCAAGTACTTGAGCTACTTGAAGTATTTTTGTCAGGTGAAACCCATAGAGTATTAAAAGGATAGAGACTGAACCACAGCGACTTTGTAGATGATTGATTATTACAAAACATACATTAACCACTTTGAGCCAAATCTAATTCAGCTATTTGAAAATAGCTGATCTACAAGCTCACAATGCACCGCAAGGCAACGCCTTGAGCTTGTAGATCTATTTTCAAAAGATTTTCATTCATTTAGAAAACTTGAAATATGGGACATTTTGCATATTGAGTATAGGCCTACTTTTGCTTTTGGTACTTTGAGTACATTTTGATGTAAATGTGGAATAAATGACTTTTACTTGTAACATGGTATTTCTACATTGATAGGTGACAGGTAGCCTACTTAATATGGGCAGCGTTATGGATGATCATGTATTGTGGATTTTCACCACATGCAGAAGGAGACTAGTGCACTGCTGATGAATTTCCTTTTGCTTTCTAGGGGTCCGTCTAGTTTTTTTGTTAGTATAAGGAGCTGCAGCATTCTGAATCAATTGGAGTCATGCGGATTTTGGTTTTGGGACACGTTAATCCACCATGGAAAGATTATTCTCATCATTATTATTATTATTATAAATCCCGCTGAAAAATAAATCCTTTATAATCAATGATTCTTAAGGTGGTTCTTGAAATTCAACATGCAGGCCACACCAAGGTTTTGGGCTTTGGTTGTGGATTTTAACAATCTATAGCTAATTTAATTCTGTTCATATAGGCCTATGGCATTTGTTTCTTAATATGCTATCTCTGCTTGGTTTTCACCGTCTCGTCTCATAGCCCCTAGCCCATAGGCCTAATAATAATAATAATAATAATAATAATAATAAACTTTATTTGTATAGCACCTTTCATACATAAATGCAGCTCAAAGTGCTTCACAGGGCAGGACACAAAAATAGAATACAATAAATAGCACATCCAGCTATGGCCAAAAGCACTTAGGATGTATTGTGTAGGCATTGTGTAGGCTATATCTGACTCATTTACATTGAAGGCAAGTGAAACCTTGCATGGCTAGTGAAACCTAGGCATAGAAGACCCATCTGTGATAGTTTCAATGGCCCCATAATGGGGCCCCATCACCAGAGATAGATGGGGAATCGTTGATGAGGTGTAAATGGGGCTATTGAAACCCATCATTGATGTCGTGTCGTGATGTGTTTTGAGTGGATACTGCCTTTCATAGGCCACTGAAGGCCAGTGCTATAAAAGGAGCGTGTTCTGTCTGAGGGGAATCAGTTCAGTGTATGACGCTGCGCTTGACGTTGTACTCCTATATAGCTCGACGGCCGACGCGCTCCTTCTGTGCAGACAGACAATAATGCCTCTACACACATTGACATGTCGCTCAGGGAACCGAGCGGAGACATTACGTTCCCGTACCCTGCCTCCTGGACATATTGAAAACATCATGGAGGAGATGAACACAACTGAAAATATTTACCTGTCCGTTGATGACATCCCCGAAAAAACCTTCGGCTCTACCGGGCATCACCAAGCGCGCATGGCATCGCCATCGGCGAACAAACACAGCCGTTTCCACCGTAGAATGACTCTCAGTCCGATCCGGCGTCTCCAGTGCAAAGCCCGCGCCCAGCACCTGACAGACACCGTTATCAAAACGGCGTTTAATCAGACTCTGGTTAAACCACGGAACTGTCGGCGCATAGTTGCGCTTGGCGCACCGAGAGTGGGCAAAACAAACATCCTCCGGCGCTTCTTGGGCGAGGAGTTCAAAGAAAACTACGAAGCAACGACGGAGGATTTCCACACCAAGCTGTACCACATACGAGGACAGGAATATCAGATTGATATTCTGGACGCTGCGGGAGAGAGACACTACCCCGCTAAACGGAGGCTGTCAATATTGACAGGTAAGGACTGGAGTCAAGGACTGCACATTATGCTTTTGATTTAGCTCTTTTCGAACTTTCAGACTTTCATTAAGCCATGCCCATTTCAAATGATTCTGACCTATAGCTCAAAAATATTATACATTGTATGCGAAATAGATTTATAGTGGTGATGTTGAAACATATTGTTATTGAATAGGTTTCTCACACCATTTTAATTGATTACATTTAAACTAATTGAGGTATAGTGAAATTAAATTACTATAGGCTTCAAATGACCCCTGGCCTAGAGAGAGGTCCCACTTTGAAAACCACTGTGTTAGGCATATGAAGTGAAATGAATACAATGTAACAAATCTGTATTTTCTTCAGGTGACGTCTTTCTGCTGGTGTTCAGTGTGGACAACAGGGAGTCGTTCAGGGAGGTCTGTGAGTTGATTAAGGAGATCAATGCAGCCAAGTCAAAGTTGATGAAGCTGAAGAACACTGCAAAAGTTCCAGTCGTGGTCTGTGGGAACAAAATGGACTTGGACCCCATGGCGAGAGTTGTCAGCCGCTTCGAAATTGACTCAATCCTCGGCGGTGAAGGGGTTGCATACTTTGAAACTTCTGCCAAGGAGGGCACCGGACTACCATGTGCATTTAGTGCCCTCGCCAAACAGGGACGGCTTCCTAACGAGACCAGCCCGACAGAACACCAAAACATCTCCATCCACACGTATCAACTGTTGATAGCAGGTAGCCTGCGAGAATGGAGACCGAGCCAGCTCAACGGTCCTCTGGCCACTATGTACCCGCTGGCACGCCGCCCGAGCTTCCAAAGCGACCTGGAGCAGGTCAAACTCCTTGGTGGACAAAACAAACACGAGAAGTGTCAAATTCAATGAACTGTGTTGCTTCTCAATAAAAAACCCATTGTAGTAGTATGCTACAATATATCATTATGTAAGGAGTTATACTCTGTAGTTGCACTAACAAATGCATTAGACATTTGTGTATTTATTGTATTGCTGTTTTGCTTTAAAACAAATAAAACAATGCCCTTATCCATGTTGTACTGCTGGGTTTTTCAAATAGGTCTCTTCTAGGCCAAATGTAGGCTATGTGTTCCGTTTTTCAAAGGGCCAATAATAAATAACCATTTATGGTCAGACTGGATGTGGTGGGTGAAGATGTGGGTAGGAGCCCAGGCTGCCAAGGCAGCTATGTGTGGAAATGATGGAATTTAAAGTGCCAACACACTTGAAAATAACACCTAACGTACAGCACTTTTATCAGTAAGGCTCCACAGTCATGCATCTTCCTGATATGTCAGATGAAACAAGCAAATTAAATCCACAAGGAAATTAATAAATCATAGGCCTGGAAAGGGCATGAATGAAACCAGCACCACATACAGAGTCTGCATAGAGCAATGTTGTGGGACCTGCATTATTTCCGACCTGCACATTTTCCAGTAGTATCATTTCATTATAGTATTTTACAATGATTTTGACCCAACAAAGATCAAAATGTATTGAAATGCTTATTGTCGTATCAGCCAGAACACGGAAGTCTACCCCCGTAAATAATATTAATAAAATAAAACAGCCCCTCAGTGGCCCTCACGCATTAGGAGGACAATATCAGTCATCAGACAGATCGTGGCACACAACTTACAGTAAAGGTGGATATTGATTTTGGTTACAAAAAGCACAGCTACACATGACATACTACGAGCAGCCAGCAACCAATGATTTCAAACAGAGTAGAAAGTAGTGTCACAGAGCAGCCTGTTTCCAGCAACTTCCCTGTTGCTGGGCATTACTATCCTTCCCTGCCCACTGTGCACAGTGGACCTAACCTAAGGCAGTTCCATAAAGGGCTGTGCTGTGTCCACATAAAGGGTTTTTTGAGCCACAGACAGCTTTGGATATATCCAGAGAGCATTACACATGTACTGAGTGAGGCAACTGCTTGTGGGCAAAAGGTAGTGCTCCGGCACAAGTTTTCTGTGGACACTGCGCCTAAGGGATCTGTCAACTGGGCGAGGCAGTTTTGCCTCTCTGTCTATTGGCCACATGGTTTCTCTGTTGTCTCTGGGTGACCTGGGTTTCCAGGTCCAGCAGTAGGGTTGGTAACATACTGTCCAGTAAGGCCAGTCCCTTCCAGGAGCAGCGCAGGCCCCTAGAAAGCAAAAGGTCAGAGACTCAAAACAGAAATCAGCACTATTCTCCTTCTGTGATGAAAATCGACAATACAAATATGACCCATTATAAAATGCTGCTCATATAATATAAAGTACCTGTCATCAAGAACTAGTTGTCTGCTTGCGAGCAGTTCTTGCACATCCATGGACGTACCAAAGATTTCATGAAGATCCAGGTCAGAGCTGAATAGCTGCCAATGCTGCAATCAATATGCCAGTGCAAAGCAGATATATTGCATTCATAAACAGATAAGCCATGCATTCAGATATATTTCTTTAACTGTATACGGCGACCAATGCTGTTGTCAAAATTACAAATGTGGCAATGCACAGTTTCACCGCAATCGGACGCCGTGTTGAGGAGTTGTGGCGATTTGTACAAAACGGGTACAAAGCGGGCTACTCCTGAAAAGTTTAGGAGCCATTTCAGTATTTGAGCTGTGACGTGAGCGCCTCCTCCTGAGATACTTCCGGGTCCTACTTTTGTGTCGCTTTTGTGTCCCCATAGAGTTATACTGTGACGCTCTTTCCTCGCAAACAACAAAGCTGCGCTGCTCTCCCAAATCTGGCTGTGACAGGCCGTCTGCCCCACACTGAATACTATCGCCATTTTATTTCATTGTGTCAACTAAATCCTCATTAATGCAAACTAGATTCAAAATACTCAAGCCTGCAAACATTCTAAATATGCCCCTGAAATATTTTACTGAGCAAATGGACTGTTACCACCTTCAATAATAATGATAATAATAGTCTTTATTGTCTCCACATCATATATTTTTTTTGTCATGGACACTTGTACAAAACATTAATAATTCATTAATTCTACTCGAGTTGGAAGCATTAAGACCCATTTTAACCCTCAATGGCTTCCTTTCTGAAAAATAACTGAAAAAAGATTCACGCGTTTAGATATTCTATTTACAATGAGATGCGGACGGGAGCTGGTGCCACTTGGACCCGGACGTAACGTAGCACTACAAAATGACGTCGGACTTAAATACTGAATCGTAGCCAATCAGGATGGATTATGAAAAATCAAACAACCCCGTCTTGATCACGTGACTATGGAGAGCATGTGTACCGATTTGCGTGAAAGTTTGATAAAATCTGAAGGAGTAATATTAGAAAATGTGTTTTACATATGTCGGCCTCCTGGTGGCGCTATATAGAGCAGTTTTACACAGATCCGTGCAGTTAGAGGTAAAAACACCAATCGGCCAGTTATAGCGAGAGGCTATAGTTATACCATGAGGCTGAGTTGAAAATGTTCAAGTGGCATTTCTTCCTCTGCCTAGTGGGAATGTGCGTGCACAATTTCACGGAAATCACACAATGTGTTCGTGATTTGCGGCATTTTGTTTGAAACTGAGCACTCCTGCGAACTTTGGAAGCCAATCTTAGCCAATCAGGATGAAGTCTGAAAAATCTGAAAGACCAGTTTCGTTGAATGGCTCTAGAGAGACTGTGTACCAATTTGCGTGATGTTTGCACAAAATCTGTAGGTGTACTGTCCAAAAAAGTGTTTTGCACAAAGCGGCCTCCTGGTGGCGCTATAAGAGGCCAATGTGAAAACCTTGGGGCAGAGGTTCAGCTGTGGCATTCAGGGAGTGTGTGTGCAGAGTATGGCTGCGATCAAGCCAACGGTGCCGGAGATTAGCTGTCCACAGACGGACGGACGGACACACACACAAACACACAAACGGACGGACGGACGGAGTGCAAAACATACTCTCTCCCCATGCCTTCGGCCTGATGGAGACAATTAAAGTGTTCCTCATTTTGCTGAGGACACCCTGTGCCCCACTATTACTTACTTACTATGAGAACCACTGCTGTAGAATACACTATGTGAATGAATGGATGGATAATTGTGTGCATTCACTGTGGATCACCTGGTGAGTAATGCCCTCAGTCATTCGAAGTCCCATCACCAACACTTCCTCCAATCTGCCAAACACAGAATCTTCATAAGTGAACATCACAATAAGTGGACTGGCTATGACATAACTGACAAGACAGAATGACTGAGAGCTCCAGAACAACAATAGGCTGCGTGTCACCCCCCATCTCTCTCCCCATTTCCTGTCAGACTACTGTAATCTATCAATAAAGAATTTATTCAAAAAGGACAAAAATAGAATAGAATACAACTGAATGAATGGACGAGGAATAGCAACCATTATCACGCTGCTCATACTGTGCCATGACAGTCATACTGACATTTCACATTTATTTATTTTATATTATATAAAGTATTTTCTTTTTTGTGATGAACTAAATGAAAATGGCAACTTCCCCTGCCCCATGTTTTATTACTAAATATACTTATTAGCCACTTAAAGTTTAAACAGATTTGTATATAGAACTTTATATAAGGAGGTCTATAGAGCTCAGTCCCGCCCCCTTTCATGACGACGCCAGGCCCAGGAAATGAATCCCAATGCATTTTTCCCATAGACATTTCAAAAAGTATTTATTTAAAGACCTTTTAAGCGTCGTACGAAGCCAACAAACACAATATTTTGGACCAAACAAATAATTACAAAGAAGAAAAACAACAAACAAAATTCTTTGTTTGGCCCAAAACATTGTGTTTATTGTCATGATTTGTCACGACAAGAGTTGGCTTTGTCCACGGCGTAAACGTCTTTAAATAAATACTTTCTGAAAAGTCTATGAGGAAAATGAACGGGGATTTCTTTTCCGGGTCTCTCGAGGGGGCGGGACTGCGACGCTCTATACTGGCTTGCATCCTTATTTCCATCTACACCAAATATCTTTGCTGAAAATAGTTGATCTACATGCCCCGGACGCAACATGTTATGAGCTGTGCATGTTCGCCTCCCCAGTTAAAAAGCACAATACCGGTTACAAGCAATCAGCTTACAGTCCAAGATGGCTGAGGGGGATCCTCCTCCGTGTTCCATGTCCCCTCTGCTGGACCTCTAGGATCCAGATGTCAGGCTCCAGGGTCTGGGTACGAGCCTCCCTAACAACACCTCCCTCCCCCAGGGGAACAAAACGTCCATGCGCTCCTGAAAAGACAATGGCATCATACTAAGGGCTTAACACCTCCTCAAATCTAATCAAATTTCGATAATACGAATTATGTCTTATGTCTTGATTAAATCATTGATAACTTACCTGGCCCAACACCAAGGTACTGCCCCCCTTTCCAGTATCTCATGTTGTGAAGACTGATGGCATTCTGCAAAAATAAATAAATAAAAATAGACCACACAGGCATCTTCATCACTGATCGAAGATTACTGAAAGAGCACTTCAACAAGTGCATAGTTGTGCATAGTTGTGCTGTGTGGCTCTAGCCTGGCTCCAGCCCTGAATCGCTACGATTAAAAAAAAACTCCTGGCGAATAATGAAGTAAAATGAAAGTGTCAGGCTAGTGTGGATCAACTTTGACCATCAGATATTGAGTTAGAAATGTAATTCGTCACACATTTTGGGCATATCATTTTAGGTAAAAGCATTCTTTTTTACTTGCGAGCTAATTTAAAAATGACCAGCTCAACAAGATCTACCCACAAAAAAAAAGTATTATCCCATTGTTGAAAATTGTTTAAAAATGTACGTAGTGGCGCACTTATTGGGATGGGAAATAAGAGGGGAGGAAATGGATTTGGTAGGGTTGTTTATATATTTATAATGCGACTGATGTCGGTGCTCAAAGCAAAGTATTGCATTATGGGTTTGAACTGACAGGCCCTTTTTGATGTTAATCAATCAAGTCACCTTAATTTAAGTGGCAGACACCAATATATATATATATATACTTTTTTTAATTATATATAATTTTAGGGGCATGTGTGTGATCTACCTGCACAGTCTTTGTGATCTACTGGTAGATCACGATTTACCTTTTGGGTATCCCTGGGCTAGGTTAATTGTAATAACAGTGTATTTAGTCAATGCAAACAGAGTGACATACCATCGTACATACACACGACAGCCTCATTGTTGCAATAGTTGCATTGACTAAAGCCTCCACTACTCACATCAACAGACAAACCCCCACTGATTAACTGATAGAATTGTTCTGACCAATACCTGTATCGGACAAGCTGCCGATACTGCCTAAAATGCAAGTATCAGTATCGGCGAGTATGCCAATCTATGCCATTCCGATACCATGTCATTTATCACGTGATGAGATGATTTTCTTTGCACAAAGCTCCCAGTCAAGACACAAGGTCTTCTTGAGAATGTAGATTTCTGTTGTAAATTCTTTTACACTTTAACTATTATTAATGGGTTTGTATTTACAGTATTTATTAAAAGGTTCTCAAACCTTTTAATTTCAAGGACCTCCCATAACTCTGAGTATACTGATTTGATTTGTACATCCTCAAAGTTGCAGTAAGGGTCCATTTGGAACCATCTCAAGGAACCATGAGGGTCCCTGGACCACATATTTGAGGGGCGCCTATATACAGGTTTATAGGTTTGTTTTTAGTTCAATGTTTGTTTTAAAAATGCCATTGACAATGGACAGAAATTAATGTTTGTTTTAAAAACGCCATTAACAATAAAGAGAATTTAATGTTTGTTTTGCATCATCATTACATCATCTAATCAATAAGAGCGCCCCTCACTTCACACAGGTGTGATTTTTTAAAATTACATAGGCTTACTGGTATCGGATCAGTACTCAGTATCGACCAATAAGCAAGTTATCGGAATCGCTATCGGGAAGGAAAACTATCGGTACATGATCTATACTATTACTGATTGATCAATGTCCATTACTCCATTTGCGGAGTTGTTACGGACCACGGTCCTGTTGGTTATTTGATTATATTTGTTTTAGTATAATTATTATTTATACTGACAAACTGGGATAATAATTATAAGTTGGAAATCTATTGTGTTATATGGCATATCACAAGTTGTGTTTCTTTTGTTCCCTGATTATGAATGAGTTGATGAAAATATGAGACTGTTGGCTACAGTACTCATGTGAATGAATAGACATGGCTGTGAGTGACAGGTCCCTGATTGGACCTGCCCCTCTCTTCCTTTTGTTCAGTTGGTTTAGTTTTGTTCTTTATAAATTAGTTGTTCTGTTCTGCCGTAAGTTATGCCTTAGATATATTTTTGTTTTGGTTTGTTGCCCAGTTATTTAAGTTAAAAGCCTTAGTTCATTCATATATATATAATTGTTATTCTTATTAAGTCTGTAAATTACTATTCTTCATATGTGAAGCCCGGTTCCTACTCCACCATGTAGGGGTGCCAGGTATTTTTCTTTTCCCTGATTTATTGTATTTTTGGTTAGTTAGGTTAGTTAGGGATTTAGAATTGTATTTTTGTTTAACTCTCTGTTAGGGCCTAGTTAGGGGTAAACTTTTGATTTCTAGTTAGAGCCGTTTTCTTAGCATAGAACCTGCACCTTGAAGCCAATACTATACAGTTGTGAACCAAAGAACAAGAAAATGTAAACTCCGTCTCTGCTAACGAAAAAAAAGAGCTACAACAATAAACTAAAGTTCTTTTTTAACCCTGTCTCCTCTGAAATTATGTTATGTTCCTTCACCCTAGACGAAGGTGCATAACAGGAGTACTTACGCGTCTCGCAAAGTTTGACACCTCATACTGCCGAAAGCCATGCTTGTGAAGAATCCTCCGGGCGGATGCATACATGGCCGCTGTGACATCGTCACTGGGAAGGGTCAGTTCCCCGTGTTGCACCTGTTCAGTGGTGGAAAAAGTATTCACGTAAATAGTAGAAAAGAGAAAGAAAAAAAAGAAAGTATGCAGAATGTTTCAAATGTATAAAATGTATACAAATCTTTTGAAAATAGCAGATCTACAAGGTCACAATGTGTCGCATCACAGCACATTGCACTTGCCTACATGTATGTGTGATATGCGGCTGGACCAGTAGGCCAGCGGGCACCGCTAGATCGTCTATTTTCAAATGGCCAAAATGTATGGGTTGAAGTGGTCAAAATCTACAAAGTAACTAGTAACTAAAGTTCTAATAATTGTAGTGGATTAAAAGTACAATATCTGCCCCTGAGATGTACTGGAGTAGAAAGTTAAAGTCGAAATACTCAGTAAATAAATAAAACTACCTCAAAATTGTACAGCACCAGAGTAAATGTACGCAGTTACGTTACGCCACTGCACCTGTTTGAACAGCTGGGTACCTCTCTCCAGGGTCAGCTGGTACAGAGACACATGATCGTCACACAGCACCAGCAGCTCGGACAGCTCGCTCTCCCAGCGGTCAAGACTCTGTCCCGGCCGTCCGAACATGACGTCCACAGACACCCTCCCTGGGCACAGCCGCTGAGCCTCCGCAATGGTCTGTAAAGCCTGCTGGGAATTATGGTCTCTCCCCAGAATTCTCAAGTCCTCATCCTGTAAAGACTGTAGGATTAGAGTGATGAAAAAAGAAAGAAAAGAAGAAAAAAAACGATGAATCACGCAATTTGATCCTGAATTAAGCCAGTAGTAGTTTATTATTACTGATTATTCACCTGCACACCAATGGAGAAACGGTTCACGCCTGCTTGGCAATAGTCCTCTAACTTAGACTTCCCTACAGGCGTAGGGTTGACCTCGAGTGTGACCTCAGCCTCGTCTGAGAGAGCAGCATGTCTGGAAACTGTCTCCAGGACAGCGGCGATGGTAGACGGATGGGCGAGACTTGGAGTCCCACCACCGAAGAAGACAGATGTGATGCTAAAAGAAACATCATAATCAATGACGTGTGACGGTGTGAGTAGATCAAAGAAGACTTGACATTGGCATTAAAGATGAAATGTAAGATAAGATGATTTTGAGACAGACTAGTGAGTAGTGACTACTAGTTGAATAAATATCCATATAGACCTACCTGGACACCTGACTCAGTCGCAGTAATGTTTCAGTCTCTCGCTGAAGGCACGCCGTCATTACGGCATTATTGTCAGATTTAGGAATATACTTGTTGAAATTGCAGTAGGAACACCTTCTCAGACAGTAGGGCCACTGCAAGAGAGAGGAGAAAGTGACAGAGAGTTTGATCCAGTAGTCAAGTACAGACCAGATCTGTAGAGGGCGCTCTGAATACAATATTTTTATTCTATGCCCCAAAAAAAGTATATTATACAGAGAAGCCGGTCTGGAGAATAAACTTTCACCAGCACAAAACAGAATGGCAGTGGAATTTTTTACCCGTTGTTACAGCTTTCCTGCTAACGCACACTGGAACAGGGTTAGGAGTTTGACAGCTTGAGAGAGGTCGCATACATTATTGTACATTTAAATTATATTAGTTTAGTTGTGCCATTTTTTACAGTGATATGTGCGGTAATGTCACTGTGCCAACTCAACTCACATGCAGATAAAGCGAAGCCTCGTTCAGGACAGATTTCGAGCCTGAGAATTCTTCTGTCACTGTTTGAATTAAGTCGCTTCTTTCTATCACGGATGAGCACCGTCTTACATGTAAGGAGGGAGCAAATGCTGCTGTAAGCAATGCACGTGTAACCATTTTGGTCATATTTTAATTATTTTCTATAATGTATTTCCAGTATTGCCCTCGTAGGACCCTAGGATAGGACCCCGGAACCGTTCACATGGCGAACCAGGAAGAAAACAATAACAGTCTTCCAGTTTGAGCTTGTTCGTTACCCACTTTGACCACGCGGTGGTGCTGTTCGATGTAAGTAATTATCTTCTCCGACTCTTGTACGGTAACAGTACTGAAATGTATGCATGCTTGAGTTGAACGCTATAGTAGGCTACAGACCTCTTGGACTTACATGCTACCACATAGTTTTACCTTAAAGGTTCACTTTAGTGTAAGTGATACTTTCTGTTTTTTTGCTAAAAGGTTAAATTACTATTCTGATAGTAATAATCATTGCTATAGTGTTTGTTCAGTAACAGAGGTTTCCCTGTCTCTCCAGCTCTAATAGAATACTGGACCTTTAGAATAATACATTTTCAGGAAGCGACAAAATGACAGCGAAACAGGAGAGAGTAGCTATTTTTGAGGGCCTCTCCTATGTACAGGTTTAATGTTTTTTAGTTCAACTAGACTTGTACGTGCCGTGGGCCACGGCCTACTTGGGAACGACCATTACATCACCGGCTATTAAATCATTGCAACATGATCGAGTTAGACTTTAATATATTAGAGTTAGATTAATAGAGGTTACACGTAAAACATACCTCATGTATTAAGTTTGAGTCGTTGCATTGTCACAGAATGTGATGTATGATGATGTATGATAAGAGTGTGTGCCCCTCACTTCACTTCACACGGGTGTGATTTTTATACTCTTCCAGTTCCAATTTTGTCTGCTCAGCTCAAGTCATTTCTTTGTGTCATCAGTGTCACTAATCACTTAAAATTCCACTTGTTTAATCTGTATCCTGACTGCTGACTGAACAAACACTCTATAGCCTATAGCAATGTAGGCCTACTATCACAAATTACAATATAGAGCTTTTTAACACTTATTTTAACCAAAGAAAATCACTTACACTACCTTTAAATAAGAAACATTATACAAAACATTGGTAGAGGATGAACATCTCAAAAATACCATACTTTTTTTAACGACAGCACAGAAAAGGAAAAAAAATCAACAAAGAAACAAAAATCAGTGGTGGAGTGGTGCAACTCCGTGTGGGGGTCCCCGTGGGGTCTCCGGAGGTTCCAGACCCACAGGACCACAGCCAGGGTGCCGGCCCGGTTCCGGCGAGCTGTCCCACGTCCGAAACGGTAGAGAAATGAGAGAGTTACCATGTGGGGAACATCCAGACCCCCAGGAACGTGCCCAGGGGGGCAGGTCGATTCCGGCGCGCCGCCGCCCCACGTCCGAAACGGTTGAGAAATTGAGTTGAGTTACGGTGTGAGTGTCCCTCTACTGTATCCTGTACTGTACTGTACTGTACTGTACTGTACTGTACTGTACTGTACTGTACTGTACTGTACTGTACTGTACTGTACTGTACTGTACTGTACTGTACTGTACTGTACTGTACTGTACTGGCACACCCGAAAGCATCATATATACAGTTAATATGTGCGTGTGTGTTTGTGTGTGTGTTAGGTTGCGCACAGGGGGTGAAAAACAACCATGCTATTTTCGTGCTCAGACGCACCCAGCCAGCTACCCAGCCAGCCACACACATAGCTCCGTAAGGGAGTGGTTGCACCACTCACAAATAACTGTACATTCGGATACCAGGGAAGCACAGTAAACAATAGCATAGTAAGGCAGGAGCTATTCAACTTTTTTGTAAAGAGAAGGTCCAATGGCTTTCCACCAACCCTATCACTGTGTTATCATAATGAAGGAAAGACAATCACATGATACAAAGACATAAAGATGAGACAAAATCCAAAGAGCTATAGGCTATCTAATCTCTCTAAACCTTGTTTGACGGTTGCCTATATATTGTCTATAAGAGCACTACTGGCTGGAGTTCACTGGGGGACACAGCTAAAATATTATCATATGTCCAAAGATCAAACTGACTAGGATAATTAGATATTGACTTCCCTGATTACAGGCACAACATTGTCTAGATCTAGATTAGTAATAGTTGCACGAAGTTATCCTATATAAATCATATGATTACTGTAATAAAAAAAAACCTTTATGTTCTTTTATTTACTCTCTAAAGAGCCATTGCTGAGTTGCTAATTTTATCAATCACATTTGGTTGTATAATAATTCTAACATTTTATAGCACCTTCCATACATTATATAATCATGTATTGCATAATGAGTGCTTGATTATCTTTTTTCTTTTGTATAAAGAACTAATCAATAAATGAGCATGTGCTCTCTGCCAGCCTCATGCCCTCAGGATATTTTCCACCAAATTTGAAATCTGGTGCCCAATCAGAGAAAGAGAGAGATGGAGAGAGAGAGAGAGAGAGAGAGAGGGGTTGAAAGAGAGGGGCGAGGGTAGGTATTTAAAGCCATTGATTGAACATTTGCATGCAACAGCTTTGCAACAAGTGAATGAAAGCGTCAGTGCAAACCTGCCAAATGGATAAAAGAAAGAAAGGTGAGTTTCCTTTGTACCAGTTATGAATAATTTTGACATACACACTATTTTAATTTCATTAATTATTTATGTATTCACCTGTTTTTGTTAGTTTTCACAGAACCTGAACTGAGGCTTATGGTGATCGGCAGCATTGGATCATCTCCGTTTCTATGTACCAATGCAATACTTGGTAGGCATCTGTTTTCTAAAGACACCACCAGCATTCCATGTGCAACAAAGTTCACTGGAGAGTTGGCTGGGCGACGAGTGGCTGTGATCAATGGACTGAACATCTATGAAAAAGACATATGCCAAGCCAAGAAGACAATGGAATTGAAGAGGTCCATGTGTTTGAGCATCCCTGGTCCTCACGCCCTGCTCATTGCATTTGACCTGGAGAAGATCTCCCCAAATGACATGTGGACCCCAAAGCTTGTGATGAGACGCTTTGGAGATAAATGTATCTGTCATTGCATGGTCCTCTTGGCTTACGGAGGAAACCCGGATAAAGTAAAACTGAATGACAAGGTGATGGAACTAATAGAGATGTTTGGGGGACGCTACCATGTCTTCAACAAGAACTGCAGGGATCGCAGCCGGAGCCGGGAGCTTCTGCAGAAGCTCGAGCAGATGGTGAAGTCTTTGGGGGGCGACCACTTCTCCAATAGGAGCTTCCGTACGGCGGAAGACAGTGTGAAGAAAGAGGAGAAGAAACTTAGACAAGAGAAGGAGCTAGAGACAGAGAAGGTGTGGACCGAACTGGAGAAACAGTACAACAGGGAGGGCTTGAACAGGCAGAAAGAAGCCTACAACATTGCTGTTGGGGAAGAGATCAGAGCCCGGGCAGAAGTGGACAACGACTGGCTCAGAGTCTCCCGGGCCAGAGGGCTGGGAATGGGCTTTTGTGCTGGGGTTGGCATGGGCGTCCTAGTGGGGGCTGTGGCCGGCGCAGGGATGATGGTTCTGTATGGGATAATAGGTGGTGCTGTGGGGGGTGCAGCGGGAGGTGCAGCCCAGGTGGCCATAAAACACATGGATGACAGAGTTGCACCTCCTGCCAGGCTCAACTTCAACTCCATCTTCATTAATCGCTTCTTCTCTGCATCTCCTCGTCCAGGAGAGGGATAAACAAACGTGATTACAATGAACAGTGTTGCATTTCATGTGATCTCTTATGTGGGAACAAAGTGTTAAGTCCGCACACAGCTCTGCTCCACAGTGTTTAATTTATTTTAAAACACTGGCATTGATTTAAAAAACACAGGTGTAGTTTCGGCCATGGTTGGCCTTCATCAGGTGACAAGATCAATGACAATGACAGCCTCCCCTATATGGTCGTGGGTCACGTCACGTGGCCGACGAGAACTGCCCTGTTTTCTTGTCCGTGTTTGTGAAATTGTGTTTGTTAAATCAATGCCCTTGTTTTAAATTAAATTTAACTGTGGAGCAGAGCTGTGTGCGGACTTCTCTCTTTTACATTACCTATTGTCCAGCACCAGCAAGGGACTGGATGTGCGCAAACTGCACAACCTGCCTGTTTTTAACAAAGTGTTAAAACATGTTAATTTATATCATGCACTTTTGGTACGTTGCTGTGGTTTCTTACATGTTCTGGTCAGATTCAAAACTGGATTTAGAAAATGTGTAACTTTAATTAGCCTTAGATCATTTCAAGTTTACATGCAGATTTTAACTAGATTGTTTAGCAATGGTTACTAGTTCTGTAAATCTCTCAATCTCTCTTTAGTTTTGTATTGCACTGGTTGACCTCCCCCGACAGTGGTCACTAGCTGTGTACATAATGCTTTGCGGGGTGGAGTCTTAACCTAGATGCCATTGTTTAAAGTACTGCCCCTTTCCCAAACAACACACACCTACATGTAAGTATACACCTGCCATAGTCCATTGTACTGTCTGAATTATCCAGAAACAGAGACTATATGTGGACAGCTGGTATAGGTAAGGTAAACTTTGTCATCCTCTTACAAGCTTATTTTATCAGTAGTTTGTAATTCTCTTTTTTAAAACTATACTTGTGTTCTGTCTTGATAATGATTAAACCATGAAGAAACTGAAACTAAAAAACGATTAAACTGTTGTTTAGAAATATTTTTAGAATCTTTATGTTCACCACATTATTGTTGAAATTTACACATTTTCATTGTATTTGAAGTAAAGAAAAAGGTATCATGTCTTGTGAGAATTATTCAAAAGAATTCATTAGCAGTAACCTGAAAGATCCTTTGTGTTGTGACTACCTGTTCTGCCGCATACTTTAAATCCTGAACAGTCAGTCACTCAGCGTCATCTTTCTCTCCAACTTCCTCTTACGAACCAAAATAATTCTATCCATTTCGATATTTGATAAATAAAACAGCACTGAACTGTGGTATAGTGCATAGTGCAACTACATTGTTAGAGGGTTAACATTTTACAAACGTGCCCTTCACGGCCATTAAAATGAACATAGAGTACATGTCATTCCTTTTGTGTAATACCATTATGTAACAGGAGGTGGAATGCTGCCCTATACAGCCCAGGGCATAAGTTCAACTGTGCTGAACTGAAAACTGTTGATCTGATTGATTTTGCTCTAGTGCTCTACTGTAAATGCTTATGAGTGCAAAAATAAACAGTTATTCTAAACTGAAAGAAAATCTTTCACAAATATTTGTTCAAAAACTGTTACAAGAATGTATACTTACCGTACTATTATTGTTTCTTAATATATACATTCCTACATGGTATTCAAATACATTCATTCACAGTAGGTTTGCTTTCAACAAGATACATTTGAGCTTGATTGTTTTCTTTGAAGCCAAGTTAAATGTGTATTCATCTCAAGTCTATATTTATATTGGTTTGAGCTTCATAACACATTTTCAACTATGTGGGATCTTTTTAATCAGTGCTTAATCAAAGTGTGAAGAAAGATCTGGCTACTGTATGCGAGACATATTTCTATTGGACATTCATAACTTTCTGTAACAAACTGGGAAACCTCTATGTGCCTTCCTGTCTGAAGGAGCAGAGAGATGTCACTGATGAGTCATCTTGAACAGCATACTACATTATTATACGTTGTTTAATATTAGTATTTATAATTCACAATAGTCCTTTTCACTTTTATACAATTATTTCCCAATACATTGCATAATTAATTACTCATGATATGGGAGCTGAGCAGAGACATGTAGCGCTGCCACATTCTGTCCTATTTGTCAATGCTGGTTTGTAAAAGGCATTGTCTGTCCTTTCCAGGGTATGGCGTCTACGATAGGCCTCCTCCCAGAGAAGCACTTCTTGTGTCATCTGTGTATGGACATTTTCATCAGCCCAGTGACCATACCATGTGGACACAGCTTTTGCAAGACTTGTCTCTGCCAGTATTGGACCCGTCACCAGTCTTACTGCCCCGAGTGCAAGAGAGTATTTACTCAGAGGCCTGGCCTCAGTGTCAACCACATCCTGGCAGATGTATCAGACAATTTCAGGAAGTCTCGACCAGAGAAAACACCTGTCGAGGAGATGGTAACTAGAATCTTGCTGCCATTTCTTCTCCTCCATAAAGCTATCAAAATAGTATAACATACATTAACCTGATATGTCTGTCATTGCTCATTTGTGTCTTGCTTTATTCCTTCACACAAACACGCACACACGCACGCAGGTATATGTTGAGCAACTGATTCAAGAGAGACTACAGAAAATAGAAAGGATCAAATGCTCTCTACAGCTCGTAAAGGTGCGTTCAAAACTACGTTATGAAAACACAACTACATTTTTTAAATTTCATATTGATAATATTATGATATAATGATGATGACCATGTTGTCCAATCAGACCTCTTGTCACCGAGAGGTGCGTGAGAGCCAGAGAGTGTTTTCTGCCCTGGTGAATGCCATGGAGAAGAGCCACAAAGCGGTCGTGGTGGCAATCGAGGACAGGCAGAGAGAGGAAGAGAAGAGAGTAGAAAAGTTTGTGAAGGAGCTCGAAAAGGAGATCATGGAACTGATGAGGAGCGAGAACAACGAATCTGTGTCTGAGCTACACGACGATGAAGGAGACGACGAGAAAAAGGTTGAGCACTGTGCAGTAGCATTCGGGGAGTCATGGTTGTGATAGACAAAAAGTGTAGTACTGTACTGTAGTACTGTACTTAAGTTCAATTTTGAGGTACTTTTACTGGACTAGTATTTCCAATTTTCAATACATCTCAGAGGCAAATATTGTACTTTTTCTACACTACAATTATTTGAAAACCGTAGTTACATATACATTTCACATTTTTTATGCATTTGAAAACTCGTGAAATTGGACCTTCTGTATAATTCTTTCTACTTTTGATACTTTAAGTAAATGTATATACCTTACCAATACCTTTACTCAAATACATTTTGAATTCCAGACTTTTACTTGTAACAGAGTTACTTCTACATTTCAGTATTGATACTTTACTTAAGTAAAAAATCACACCCGTGTGAAGTGAGGGGCGAAAATATATTAAAGTCTAACTCATGTTGATTAGGTGATGTAAGATGTAAAACAAACGGTGCCAACACAAACATTAAACGCCATTAACAATAAAGAGACAATATGACGTAATGAGTTACATTTTTCCCTTCATTGTCAATGGCGTTTACAAAACAAACATTGAACTAAAGACAAACATTAAACCTGTGTATAGGAGGGGCTAGCACACCTCAAAAATGCGAGTACTTTTTCCACCACTGTAAATTGCTACACTCAAAGTAATATCCTGCTTGTATATTACACAACACAGGGCATCACTTCAAGTTCCAACATATGCCCCTATAATATGAAGGATTGGTCCAAGGTTACAATAGAAGCTGATCCTTGTCTTGGGCTCACAAGACGAGCCCTTTCGGAGGAAATGGATAAGATAAGGGGGGAGGTGAACAGGCTCTGCAAATCAGGTTAGTGACATTTTTTGCATGGCCCATATATGATATCTCACTCAACTCATGTCTTTTAACATAAATTATTGTGCTTCTCATTGGCTGTGTAACCCAGATTCTACTGTATTGTTCCTATATCTCACTAAGATTTCAATTATTTCGTTTGCAGAACTAAAGCGAATCGAAAAATACTCAGGTAAGCATTGGGTGCAGGGACACGAACCAAAGTTTTGTTATGTTGTATTACCTGATAACAGTTGCTTGACTTCCCTCTGCATGTCTTTCTGTCCTTCATTCTGTCTCAGTGGACATTAACCTGAGTCCTAAGACGGCCCACCCTGCCCTGTGTGTCTCAGATGACAGAAAAGAGGTGAGACACACAGACAAGCTCCAGGAGGTGCCCGAAAATCCCAAGAGGTTCGACCGCGTGGCTAACACCCTGGGCAAGGAGAGCTTCAGCGGCGGGAGATATTACTGGGAGGTGGAGGTGGGGGAGAAGATAGAGTGGAGTCTCGGCGTGGTCAGACAGTCTGTGAACAGGAAGGGCAAGTTCACCGTTTGTCCGGCCAACGGCTACTGGACAGTGAGCCTGAAGCCTGGAGGCCAGTACGTGGCCAACACGTTGCCCGTCACCCTGCTGGCTTTGGGACAGAAGCCCACGAAGATTGGCGTGTTTTTGGATTACAGAGCGGGCCACGTGTCCTTCTACTGCGTAGACACTGGGGTCCACATCCACACCTTCACGGATACCTTTAGTGACAGACTCCATCCTTTCTTCAGTCCTGGGCGCCTGTACAGTGGCAAAAATACTGCCCCCTTAAAGATTATCTCCAGTTGCTGCAGCATCTGAACTTTTAGGAAATCTTCAGACTCTACATATTATATTTATATATTAATTTATAATTTTTTTATTTTATTCAGCTTCAATCATGCTATTTATTAAGATAATAACAATGAAGAATGGCCCACCGCTGACCCATTCCACTCCAGAACATTACATAACTATTTTCAACCTCTCTTTCATGAACATGAGCACAAAGGTAAGGAGCAACATAAAGCACATGTACTTTCTTCAACGTGAAGCTTCAGTGGAACCCACAAAATGGCAGTACAGGAGAGAGAAGGCGAGATGAAACAGAGAGAGAGAAAAGGCTCACATCATGGAACAAGAGGGCCCGAGATGAAAAAGAGGAGAGAATGGGTTGTTGGGTTGGATGGATGGTGGGGTGCAGGGTATGGGTGGGACAGAGGTTGCAGAGGAGCGGGGATGGAGGGCACAGCAGAACAGCGGGGCATTGTGCTCGCACACCAGGCACTGGAAGACACACTCGGACACATTCACGCATTCACACACTGACTCGGGCGCGCACAGAAGCGCGTGCTTCTGCCCACCGCACCACACAGTCTTGTGCTGGCATCTCGGAGGACAGCCCCCTCTCTCAGTCCAGTCCTGGTGTGTCGAAGCCGATCAGCACCTCTCTGCTTCAGTTCACCTGACCCTCTTGAGCGAAGATCCTCTCAGGGCCATCACCATCAACCTGCTCCAGGCACTCACAACGAACTTACTGGACCATAGGACTGGAAGACTAAAACCAAACTCTGGACCATCACCAAGGGAAGGCGTTTGACTCCAGAACGCTTAATTTGAGGTAAATCTCAAGCTGTCTCATACCGTACCAACATCTAGTAGTCAACTTTGGGGGGGAAATGACAGAGTAGAACTTTGTTTTAGTTATTTCAAAGCACAAATGTGTCATCATATGTAAATATGTATTCCCTCTTCCAGCATTGAATCTATATGCTTACAGTTTTAACCCAATGCTAAATGTGCTATACAAGCAGAAATTAAGTATATGAATTGATGTGCTATAAAGAGATGAGTTGATTCACAGTATTGGTAAAAGACTGTGACAGGTCGTCCTGGCCCACTCTACGAGTCTCCATGAAAGCTGCTTGTGTTCAGAATCTCCTCATGTTTTTCTGAGATTATCCACTCACCCGGCCAGGCGTAGCTTGACACCCACAGCTGTGTGTCAAAGGAAGCCATTCTCTTTGCTCTTCACTGGAATCCACTCACCATGGCCCTCCCAGCTTGTTTTCCAAATATTTATGATAAATATATGCTCCATGATCTTTTAAAATCTTACTCGTGTTATGCTAATTGTATCAAGTAGTAATCCTGTTAAGAGTCATTCATATTTGTTGCTATTACTATGGTGTGCACTGCTGTGCAGCACTACTTGTGTAGTGGACAAAATGTACTCAAGAGCTGGAGTCTAACCAGCTTTCCGTTTTTCTGTTTCAGGTACCCGCCCTCGTCTGCCCCAAACTGACCTCAGCAGCTCTCTGACCCTATCACAGGGGGTCCAGTGGACCAGAGTCTACCACACATTTCCAGCCGTATAGAGTGCCCTGACCTAATCACGACTCTTCTCTGGACTATAGTCGGGCCTTGGTGCGGCAAGGAGAGAGACAGATTTCATATAGCCAAGACGAAGCTAATTGATCCAGACTACACCTGTTGCCATGGCAACCACAGGCATGCAGTTGATGGGCCTTATCCTGTGCATCATAGGCTGGGTTGGTGGGGCACTAGTGTGTGCCATGCCCATGTGGCGAGTCACTGCCTTCATTGGTAACAACATAGTGGTGGCTCAGATCATCTGGGAGGGCCTTTGGATGACTTGCATTGTGCAGAGCACAGGTCAGATCCAGTGTAAGGTGTACGACAGCATGCTGGCCTTGCCCAGTGACATGCAAGCTGCCCGGGGTCTAACGGTGCTCTCCATGTTGATGTGTGCCCTGTCTTTGGCTCTGGGTGTCGTAGGAGTCAAGTGCACCAAGTGCATTGGTGTGAACAGCCTAAAGGCCCGTGTCGCTCGCATCTCTGGTGCCATCTTCGCCATCGCAGGCTTCCTGTACCTTGTGCCCATTTGCTGGACTGCCCATGCCATCATCAGGGACTTCTATGACCCACACGTAGCAGCGCCACATAAGCGTGAGCTGGGCCCGGCCCTTTACGTCGGCTGGGTGGCCTCTGCCTTGATCCTTATAGGGGGGTCCCTGCTCTACGCTGGATCCAGTCCTCCTGGCATGCCTGGCTCTCCCACCTTCAGCAGTGGAGACAGCAGTCCACGTAGGGCTGCCTCACAGGTCAAAGGTTACGTCTGAGTGCGCACATTTTTTTTGAATACCCCAGACCCACAAATCCACTCTGACCAGTGAAAAATGAAAAACCTTTCTCTCCCTCTCTCAATATTCCTCTTTTTAATTATTTGATATTTAATGTTGCCATTTTGCCATTTTCCATGGAAAGCTGCAGGAGGCTATTTGGGGAAATCTGAACTCGTTTTATTATTTCATACGCATGTCCTCCGATAACCTTGTTTGCTCTGTTTGTCAGTGTAAAATACAATAAAGTCTTCAGTCTTCCAATTCCTCCGAAGGAGAAAATTGTGTGTATTATGTGTGTCTTATAAACAGTAGGTCTTCTTTTAAAAGCAGTTTCTACAGCACATGTTTTATTGAATGGCTTGTTGCATTGCATGTGTTTCTCATTCATGTGAACAATAATGAGTAGTGCTGTGTTGATTGGGGCAGAACAATAGAACAATAGGGATGTGTTTACGTTTGTCTGTGGTGCCATACTGTTGACAAGTGTCTGTGTGTGTGTGTGTGTGTGTGTGTGTGTGTGTGTGTGTGTGTGTGTGTGTGTGTGTGTGCTCGTGCGTGCCTGCGTGCGTGCCTACGTGCGTGCGGGCGTGCGGGCGGGTGTGCGTGCTGGCAAGAGAGAGAAAGCGTGTGAGAGAAAGAGAGAAATTATGTGCGTAAATTGTCTTTAGCCCGATTATTCTCCACGATCCAGACATCCAGTAATGAAGAAATAGCAATAATAATAATAAAATAATAATGTTAATCGTTGTCCCAAGATTACAAAGACTTACAGACGGAGCCAGACCAATAAACCAAACACACAATCATGACACTCTTCTGACAATGGAAGACAATATCATACTATATATATATATACATAATATATATATATATATATATATATATATATATATATAAGATCCTTTGAAATGCAGAAAAATGTAACCGAATGAAATACAAAGTGTGAGTCTGTGTGTCTTTGTGTAAGCATGTGATGTGGGATGATCTTAGCTCACTATGGAGCATATCTTTATTCATGAGACATTGTTGAGATCTCTCAGCGTCTTGTGCTACATTTCTTTGATTTGTTCATGATCCCTATTTATTTAAAAAAATCCAGCTAATTCATATTAACCACGTATAACTTTGTTCTATTGATTATGAGGACATTATTAACACATATCATCAGCAATATATAATGGTTATTGGATTTCAAAATTTCAATGGTTTGTACTTTTCTAGTTGACAAGGCAAGGAGCACGGCAGTTTTATTTGTATAGCACATTTCAACAACAAGGCAATTCAAGGGGCACCCCATGGCCCAGTGGTCCAGGCGCGCACGCTGGCCTATACTAGTGGTCCAGGCACATGCCACATATATAGGCACTCTGGCCCATGACGGCGTGTCATGCGTTTGAGTCATGTGTTCATGACGGCCTTTGCTGCATGTCTGGTGTCTCCCCTCTCCCTCCCTCTTTCCTGTCCGTCTTGTAATTATCAATAAAGGCAGAAAGGTCAAAAACAAATCTTAAAAAAGGCAATTCAATGTGTTTTACACAGAACATCAAGCAAAGGAAACACAATTGAAAAATTATGAAATTACATTTGGATGCATAAAACAAGTAAAAATGTAGATAGAGTCACAGTGCAGATAGAGAAAAAAGAAAAACTAGAAAAAGTGCCCCTCGGGGCACAGGTCTCCACCAGGGCAGGTCAGGTTGTAGCCTCCTGCCTGGTGGCGCTATAATAGGCCAATGTGAAAAGGGTGCCATTTGTTCTTGCCTTTGAAGGCAATTGGATGATTTGAGGCATTTTGTAACAAAAAAGTGTCTTGCAAAAATCCATCTGTTGGTGGCGCTATAACAGGCCAATGTGATAAGGGTGGGTATATATTCCTCAGCCTAGTAGGAAAGTGCGTGAAAGATTTCACGTAAATTGCACGCTGCGTTCATGATTTGAGGATTTTTGTTCAAAACTGGCCAGTCCTGCAAACTTTGAAAGCCAATGTTAGCCAATTAGGATGGAATATGAAATATCGGACAGATCTGCCTTGAGCACATGACTATAGAGATACTGTGTAACGATTTGCGGGATTTTTGGACAAAATCTGGAGGAGTAATAGCAAAAAATGTGTTTTACAAAAGTCGGCCTCCTGGTGGTGCTATAACAGGCTGTTCTGGAAAATTTGGGGCAGAGGTTCATCATTGGCATCTAGGGAATGTGTGTGCAGTTTTGCATGGAACGGTGCCGAGATTAGCTGGTAACGGACGGACACACACACACAGGGGGCGACTGTGGCTCAAGAGGTAGAGCAGGTCGTCCAATGATCCATGGGTCGGCGGTTCGAATCCCGGCTCCTCCTGGCTACATGTCGAAGTGTCCTTGGGCAAGACACTGAACCCCAAATTGCTCCCGATGTGCTGGTTGGTACCTTGCATGGCTTCCGCCACCATCGGTGTATGAATGTGTGTGTGAATGGGTGAATGTAATGCACAATCTATGTAAAGCGCCTTGGATAAAGGCGCTATATAAATGCACCATTTACACACACACACACACACGGACGGACGGACGGACGGACGGGCACACGGACGGACGGACGGAGTGCAAAACATACAACAATTACAACAATAACTCAAAGTGGCAGACAGAAAGATCTTTACTTGTGTTTTAAAAGAAATAAGAGTGTCAGCAGTCCTGCAGTTTTCTGGGAGTTTGTTTGTTCCAGATACATGGTACATAACATAATGCATAAAAACTAAATGCTGCTTCGCTTATTCTTGGTTACAGGGACAGGAAGCAGGCTTTTCCCAGATGACCTGAGAGGTCTGGATGGTTCATGATATTGTACAAGTACAAGATCAGAAATGTTACCGTATTACTGTAGATTTATCAACTCTAATAAGCTAGCCCATAATGGTGACAGCATACTTGGCTCCCGTTCATTTTCTGCCACCGTCCTTTTGTAACGGCTGAGGGCAGAGCACTGACAATGTCACTGTACTGAGCATTACAACACCACGATGACAATGGACACTAGTGTTCCAAGTACCAGGTAGTGACTCATGTATGACCTAAGTAGGCCTATATACCAATGTTGGAAATAAAGTAATGCTGTGAATACAGTAAGGCAGTTTGTGTCATTGTGTGCAGATAGAGCATGAAAACTGCACTATGGGCAATAAACAAGCAGAGCAACATCTTGCAGGAGCTTCCAATGGAGTCAGTGTACATTCTGTACCAATAGCAGTAGACTACACAAAACAGGCAATGTTTTAGGGGAAATCTGCATGTCCTCCGATAACCTTGTTTTGAATGAAAACATATTAATGTATTGTATACCTATTATTAAATTGATTGAGCCACAATTCTAAACATCTTATAATTTTGAATTAAACATTGAGTCATTCCAGGACATATAATGCCATGTTTTCAGCATGTTTTCTATTCTTCAATAAAATATATTATTTATACACAATTTAGCCTATACCCCTTAAATGTATAGGAGTGTTATTCTATTTTAGAAATAGAACAACCTCCTGTGGACAGGTGTTAATACACTGTAAGTGTAAGCAATGCATCTGGTTCATCCAATGTGATTGTGATGTCCATGTCAAATAAATAAACATAAACTGCTACACTAGAAATTAGAACAGAGCCTTAATTGGTAGTACTATACTAGTCATTGTTGGTGGTGACACATGGCATGACACAACACAAATGTAGCAGCCTATGCCGGTATGTCAAAATGTCTCAAATGATTTTCTCGTGAATTTCTTTAATACAATTAGCATTTCTTTCATTTGTTATAACTAGAGGAACATGCCAGTGGAGAATTTAATGTATTAAACTAAACTTTCCTGTTGGGAATATACACAAATATAGAGGTAGCCGTAGCCCGTAGATATAAGAGAAATAGGGCAGCATCCTTTGAGTTGCAGTGACAAGATTACATTTACTGAACAATGTTGATTGATTGATTGATTGATTGATTGATTGATTGATTGATTGAATACTTTATTAAGAGTTTGCATAAGTACAGAGGTAAATTTGACAATGATTGTTAAGGATAACACAAAAAGCCATAGGGGCTTGTTTCCAATTTGGTCCTGTGTATTCAGTTCATCAAGATGGTATGGGCGGCCGAAATTAGTTTTCTCAGACGGGTGGCTGGCATCTCCCGTAGAGATAGGGTGAGAAGTTCAGTCACACATGAGAGACTCAGAGTAGTAGAATCGCTGCTTCTTCGCTTGGAAAGGAGCCAGCATAGTTCGGGCATCTGGTAAAAATGCCTCTCAAGCGTCTTCCTATAGAACGTTGGGGCGACTGTGGCTCAAGATCTAATAGTAATCTCAGCAAGGCAAATGGCTTCTTGGTTAGAGTGGGTGACAATGTTATCACACGTAAAGATGAAATTACCTACCTAGGTTCCATCCTGGAGGCTAATCTTTCCGGTGATAAAATGGCCACCAACGCAATCAAAAAAGTCAACCAAAGAACAAGATTCCTTTACAGGATCTCCTCACTGGTCGACAAAAACACCTTGAAGACCTTAACAGGAGCCCTTGTACAAGGCTTCTTTGACTATGCATGCACCTCCTGGTACCACAGCACCTCAAAGGCCCTTAAAACTAGGCTCCAGACCTCCCAAAACAAACTGGTCAGGCTCCTACTTGGCCTCACCCCCCGAACCCACCTCACCCCTGCCCACTTTGACAGACTGGCATGGCTTAGGGTCGGCGACAGAGTACAGCATCTTGCAATGGGTCTGGTCCACAAGATTCGATACTCCACCAAGATACCCATGTACCTGTGTAGATACTTCCTTAATGTTAACGAAGTCCACACCCACAACACCAGAGGGAGTGCAACGAATCATGTTCAACCCAGATTCGGCACAAACAAGGGACTTATTTTCGCTCCTATGCCACCAAAATGTGGAACGCCCTACCAACAGTCATTAAGACATGCGAATCCCTTGACTCCTTCAAAACCGCTCTCAAAGGGCACTTACGGATGGCTGCAATTCGAAACTGGCCCCCGTAAAATCTGAATCCCCCCCCACCGCCCCCCCCCCCCCCTTTTTCCCTCACTGTATATGTTTCTTTTCCCTTTTTACCTCCATTATGATGAATTCCTGTACTGTTCTTTGTCTATATAGAAGTGTCTATTTGTACGTCTCTAAATGTTTTGATGATTTGAACATGGTGGACCCTGTTGTAAACAAGTGTAATGCTTAATTGGGTCGTCCACTCACAGTTAACAGCCTTTGTATTGAGTTTGTGCTTAAAATGTACTGTAATTCTGCAAACTGTTAATAAAATTTTCAATCAATCAATCAAAGAGGTAGAGCAGGTCGTCCAATGATCCATGGGTCGGCGGTTCGAATCCCGGCTCCTCCTGGCTACATGTCGAAGTGTCCTGGCAAGACACTGAACCCCAAATTGCTCCCGATGTGCTGGTTGCATGGCTTCCGCCGCAATCGGTGTATGAATGTGTGTGTGAATGGATGAATGTAATGCACAATCTATGTAAAGCGCCTTGGATAAAGGCGCTATATAAATGCACCATTTACCATTTTAACGTCGCAGTCCCGCCCCCTTTCATGACGACACCAGGCCCAGGAAATAATTCCCAATGCATTTTCCCCATAGACATTTCAAAAAGTATTTATTTAAAGACCTTTTAAGCGTCGTACGAAACCAACTCGAGTCGTGACAAATCATGACAACAAACACAATATTTTGGACCAAACAAATAATTACAAAGAAGAAAAACAACAAAAAGTGTGTTGTAACCTGCCGTTTTTTAATTCTTTCTAATTATTTGTTCGACCCAAAACATTGTATTTATTGTCATGATTTGTCACGACGAGAGTTGGCTTTGTCCGCGGCGTAAACGTCTTTAAATAAATACTTTTTGAAAAGTCTATGAGGAAAATGAACGGAGAATTATTTTCCGGGTCTCTCGAGGGGGCGGGACTGCGACGCTCTATAGGGAGGTCCTCGATGCACGTCCCACTGGAAGGAGACCCCCGGGCAGACCAAGGATGAGATGGAGAGATTATAACTCCAAAATGTTCTGCGATCCCACAGAATTAAGTTACTAATGTTGCTCTGTAGAGGGAAGTCTGGAGCTCTCTGATGGAGCTGTTTCCCCCGTGACCCGACTACTGATAAGCGGATGAAGATGGATGGATGGAAGATGGTATGGGGATTAAAAAATATCCTAAAACCTCAAAATTCACAATACATTCACAATACATACAACTGATACAAGATTATATATATATATATATATATATATATATATATATATATATATATATATATATATATAATATAAAGTAGTACGTGAAGTCGTGAACTGTTTTTTTTTTTTTAGAGAAGAGAGATTTTTTAGTCAAGTAATCAGTACAGTCGTCAAACGCTAGAGGGAGCAAAATTCCCATCACATTCAGTAAACACTGATTGGCTAACAACGCCGGAAACAGGAAGTAGGATAACTTTACAGCTGTGCTAGGAGGCTAACAGCTATCAAGCTAATCTATCGGTGAAAAAACAACAGTCTTGGCTGAAGACTAAAGTCACTCCACCGTCTGCGGTTGTCTGCGACTTGGATCATATCATGGGGAAAGGCGGCGGCACGTTCGATCGACTGCTGGGTAAAATATAATTATGGACATGCTTTGTATCTTGTTTAGTTTGGTGATGAACGAGGAAAAAGTGCGATGTTTCAGCTCTGTATTGTTATGACAGGGCAGCTAAGGCGCTGGGCTCAGTGGGCTGGGGCTCCCACTGTCAGCCAGGCCACATACTAGCTGCTACTGGCTAGCGAACACAGCTATTGTTTAGGGTTGGAGGCCCGAATTGGATAAAATTCATCTGCAAACTTATTCGTAGCCGACATTTATATTTAAAGTAATTGTCTGGATAGCGATCGTCGATGTAGTTTCCACCCTTGTTGTGTTACATGACATAAAAACGAGTCGTTGCAATCTTTGTACTGTCGAAGCCTCGGATCAAGTCTATCGATTTTGATATTTGCATACATCTATGAATCGGTGATATGCAAATATCACAATCGATCAAATGCAGCTATGATTGATATTCTTGATCCAAGGCTAGTCATGGATCAAGACGTTGCTCATTGTGTCAACTACTGTGATATAACTAAACGGTTAATGGTTGAACCAGCTCATATCAAGCAGATGAAGATGCCATAACAGTCATTAATAGAGACTGATGCCATCCATGTAGCAGCGCTGTGAACATTTAACAAACAAGGGCTTATTAATGGTTTCAAACACAGGTTCAATTGGTGTTTGTCAGTTTTAGTTTGTGTAACAAATGGCTAATGAAAAAAGCTTTTTATGTAACTGCTGTTTAATTAACCTGATGAATTAGTAATTACCCATGCCAACGCCCAACGAGGCCTTAGTTGCTTTTATGAATATTGTTTGATTGTTTGATAATCGATTGCATAAGAGAATGCATTGCTAGTGTTCACGTGGCTTAGAGAGATGTGTCACTGACTGTCCAGAACATTGTTGGTCAACATTAAAACAATGCTTGGCTTCGTAGTTTAGCTGTCAAACTAGTTAATGACATACTATTTCGTATTACTAATGAACACAGGCCAGGCGCACAATGTATCTCTTTGTAAAGAAGTGAAAGAACATGAATATTTTCGGTGTTCTTTAACTCGTGAGAGCGTAAAATTATTGTTAAATGTCCACATTACTTAATTTACAGTCTACACAATTAGAGAATGAAGAAAATGTGTTATTTTGATCAATATTTGCCTATTATCTCTCCTATAGTACCACATCATTGCTGGATAACAAAATATTCCACATATGGACCATGATATGAAAAGGGTTGAAAACCACAGCTGTAATACATTGCCGAAATCTTGTAACAAAAAAAGATGTTCACACACGAAGTACACAACTATTATAACATCACAAGATGGAGGGTTTTTGTCATGCCAGGTATAGTATTTATTTGATCTTTGGCAGACTTTAGTTGACCCCTTGGTGTTTTTGCCATGCTGCTTCAGATAAAGCCACCAGTCAACTTCTGCTGGAGACAGACTGGGAGTCCATCCTGCAGATCTGTGATTTAATTCGACAAGGAGACACACAGTGAGTGATAATGTTATTGTTTCACTTCCCTAGACATTATGCAGCTGACACGGTTAAGCAGCAACGTTTTGGTCGGTCAGACCTCCATCGGCTATAGATGAAGGCTTAACCGATGAAGGTCTGACCGACCGAAACGTTGCTGCTTAAATACAATTCTGTAAGTGAAGACAGTGTGCAGGATTCCAGTTTTTTCCTACTCTTCCAGTTCATTTATCTGACACACCTGTCGCCGTATATGTGCATAAGGACTTTTTGTCTTTTGAGTTTTTAAGACAAATATTAATAATGTTGAATAATGCCTCATCACCCGTCTCTTAAAAACTAACAGTGCTTTTTTTTTTACTACAGAGCTAAATATGCAATCGGCGCCATCAAGAAGAAACTGAATGACAAAAATCCACATGTTGCCCTCTATGCCCTTGAGGTAGGTGGGGTACATAGTGTATTTTGAAGTGATTCATTTTGCACAGCCTTTGGAAAAGACAGCTGTCTGACACTTTTAGTAACTGGATATATCTGATTGTTATTCATTATCAGTTTATAGTTCTATAATTTTATTTCTATTCTGAAAAGAGCCTTGTTAGACTAACAGCCTTATCACTGAGGCTGCATTTAGGATCTTGTGGTCGTTTGTTCATCTTTTAACCAAGAACTGAGGCTGATTCGACAAATCATCTGTCGGGTGGAAACCTCTTTTTCAACTTTTCAAACTTTTCAGGATTCAAATAAAAAAATAGCAAAAGTAGCAGATCTATAGGGTCAAAACGGATCGCTTTGTGCCTCGTTTAGACCTTGTAGATCTGCCACTTTTGATGCTTTTTTATGCTTTTGTGTGATGCTGTATCAAGTAGGGTGTTAAATTACGGGGAAATAAACGTGTGTTGCTATATATAGAGCTTAAGATAATGCTTTCCCGGTTTTAATTATGTGTTAATGTTGTATTCCGCTAGGTCCTGGAGTCTGTGGTGAAGAACTGTGGTCAGACCATCCATGATGAGGTGGCCAGCAAACTGACCATGGAGGAACTAAAGGATCTACTCAAGGTGACCTTTGTCCCGTTAATAGGTTCCCTCATTATACTTTGGACCTAATCCCCTCAACCTATTCACATCACTCAACCCAATGTTTACCTGTAACAAATCTACCACTGTCCAGTTCTTACATAGACCCACCCACACATTTGCATTAGCTTTTACATTTGTTTAAACCTGTCTACTACCAGTCTACTTTCACTGTTAACTTGCAATAGTTGTAGAATGTGAAGCACGTTTGTCAAAACATTTGGACCATACTGTCATCAGCCTGCTGAAAACAATCCAATCCCCCCCACTGCCCCCAAACTATGATATATGATTATTATGATATAGTACTTTATTGTCAGTTCACACTGAAGTTTGTCTTGCGACCCAGCAGCCATGTATGCAGAACACACATTTGACATACTGTAGCACAAAAAACAAAACAATATTACATACATAAAGACATGAAGACAATGGCAATGTCCACCGCTTGGATTACCCCATGGCTACTACAACTCCTGATTAAGCCTCAAAGTCGACTGGTGGACAAGATTTTTGGGAATTATTTGTATCTTTTGCATATACCGGTCACCATTATATGTTATTTATTTATCACTGTGTTTGTGTCTTGGTGATTATTGTGAATTTATATTATAGCTAACTAAGGCACTTGGCTCCATAACTACTTACTCCTGCACTCAGAGCTGGCTGAGTTAGCAATATTTGATTGGATGCTGACTTCATCATGTGACACAGACTCACACAGCTGGTTTTACTTCCTGGTGATGTCATCGTCTGGTCACATGTTGTTTTGAGTCATACCAAAGCAAGGGACTTCCCTGTGGGAAAGAGTAGAGCAAGACAACAATTCTAAAACCTCACTCTGAAATGTGATATGCTTGTTAGTTGTTAGAGATTTAAACAAAGAGGAGGTATATTGTATCTTTAGCTTGTATTATATTGTAATACTTGCATAGTTAACCAGAAATAAGAAGCTTTTGGTATTCAAAAAATTGAGCTGTGATCATTTTCTCGCAGAAACAGACTGAACCCAACGTCAAGAATAAGATCCTTTACCTTATCCAGGCGTGGGCACACGCCTTCCGCAACGAGCCCAAGTACAAAGTGGTCCAAGACACTTACCAGATCATGAAGGTGGAGGGTAGGTGGAATTCTTTACCTCCACACTACAAAATCCTGAATGTTAATTTAATTTGAGAGGGCAAAAGTGGGCCCTCCAAAACGGTAAAAAATGTTCTAGTGTTAAGCACCGCTAAGCTAGACCACCCTGAACCTCTGAAGGTGTTCTTAAAGTGATATCATATTGATGCAATTATTTTAGATTTTTGAGGGGCACTAGCCCCTCCTGTATGCAGCTATAAGTGTAGACTTTTGTCTTACACAAACATTAAATTACCATTGACAATGAATGGAGAATTTACGTCATATGTGGACGAGCAAATCGGCTATTTTCGTCTTACACAAACATTAAATTCTCATTGACAATGAATGGAGAATTCACGTCATATGTGTCTGACTGAGCAAAGATAAGAGGGCCCCTCACTTCACACTCCATATAAAAACAGAGATACAAGACCACCACAGAGATAACCTGAGCACCAGACAGATTTCAGTTCACTCCATAAATTCAATAAATTCAAGAGACTTGAATATTCCAATACTAGCAACAGTAACAAAGTTGGGTCATAAAAACAAATGTTGCTATAATAGTGTAGCGATTTGTTTTTGTGACCAACCGTTTTTAATTCACAGCCTTTACCGAAATGTATAATACATTTCACTAAAAGCATACATTAAAAAACGTATACCCATGTATATCATTGTACACTGTTATACCTCTAAACCACATTGAAATACATGTAATAATGGCATACACTATTACAAAACCATACAAATATACTGTACAAAACCAAATGTTTTTCCTTTTTACACAGGCCACGTGTTTCCTGAGTTTAAGGAGAGCGATGCCATGTTTGCAGCTGAGAGGGTGAGTTATTTTCTCATATTTCCCACCTGTGGTTTAACTGCATTAATCGGGTGACATTTCACAAACGTGTGTACTGTGCTCTGTGTCCTCTCTAGGCCCCAGACTGGGTTGATGCTGAAGAGTGCCACCGGTGCAGAGTTCAGTTTGGTGTTATGACAAGAAAGGTATGCCGACCTGGAACCAGGCCACCAGGGGGACTGTTTATGGTTTCCTTTATGAGTAGCAGTCTTGTATGGAGTCATTGTTTAACGTTGGCGCATGTTGACGACGTGCTTTTGACCTAGTTTCCTGTCCCTCACTTTGCCAGCACCACTGCCGTGCTTGTGGTCAGATCTTCTGTGGGAAGTGCTCCTCTAAATACTCCACCATTCCAAAGTTTGGCATCGAGAAAGAAGTGCGTGTGTGTGAGCCCTGCTATGAGCTTTTGAACAAGTGAGTGGCTAGAAGAACCAAGGGTGGAACTTGTGGAAATAACTAGAATTCCATTCTATGAGTGTAAAGTTTGTTGCATACAACATGTTGAATGCAGCTGTTCCCTGAAAGGAAATATTAATTTCTTCAGTAGTTCAAGCAATATATTTGGAATTGTAGAACCTAAGGTTGCTTTGATTTCATTCTGTACTCTAATTTTCATGATACCTTGAGGCATTTATTAGTACTTTCTCTATAATATCTAATGATTGCATGTATTGTTTCGTTAAAGCTTACAACACCTTATGTCTCCTTATTTTGTTTTTTTTAAATGGCTAAAATATCTTATCTACAAGCTTGCGACACAATCGTGGTGGTTCGTCGCCATGCGTTGTAGATGGGCTATTTTAGCTTTTCATTGTATAGTGAAGTACATTATATAGAGGCATTGCTGTTTTGGGTTGTTGATATTTCAAACAGCGTTTGACCCTCAGCTGATTCACAAGGTTGTTTGTCCCCCCTGATCCCCTTTCCTCACCAGCCACCCCTCCCTCTCTCCCCCGCTTAGGAAAGCAGAGGGCAAAGCCCCGCCCTCGAGCCCTGCCGAGCTGCCCCCGGAGTACCTGACTAGCCCGCTCTCTCAGCAGTCTCAGGTAGAGGTCTCAGAAACAGTAAGTGGAGCTGTAGCAACTTACTGCCCAGCTTTTATGAGGCGTCAAAGTTCAAAATTATGCCTCGTCAAAAAGAAAATTATAATATTCTGTGGCTCAAATGGAGATCTTGAGGGTTGAGGCTTGCTTGGATGCAGCTCGGTGTGTTAAATAACTTCCATTTGATGTTAGACAATTGTGATTTGTTCCTCATGTTGTCAGAATCTTCTTGAGATGTACCAAAAAAGCCTTTTGGTATTATACTGTGCAATTTGGATTGGTGTGTTTTTTTTATGTGTATTTCTACTGTATCCATAATTCACCCGTCCCTGGCAAACCCCATGCATGGTAATGTTTTGTCCCTCTGCTAGTCCCTTGAAAGCTTTCCCACTCGCTGTTACTCTCGGGTCTCACCTTCTTCCCCCGTGTTTCAACAGATGCCCCCGAAGAGAGACGAGGCGGCGCTGCAGGAGGAGGAGGAGCTCCAGCTGGCCATCGCTCTGTCCCAGAGCGAGGCTGAGGAGAAGGAGAGGATGGTGGGTTACTCGCATAAACTACCACCCAGTGTTGATTTTGACAGACATTTTTCTATTTAGTTTTTGTCATAGTCTTTTGAATGAAAATTCATAAAACTAAATACGTTTTATGTATTTTGGCTGCCCTTGATGGCGTTATTTATACTTGGTTGCATGCTTTAAATAGCCGATCTACAAGCTGGTGTATATCGGCTTTTAATTTGTTGATGAAATTGTCAATATATTTAGTCTTAGTTTTCGTCTTCATTAGTATTTATTTCATTTTTATTTAGTTTTCGTAGATGGAAAAAGGTAGTCGACGAATGTTTTGTCATAGTTTCAGTCGACGAAATCAACACTGCTACAACCACAACAACCATGTTACTGTGCAAGTCAAGTGTACATCAGGAAGCTGACACGTGGCTGCATTTGTTTTTTCAGAGGCAGAAGAACTCCTACTCGGTGTATCCTAAAGCCGAGCCGACCCCAGTAACTTCCTCAGCCCCGCCAGTCAGCACCCTCTATTCCTCTCCTATCGTAAGATTGCCTAAGATCAATTCTGTATTTTCTTTGCGTTGACACTGCCAAAGTATGAATTAATTAGCCTCTTACGTGTTAACACAGTTGGATAGAGACTGTGTCTTGTCTTTAATACTGTCATGTTCTCTCCAGAACTCCTCTGCTCCGTCAGCTGAAGACGTGGACCCAGAGGTACGGGTGCTTCAGTTCATTCATTAACTACAAGCCACATATTCTAATAAAACCCACTGATATTGATGTAAGCTTGTGATCACATTCCAGCTGGCTCGCTACCTGAACAGAACGTACTGGGAGAAGAAACAAGAAGAGGCTCGCAAGAGTCCCACCCCCTCTGCCCCTGCTCCTGTGCCCATAGCCGAGCCCCTGCCCCCACCACCACCGCCACCACCACCGGCGCCAGTCAGCCAGCCACAGCCAGTGGAGACTCACGTTGCCACTCACGTCCCCTCTCACGTCCCCACTCACGTCCCCGCTCACGTCCCCGCTCACGTCCCCGTTCAGCCCGCCAACATAGTAGAGGTATTTTGAATCTTTTATGCAAAGTATGGCAAACCTGTCTAGATTTTAGGTGTTTTATTTGACCCATTAAGACCGGGAAAGGTTAAGCATCTGTGTTGTATTAGATTATAGCTATAGCACATTGGTTGGCTGTTAAAAAATAGCAGATATACAGTATTAGCTTGTAGATCTGCTATTTTTGGAAGAATAAAATAATAATATATATATATTTTCAAAATCAAACAGTCCTTGCTTCTGGTGGTCCCTGAAATACATATAATTATTTGTGTCCTTGACATGAAAATGTGTGAGAACCACTCCAATAGCAAGATAGGTTTTTCAGAAAACTGGGCTGGACCCCTGGCCTAGTGTTCTGGGCACCTAGGCTCAATGTAGCCTGACAGCACGTTGCGGGTTCGAATCCCAATCTCGACGTCACAGGTTCGATTCCCGATCTTTGCTGCGTGTCACTCCCCATCTCTCTCATCCCATTTCCTGTCAACCTACTGTTTTAGCAATAAGCCCAAAATAATTCTAAAAAAGAAAGAAAACGAGTTTGTACATTTGTAGATCTCAGGTCTTAATGGTTTACACCAAACCAAGCTCAATCGAATGCTGCAAATGACGCTCCCTCCCTGAATCTCGACCCATTCCAGCAGCAGTACCAGAATGGGGAGTCAGAGGAGAACCACGAGCAGTTCCTGAAGGCCCTGCAGAACTCCGTCACCACCTTCCTGAACCGCATGAAGAGCAACCACATGCGCGGACGCAGCATCACCAACGACAGCGCTGTGCTGTCACTCTTCCAGTCCATCAACAACATGCACCCACAGCTGCTGGACATCCTCAATCAGCTGGACGAGAAGAGACGTGAGTGTGCTAGACCGTGGGACGACAAATTCACTCCTGAACCACTCAAAGCGATTGTGCATTCACATTTAATGCTATGGTTCATGTAGATGCAATTATTGAGCAAGAGCTTCACCAATGGTGAACAAACAACATTGCCCCTGTCCGACAAATTGCTGAAAGTGAGGACATTTAGCTGGTCTTCACTTTTCTAGAGGCTTGGGTTACATACTTACATTAGAGTTCTGTGTCCACCAAAGCATTTTTCCCCAGCTGAAAAAGCAAGGCATGCACCGAAAACGCTTCCAAATGTTGAAAGACAGAGGCAGAATAGACACTCAGCGCTGCTGGTGTTTCCGGCATGGCGTGAATATACGGCGCTCCCATTGAAAATACTCAAAACATACGCTGCACTGGAAAAAAGGCCTTGTGGACACGGCTCAACAGGGTAAATGTTAAGCACTTTTAGCCTGGTATCCCTATTTTGGGCATGTCAATAGCGTGGATCGCTATTCATTGTACAACAATGTATTTAGGCCTTAAATTAGTTGAAAAAAAATGTATAACCTATTACACCCCTGTGTGTCATCATCATGGGTGCTGCAGTGTATTACGAGGGCTTGCAGGACAAGCTGGCTCAGGTGCGTGACGCGCGGGCCGCCCTCAACGCCCTTCGGGACGAACACCGAGAAAAGCTTCGCCGCGCTGCAGAGGAGGCCGAGCGACAGAGACAGATCCAGCTGGCACAGAAGCTGGAGATCATGAGGCAAAAGAAGCAGGCAAGCGACAATGAAGACTCCACACAACCTCAATCTCTGCACCGCACCTACCTGTATATGTGTGTCGTCTGAGTGCCTTGACAAGGAGAATGTTTTGAGTTTCAGGAGTACCTGGAGATGCAAAGACAGCTGGCTATTCAGCGTCTGCAGGAACAGGAGAAGGAGAGGCAGATGCGCCTGGAAGCGCAGAAACACACCATCCAGATGAGAGCACAGATGCCCGCCTTCTCTCTGCCCTACGCCCAGGTAGCCGCATTAAGTATCATTATTATAAGGTTTTGCTTCATGACGTGCACTCATGTAAAAAATCATCTATAGTACCTCTGGAATCAAAGTATACACTACAGTTTAGGCATGATCTTTTAATTTGCTATATCAGTACTTGCGCACTCATTTCCCAATGCAGAGGCAAATTCTACACCCTCATATTTGAAATTATTTCTTTTTAATTGTCTCATGCACTCACAGCACAGAGATGGGCTATTTTCGCTATTTGTGAAAGTATGAAATTGGGCATTGATGGTTAAACTTATTTGTTATATTGGTATATAAAATAATTGGTATATAAAATAAACGTTCACAGAGTGATGACATCCATTATAGAGACTATTTTGCATGATATAAATACAAGTGTAGCCTTGAGATTTTGACTTTATTGGAGCTTGAGTAACTTTAGAGATCTTGCACAGAATGACAAAACAGTCCTGTCCTCAGTGCTGGATTATTCATTGGCTGTCAATTTGTTCCACGGCCCAGATGCAGTCTTTACCGCCCAATGTGGCGGGCGGGGTGGTGTACCAGCCCGGTGCCCCACCGAGCTACCCTGGCACCTTCAGTCCTGCTGGCTCTGTGGAGGGCTCCCCCATGCACAACGTCTACATGAACCAGCCTGGGCAGAATGCACCCCCGCAGTACCAGGCCATGCCACCTACAGGTCAGGAGAATGCACCCCCACAGTACCAGGCCATGCCACCTACAGGTCAGGAGAATGCACCCCCACAGTACCAGGCCATGCCACCTACAGGTCAGGAGAATGCACCCCCACAGTACCAGGCCATGCCACCTACAGGTCAGGAGCTCAACCACGGGACAACAATCTGTTCACACTCTGTTCACAACTCTAAAAAAAAAAGTGTTGTACCCTGCCCTTTTTTGAGTGGTGCAACCACTCCTATAGACGGCTATGTGGGTCCCTGGGTCTGTCCCTGGCTGGGTCTGTCCGAGCACGAAAATAGCGTTATAGCGTTTGTTCATCACCAAGTGTCACTGTTGCACAGCCTAACAGACACACACACACACACACACACACACACACACACACACAGGCCAGGGATGAGGGCATCAGCACCACTCACTTCAGACGGGTCTGATTTATTTTTCTTCTTATTTGTTCGGCCCAATATTTTTTGTTTGTTGTCTTGATTTGTCAGGAGCCGTGTTTGAAATTCTGTTCCGGTGCCTTCGTTGGGAGCAGGACTGCAATGCTCTATTTGCACACAGAATAACTCTTCATACTTCCGGGCCGCTTCCGTTCTTCCTTCACAGCCACAGGTGTTACCGATGATAAGGCTCTGTTCCATTACAATGGTTCTCAAACCTTTTAATTTTAAGGACCCCCATAACTCTCAGTTACAAACCCATACGGAACCCACTCAAGGACACTTAAGCCATATTCCAATACCCCAAATCTTGGCCACTCGCTCACTTATACTTGGTCACTCCAGCATGGTGGTGTTACGGTGAAATTGGTGACCTGCCGAAATATGCGACCATCTTGTGGACTTCACATAACTTGCACGGAGGTCTTTAAATACGTGGCCTAAATATCACTAGGTTAAACTCTGCTATTAAGCCAACCGCAATAAATCACCATGCTGGAGTGATCAAGTGTGAGTGAGTGAGCGAGTGGCTGAGATTTTGGGTTAGGGTTGGTATTCAGCCTGGTGTAGCAGTGTTTCCAGTGAGCCAACCCTGACTCTGTTGGACCAGAATGGAACAGAGCCTTCATAGAGCGCCGACGTCCTGACGTCACTCTCTCATCCCCTGGTTCTGCCTGGTTCACGGTAGTAATTTCTCTATGGGGTCATCTTAAAATTGTTTCATATAAGCGTTGTGGTCCAAAAATAAACAAGCTGTCTCCTCGTTATTGTTAGGGAGGTGTCGCTGTATCATTTGCGACACTCATATATGATAGTCTGTTTATAGCGAAAATATATCTAATTCAGTAGCAGTAACAATAGTGTTTTCTCTGTCAGTTGATTCTTCATATCCATATGAGTGAAACGGCCGGGATGACATGTTTATTTTTCAACAGCGATTTAAAATCCCCCTATGGGGATTACAATGCAAGTAAAAAGTACATGAGCCCGTGGATTCGCGCCCTCTACCGATATTGACGGCAGACTTCGGTGCTCTATTAGTATCATCGATACCACCTGTGAAGGAAGTAGGGAAGGGGCCCAAGTTCTTTCCAAAATGACGTGTGTGCATAGCGCCCATTGATAATACGACTGTTACATGGAGTAAAACAAAGCACCATGCATTTGAGATGCTTAATATGGGGGATCTCCTCCTGCAGATCCCAACATGGCCTACATGTACCAGACTGCGGGCACCAATGGGCAGCCTGCTCCTCCGGGCCAGGCCCCTCCACCCACCACCAGTCCTGCCTACTCCAACTACCAGCCCACCCCGACACAAGGCTATCAGGTAGGATGACCACCCGCTAGCCATGCGGCCCACTGTCACACTCCTCTCACCTCTTGGCGTCTGATAAACGGACTGCTGCTGCTGATTGATTCCTGTTGCCTGTGTTCCGTCCTTTAGAATGCGGTTTCCCAAGCCCAGAGTATGCCTCCCATGTCCCAAGCAGCCCCTGTCAATGGCATGGGCTACATGAGCTACCAGCCGTACGGCATGCAGAACATGATGCCAGGACAGGACCCCAACATGCCCCCGCAGCAGCCCTACATGCCAGGCCAGCAGCCCATGTACCAGCAGGTGAGTCTCCTGTTCACCCTTCCTTCTACTTCCTTGCCTGTGGTCTTCTGCAAGCAGAGAGTAACGCCGTTTAACTATTAAGACCTGAGAATGTACTGTATAAAAACAGTGGCCATTTGCCCAAATGTGCTGACCTCATGATGGCTTTGGCCGTTTGTTAGCTCCAGGAGTGTTTTTTGCGCAAAACTAATGCTTAGAATGGATTCAGAATCATGAAAACACATTAATTTTGCCTTGTATAGGTTGTTAAACACATTCACTGCCAAACACGGAAAAAGCCTTGTTTGTGGTATGGTCATACATAATATGTGGTATGGTCACATATTATGCAAATTGCTCAACGTGCAACTTTCAGCAACCAACATTTCTGTGTCTAACATGGGACCTATGGGGGCTTCCAGTAGACACAGTAGATGCTTTTCCGGTTTTAATGGGTTAAAATGGGAAACACTTTTGGAGGTTATTTTGGAATGGTCTTACTTGTAGTAATCATAGGAAGAGCCTCTGAGAGAAAGTCAGCACCATGCACTGTGTTTATACCCTCAATGACCGCATTATAGGACTAGGGACTGTCTGTTTTCAAAACAATATAATTCACTCCTGAACCACTCAAAGCTATTGTGCATTCACATTTAATGCTATGGTTCATGTAGATGCAATTGTTGAGCAAGCGCTTCACCAATGGTGAACAAACAACATTGTCCCTGCATGGCCGATGGTATGCAATACCAGTGGTCTCACACCATTGTGACGGCTGTGTTGTGAACTGGAACTTGATGTCACATTCTCTCTCAATTTTACTGAGCTGACAAATGTACGTCTGACTTTATCCTCTACGTTGCCTTTCTGTCTGCCCCCCTCTACGTATGTGTCAAAGTCTGCTGATTACTGTACACTTTTGTCGTTTCTTTATCATACTACTTTAGTTATTCTTTATTTCTCTTGTTATTTTGAGGAAGCTAAACCAAAGATTTTACTATTGTGTACTTGCATGAGTAATGAATGACCTTGAATCAGTTGATTCTTAACCTGTGCATTTCTGTGTCAGATGGCTCCCCCTGGTGGCCCACCGCAGCAGCCACAGCAACAGCAGCAGCCGCAGCAACACCAACACCAACAGCAACAACACCCTCCCCAGGCCATCCCCGGCAGTGCAGAGGCACAGCTCATCTCCTTTGACTGACCTCCGTTGCTCAAGTACTCTAGCCTCGACCTGCAGGGTGCACACTCACACTACACCTGCTAGCTGTCCTTATCTTTCTCTTGTCCCCCCCCCCCCCCATCTTCCCTCCCCTCTGGAAACACACACACACATACACACACATGGTTTCAACTCGCTGTGATGTTGTGGCAATGTGAAAATATTGTAATGATGTTACAGAACTGTTCTTCTGGCCCGGTCTCCCCCACACACACACACCCCACCACAGGACAGGAATGTGGCTTTAGATGGTGGGGAGGTAGGGGTGTGGGGGAGCAGACCAGACGCTCTTAAATTATTTCCATCTTGGTCCCTCCAATATGTATGTAGTATTTCCGTATTAAACAAATTGCAGAAGCTCAAAAAATTGTCAAGTGGTATATAAAGTTTAAAAAAAAAAAGAATGTTAAAAATTCAAGAAGAAAAAAGACAAGACATAACCATCCTGTCTCATATTTTTCTAAAGAAAATGTGCATGTGTTAAATTGTCATTCTTTTCTGAAATGGGAGTGAGCGTTGTGACTTTTAGTGGCAATTCACCTGCCAGTTTTCTATTAAGTTAACGAAATAACGCCACTCTGGGTTAATTTCTTCCCCACCCGTAAAAGCAATGGCTGCTGTGTGAATATAGTCAATGGCGTGACATCTGTGTGTGCAGTTTGAGACCAGTGGATACATGTCATGCACTGAAGAGAGATGTTCGAGGACAGACGGCACAGTCAAACGCCACAGCTAGAACGGAATTAACCTACACCTCCATCGGCTTCACAAATGGACAATCCAAAGTCGTTCGATTCCCCCTACACACACGGCAAGAGCACCCATTTCTGCCACTTATTTGTAGTTGCCTGCGTGATATATTGTTTGTCACATGTTTTATTTTAGACCTGTAACGGAACAGAGGGTGGAGATTACATATTGGAAGGGTTGTTAACTTGTTACAAAGGCGGACAGTTGGTACTTTAATCGTCACTAACTATGATCAACGAGGCAATAGATTCTGCGAGTAAAGGCGGACAGTTGGTACTTTAATCGTCACTAACTATGATCAACGAGGCAACTAGCAACAATGTAGATAGTACTAAAGTCATGATCCACTCCCCTTCCTGCAACTCTTATGGCACCGTGGACCCTGCATCCCTTTATCAATGGCTAATGTTTTCGATCTGATTGTTAGTGTAGGTTCATTTCCATTGCCAATTAATTAATTGCAAATTAAACTGCAGGTGTCCTGTCCACTTGTCATTGGTTAACACTGCTGTTGCTTGTGTTTATGGACGAGGTCTGCAGTGTAAACACAGCCGGAGGGGCTGCTTTCTCAAGTGCATTGGGGGTCTCTTAAACAATATGAAAACCATGTGTGGTGGGATGGACATGATGTGTTGCATGTGTAATGTAACATACACCCAGTCAGTGACTTCTGTAACCCTTAAATGCCATCTATGTGAAGTTCTTTCTTCCATTATACTGATCTGTCTGACTTCAAAGTAATTTTAAGATTATATTTAATAAATATCTTGTTCTTATTGTCCACATGTTTCATCCAGTTTGTTCTCTAATGTGTAAATGGTGCATATATATTGGTTTAGTTACTTTTTTTAAATTCTCATCAATACAATGTTTTCGTATACCACAGGTTGAAAATTGACTTTGAACTAACACGACATTAGCCTAGTGTTATAAATGAAAAGGCAGAAATATGAAAGTTATTGGTACAGGCAGGGAAAGATATTTTACATCTCACTCAAAGGTCAGTAACAGTTGATTTGTGTACATATTGTAAAATCTTGATGGACCCTTTTGGGTCCATTTGTACCACTATTATTGCCATGTGCAGTCCTTGGCAAGACAATACACCAGTTCAGTTTGCTTGATTAGTGCAGTACTTCAGTATGAGGTCGTCACATACATTTTCCATTCTTCCCAATTGCCTTCTCATGTTAGAATTTCCTGAAGATGAGGCATTTGTTGTATTCTTCCATCTCGATCTGGAAGAACGTTGCAAGTTAAATGAGGCATATTGTGTCAACTATGTTAGGAGCAAATATGCAAACTGTTCGGCTACTCACCATCCTCTCCATACGCATCCCATTCCCATAGGCCAGTTGTCTCAGCACATCGATATCAGGGAGGCCCCACTCTGCATTCCTGTAGGGGTGAAATGTACATTATACATCACACAGCAAAAACCAAGTGATCATGTCTTATTCTGCATATGCCACACTCACATATTTTGTAGCTCTGCATCCAGATCTTCATTAGAGCTTGGTGTAATGATGCCATTAATAGCATATGCCTGGGAAGTGTATTGGAAAGTTAATGGAGGATATGCACTGTGCATCGATTTGTATGGCTCATCAGTACACATGAAATTATTAGATACATGCCCCATATAGCATCAAAAGGCCATTTTGTCTGAGGATCTGACCAGCTCCACTGAATACACCCTATAGGGAATGAGATTAAACAACACAGGCTAATTATTTACAGGACGTGGACTTTGACATATCCAATCCATTGATGCGGTTTTACGGGTCCACATTCAGTTTGAGGATTAATTAATCAAGCGATGTAGCTGTGTTTTTTAAAATGACTGTACATACCTCGGCTGTTTTGAAGGAGCTATACTGCAGCAAATTGATGGCTATAATAATGTCACAGGAGTTACGGGCAATGCCTGCCCATTTCTCCCATGATTCACTTGCGTCCAGGTGAACAGGCTGCATCACAGTCTTTGCTTTGGTTGCTGCAATATACGCCTTGATGCTGTTAAAAACAAGCAATGTGAATTTTCATATTAATACATGATAAAAAACAAAGTTAGGAGCGCACACCAATAGTGGGGAGGTGCTGACCACGGGAGATAAACTTGAAAAAAGGAATGAGAGGTCACACAGCTCGTAGTCACGATGCAAACTTTTTATTTTAAAGATGACCAACGTTTCAACAAAATGCCTTCAGGGTAGAAGAACCCCGAAGAAGATGACGTTGGTCATCTTTAAAATAATAATACATTATAAAAGGTATCCTTTGTAAACACGCCACGTGCGGCTTTCCACATAGAAAAAAGAAATTTGTCTGAGGATTACAGTGAATAGCGACAAAAAAAAGATTTACACAGTAAGTTCTCAAAAACATGAAATGTATGTTATTTTGTGGTAAAATATTACAGAACAGGAGTGAAAGTAGCAGTTATCTATATTCTATCAATGAATGGTGCTTTACTGCTTTAATATTAAATATCGGGACCGTATCTGTGAAATGCCATGGGGTGGTCAGTACTGCGTGTGTGTGTGTGTGTGTGTGTGTGTGTGTGTGTGTGTGTGTGTGTGTGTGTGTGTGTGTGTGTGTTTGTGTGTATAGTATGTGCTTCTGGGGTCAACAATATTTTTGAGATGGGGGTCCGTGGTAATTGGGGGGTCTTTCACATGTAAAAGTTTGTGCACCATTGATATAGCAACATAGGTTTTTCAGAAACATTTTAGGATTTAGAAGACATTGTAGAATAGACCTCATGAGGTCTTAATGGTTTTGCTCAGAGCAGATTTACAGTGTACACTGTACACACACACACACACACACACACACACACACACACACACACACACACAGTAGTACGCACCTCTCATGACATTCGTCTTTGATATCTGACGGCTGCCACTTGACATCAAAGGGAATCTTCTGTGCAAAGCGTGTGACGTGCTGGCCCGTTCCAGAACCCAGCTCTAAGGCAAACAGCTCTCTGTGAGACTGGTTCTCCAGGACCTCCTCCAGCACCGAACAGACATCCTCCCAGTTCCTCTCCGCTAGAGGAGACAACAGCATGCTGTCTGGATGAGGGAGAAGAATGCAACTATAAGATACTTATAGTCATGTCTTGTGTTACCACATAAAAACAATTTACATTTTTTAATCAAGGAATTTAGCAGACACTCTTAACCCAGAGCAAGGAAAACACGAGGTAATACATAAAATGCATAGAAATGGTAATCTAGGATCATATGTAAACCAAGAAGAAATCATCTAAACAGTAGGCCTATATAAAATAAAATGCTAAAATAATAATGTACATTGAAACTATACAAACTAGGATGCCAGCTCTACAAAACCTGGCATCTGTCTACATAGCATAAAGGCAAAACAATTAGAAACATTGAGTGTTCTGTTTCTCTCTCAGAGAGACAAAAACTTACTCTGCTGTACCACCACAAGTCGAGGAAATGACTTCTTGGTGGAGGCTGAGGCATGAGCAGATGGGTCCAGAGATTACCCATGCTTAAGAGGATTGATTCTCCATGATGTGCCCCTTCACCCCTAAAGTTCTTCACACACACATCCCCCTGGAAAACACGCATGCACAAAATACATACATTAATATACCAAGTATATTTTTGGTTGGTTATTGTCTCCACCAGGCCGAAGGCATGGGGAGAGAGTATTCGGCCTGGTGGAGAGAGTATGTTTTGCACTCCGTCCGTCCGTGTGTGTGTGTGTGTGTCGTTTTTTTATATTACTCCTCCAGATTCTGTCCAAAAATCTCACAAATCGTTACACAGTATCTCTATGGTCATGTGCTCAAGTCGGATCTGTCCGATATATTTCATATTCCATCCTAATTGGCTATAATTGGCTTTCACAGTTTGCAAGATTGCCCCGTTTTGAACAAAAGCCTCAAATCATGAACGCAGCATGCAATTTACGTGAAATCTTTCACACATTTTCTTACTAGGCTGAGGAATATATCCCACCCTTTTCACATTGGCCTGTTATAGCGCCACCAACAGGTTGATTTTTGCAAAACACATTTTTGGAACAAAATGCTTCAAAAACATGTTTATATTAATCCTAAACATTTTGCCAAACATCTCACACAGTCCTATCCTCCTGGTGGAGACCTGTGCCCATATATTTATAATTATGGCACAAATGGTTACCTAGATTATAGAAGACCTGTGGCTCTCAAACTTTTCAGACCGTGACCCCCAAAATGAACATATCTGAACTGGGGACCGCCGACGCCCCCCCCCCCCCCTGCACCCTGCCAAACACTTGGAATTGTAGGAATTGAGGCATTAATAGTCTGACTCGTCGGTTCCACAGATAAATATTGTTATAAAAAAAGCAGATCAACAAGCTCACAACGCCTCGCAACTTGAGGCATAATGGCATTGTGAGCTTGTAGTTCTATTTTTGCCTGTTTTTATATTATTGGACAAAAAATGAAAGGAAAAAAAATCATGTGGGGACCGACCCACAGGTTGAGAAGCACTGACCTAGACCTTTAATACCTTATAAAATGTATATAACAGTATAGTATGGACCACCGTAATTACATGCCCATTGCCCCATGGCATCTATGTTGCCCAGTGCCCTAACACTGTTGTCCATGTCCTAGGCTGTTAATAAAGTTGTGAGCCGCAGCCAGATTGGTTTGCGTCATGCACTGCATTGTGGGTAGGTCAGGAATAGAGCGGAGGACGCCATGTGCTTTTGACTGAGGAGAGAAGAGATTGAAGAGAAGGATCTGAACGTAGAACAGCGCCGATCAGAGTGGTTTTGGGGGATTTTTACTAAATAAATTAGGATGTATTGCACGAGACGCTGTATACGGACCGCGCTGCGGATCTCAGCTAATCTACACCGGTATGTAACGTTAAGATAAACAGGTGTCAGTGTCAGTGCTGGAGAAGCATGGGGTTGTATGGGGTCTTGTTGCTATGAAAAGACCCCAGTCATTGCTACTCAGACATCTGTGTTGTTCAAGGACAGAAGACCGCCAGCTCATTTCACTGTAGAATAAACACTATAGTCTGAGTTTACATAGGTAGAGAACTTGAAGTGCCCGAGCAGAGCAGACCATCTGCACTGAAGAAATCCCCGGCAGTTTGACAGTTAGCCTGTCCGGTGGCTAACTCAACTGTCAACCATTAGTGATGCTTTTCTAACTGTAAAGTATTATTTTAAGACTAGTTCCCTGAGCCAAGTTATGTTGGAACTGCACTTGTATTTTTACTTGATTTAAATGACTGTAAATTATCCCTCCCTCCCTCTCCATGTCCGATCCCTGTATCTAGATGTGCAGCCAAGGTCATGCTCATTTGACTTAGTAGTGTTATAGTGTTGTGTGATTTTAAATGCATAACCGTTATAGCTGACTTCACCAAAGGCTTCAGTTTTGCATGAACTGAAAAGTTAATGTCTCGATTAATTGAATACACAGACACGACCTCAATGGAAATAAGCTCTGGGTTTTGGGGGCTTTATAGCAATTGGCATACTTTTGTAATTTGTATACATCTGTAGTTCTGTACTGATGTACCTGTTTTGCAAACTGATCTTAATTTACACTTGAATAAATCAAATCAATCAGTTCTTTACTTCTTGACCACACTGGTACAAACGTTATTCAAAATGTGTTTTGTTCTATGGACGTAAATGCTGGATGCAAGCCAAAAAAAGAGGAGATCCTTAGATGACATATTCGTGCATCATCATGTAATCATTTGGGTCATACATTCATTCCACAGGCAAGACCTTCAGAGGCAGACACCAGCACTGTGTGCTTTTAGGTTACTGAAGACCAGTCCAGCAGTTTATTGTGATGCTGCCCTCGCCACCCCTCCACTAGATGGAGCTCCCAAACAATACCCGGCCAAAATTCAACAGCTGGTCAATGACATAGCCAACCTCACTTTATTAGAGGTGTCAGACCTCAATGAGCTCCTCAAGGTATGTGAAATATCCGGACTGAACCTGAAACCATGTTAAGTACGGTGATAATTATTGGCACCATGGATGATATTATAAACACCGCTCTGACATACGTTTTGTCACAGAAAACCCTCAATATTCAAGATGTTGGAATGATGCCGATGGGAGCTATGACTGCAGCAGCACCAGCGGCTCAGGTGAGTTAAATGATCATCGCACCATGGAGTACTTAATTATATTCTTTAACCCATTCATTAGAATACCAGAATGTTCCCCCCAGGTCAAATCCTGTGACCTCGGTCACAGGTATTCCTGAACATAACCCTCAGTTGACTATGTGTGAAATGTAACCTTATTCCTAAACTTAACCTCAGTAAAACTATGCCTAAACCTAACCTTATTCCTAAATGTAACCTCGTTAAACTATGCCTAACGGCGGCCTAGACTTATTCCTAACCTCAGTCAAATCAATACAAGAATAAGTAACGCCAGAGGTGAGTTGTCTGCAGAACAAAATGGGGCGAGCGTTCTGGGTATCATCCATTATACTTAATTTGTACTCCATTGAACTGTGACTGTGGTGCTTGCTGGAAATAACCTGAGCTTGATAGCCATCAATAATCTGAGTTTAAAGATCAGCTATATTTGGCGAGCGGAGCAACACAGTCCGCTTGCATGACAAAGTATAAATCAGACTGGATTTACATTTCATGGCTAAATAATTACTCTCATGCCAAGTGGTCAGTATTTCACAAGGTGTTCATTTAAGCAAGCAGAAGCAAATGGGGAATCCAAATAAAATGTATAATCCCACTGCATTTTATCCTGTGTGTTCCCAGGCCCCAGAAGAGGACGACGTCCCAGTCAAGAAAGAGAAGACTGTTTTTACTGTAAAATTGACAGAACTGAAAGCAGTTGATAAAGTCAAACTTATAAAAGAAGTGAAGAACTGCATCCAAGGCTTGAATCTAGTGCAGGTAGGTGTTTTTATTTCAGTTTATTAGGAATAGTTTGTTTTTAATGTATTAACTCTCCCAGGCTATATATTAGTCTATCACAAATGTTTCTTCAATACATGGGACCACAATGGTGTTATCCTTTTTGCCCAAGTGTTTTAACTGTACAGTACCTCTGTTCATCAATCAATCAACATAGTTGAACAGGTTGTTGTACTGCATTCTGGGAAAAGTTTGAAACCATTCGGTAGATAAATCTGACGTAATTGTTTAGTCCTACGTTACGTCCGGGTCCAAGTGGCACCAGCTCCTGTCCGCTTATCATTGTAAATACAATATCTAAACCCGTGAATCTTTGTTCTGTACAAGTGTCCATGACAAAATATATGATGTGGAGACAATATAGACTATAATTATCATTATCTTTGAAGGTGGTAACAGTACATTTGCTCAGTACAATATTTCGGGGGCATATTAGAATGTGTGCAGTACTGCATTAATAGATCTCTAATGGAGGATTTAGTTGACACAATGCAATAAAATGGCATAGTAGTATTCAGTGTGGGGCAGACAGCCTGTCACAGCCAGATTTGGGAGAACAGTAGCTTTGTTGTTGCAAGGAAAGCGGTAAAATGAGACTTTAGTGGTTGTTCTAGTCTCAGATCGGTTCAAACACCGCTCTGAAGGACCCGGAAGTGGCTCTGGAGGAGGCGCTTACCGAATACCGAATTAACTGAATGGATGTAGAGGGTGTAATTGTAATTGAGGGGAAATGCTTACACCAAAAAAAGTTAATTGCAGTGCTTAATCACAAAATGACTGCTGGAATACATTAAAGGGGGTAGGTGATAAGGTTTTGTAAGGTTGAAGCTCTGATTGCAATCATGTTACGTTCCTGACATAAGCACTACATCACGGATGTCACGATCTCACTGTTGTGACATGTGTGCCCCAGATAACGTTACGTTTGTGATGTTCGACCTCCATCTACCCATACCAGCTTTAATATAAGATCACAGGAGACAGACCTCCATAAATATAATTTAGCACCTTTAATTTTAGTGTTCCAATTTTGTCTACTTTTTTATCATAACTTGCAATTTCACCAGTTTATCCTGTATGAGTTTTCCCTCCTGATTGGATAAAGTCTGTATCCCTGGCCGACCTGAAAATGTACTTTCCATTTGCTAAAGAGCTGGAGAGTTTGGGAGACCTGTTACTGAACAAACACTATAGCACTTATTATCGTAATACAGAGCTATTCAACACTCATTCGTAAAATACATCACTTACACCCCCTTTAAACATCATGGATTGATACTAATGAGTTATTGATGCAAGAGTCTCAGAGGGCGGAATTGAACTTTAAACGTATAGTTCTGCATGTGTGTGTTCTGTGCAGGTTGTTATTTCTAGTACTGCTGCTGCTGCACGTCATTTTACACAATCACATACGAGGTCACTGAGGTTGCTTGCACAGTTAAAAACATAATACATACAAGTCAACATAACAAATATCCAATTCACCTTTAACACCGCGTGCGGGAGAAGGATTTCTACGTGGTTCAAATCCCAACAGTCCGATGCGAGAAAGGGATTTCTACGTTTACCGCATGTTTTTATTGATTACTTTCAATCGTCTTTCTACACACCCGGGCACTTTACCAACTAGCATTGGATGATAGCACAACACTCCGATCACGTGATCCCAAGAAAAAAAGTGCCTCTCCCCCTCCCTTCCTGAAAACAGGATTGGAGGCACCCCCCGTATTGTCACGTAACGGCTGCTCGGAGACTCTCAGGCAACTCCGGGCAAAAGAATGACTTCATACCAAGCCGACCCTGGGTGCACCTCTTCTTGTTTCTCTCTTTTTTTCAGGGAGGGGAGGGCTCTCTCCTCTGTTTCAACGGAGTGGTTGTGTGTGTAATCTGACCAGAGTGTGACTGCAGTGTCTGTCCGTCAGATTTCTGTCTCTTTTTTTCTTCATATTCAAACAAAAAAAACTCACGGATTGTATCGTCCCTCGGCGAGCGGTTATTTCTTTATCATGATGATCAACGCCGGTCAGATAGAACATTGCACATGTGCTGTGTTACGAGAATTGGAAAGGCTTGGCAGTAATACTAACCGCCTCACAACAGTCGTTCCACCTCGGAGGGAAAAACAGCAGGCGAACATGGCTATCTGAGTTGGAACGATACACAGCGTCTGACATAAAACCGCTTCTAATTAGGCTTTCTGTTCAAGAAGAGTACGTTACTACAAAAGCAAGTGTTACATAAAGGTGCATATCTCCAGAATGGAAGATGGTAAAATCACATTTTAAAAAAAAATTAGAGTGGACAAGTTACGCTTTATTTTGAGCTGTGCAACGTGTTGAGGTTGTAGATCTCACTATTTTTCTGTGTTCTGTCTCTCCTCACTCAGGCTAAGAAGCTGGTGGAGGCCCTTCCGCAGGAGATCCGGGCCAATGTGAACAAAGAGGAGGCAGAGAAACTGAAAGCAGCCCTGGAGGCGGCAGGTGGCACCGTGGTGCTGGAGTAGATCTGCACATCCGCCTGTCTCTCCACTTTATTCCTTATTTCAGTTTGTCCTTTTTTTATACATTGAAGAAGAAAGGCACCTGGGGGGGATGAAGCAAATGCCTTTTGACGTTTCCCCACTTGCTTTATCAGAGGTGCGGCGGTACAGAACTCGGACTGAACTTTGCAGGCTGCTAGCCTGAGCACAGTGACCGCCCGCTGTCTGCTTGTCCATGTGTCAACTCGTCTATTTGTCTCATACTGTTTGTAGCCTGTGAGCTACAGAAATGCTGGCCCTGGGTTGCCAAGTAAGTCGTTGGTCATTTTGTCTGTGTGTATCTAACTCGCCATGAGGCTCGTTATGAACATCTGCCTATAGGGACACTCGTACTATTACCTGTGGAGAAAATAAACAATGAGTACACGAGAAGATAGAGCTGTGTCTTTCTGTGGCTGATAGGGTAAATAACCTCAGGTGTTTTTCAAGGGAATTATTTATGTGATTAAAGTAAACCCATTAATTTTCCTTCATGTATTCTTACATGGTTCATTTACGGTTGTTTCATCTAGAACTTGGTCTAGTGGTAAAAATCCGGGCTCGAAATTGCAACCGTTTTGTCACCTATGCATATACATCTTTTGCTGTATATTTGCTAGTTCCCTCAGTATGTGCCGTGTGAACTGAGTTCAGCTGACAATAGGCTCTAGGGATGACCTTTTACGCAGAGCCTGGTAGTCGATGGTCACTGAGGGGGCGCTTGTTTTACAGGTGACCGGATTAAGGTTTGTGAAGGGTCTGTTAAAATGACCGGATTATGGTTGGTGAGGTGTCCGTTAAAACGACAGGATTAAGGTTGGTGATGCACTGCTCCGTGCTTGCGGTTATGGTTAGGTTAGGGTTTGAGGTACGTTGTCGTTCGGACCAATGGTATGTCGGAAAGCATGCACCCATATAAAATACTAGTACGCTACTAGTAGCCGGCGCTGTAAAACAAGCGTCCCATCAGCGCCCATCGAAACCGAGGCTCTGCGTAAAAGGTAGTCCCGTAGGCTCTAGTATGTAGGAAAGGAGGTGCAATGGTGCATGTAAATGGTGCATTTATATAGCGCCTTTATCCAAGGTGCTTTACATTGTGCATCAATTCACCCATTCACACACTGATGGTGGCGGAAACCATGCAAGTCAACCAATGCAAGGCACCAACCAGCACATCAGAAGCAATTAGGTGTTCAGTGTCTTGCTCAAGGACACTTCGACACTAACTCTGGGGGAGCCTGGGTTCGAACTGGCGACATTGCGTCATCCAGCAACTCTACCCCTGGAACACCGACCGACCCTACTGAGGGGCATGTACTGTAGCGTGGAGATGGTTTGCTCATTGGCACATGTCACAGAATGCTGCTGCACAGACATTCCAATGCTTTGTGTGATCTTCATCAGACAGCTTGACATTCATTCTCCCATCATTCTCTTACAATGTTTCTACAGAGGCAGGCTGTTATTCTATGCTTCGTTTGCACAAGTGCGTCCTTTATTCTACCATTGCCTACAGGTGTAATGTGTTGTCATCAAATTATCACTACTATATTTACATTGCGCCACTGCTACCAAGTAATAAAATCTGTTAAATTTCGAGTCCTGGATATGCAAACTAGAAATCTAAGTTTATTGAAAAAAATGTTAAGTGTGTTGACTTAAAGGAACATACTGCCGTCCCTACATGTCAGTCTGTTCACATCTTTGACTGTTGTAAATAAATTGTCAATTTCCCTGTTAACGGTTACATTGTTTTGTTTGTTTAATGTTTAGAAATGTTAGTCATTGAAATGGTTCTGCATCAATTATTCTAAACATCATTGTGTAGATAAGAATTTGACATGGACATTTGAAATTAGTTGGGGAGACCAATCTCTTTTCCAGGGAATAGTTTCTAGGCTTTTCAAATTGAACCGCACTTTAAAATGCGAGAATAAATGAACTTTGGCAGAAAATAACCGTGCAATGATATTTGTTGTTCCTTCAAGTTGATTTTCAGTTTAATGGAATCCAATGATATGCTCGGAAATTAGATGAACTACAGTATGCTTTGAAAAGATGCCACACCACCAGTATGTTTTTTAGATTATGGATGTCCCGATCACGTTTTTTTGTTCCTGATCCGATTCCTATCATTTGATTTTGAGTATCTGCTAAATGACAATACAGATTTTTCCCGATGCGATATTTATATTTTCATAGAACACTGCCATATCAAAATAGTTCAATATCCCAAATCACAGACAATATCCAGTCTAATATCATGATATATGGATATAATATTGATACTAGGGATGTCCCGATCACGTTTGTTGCTCCCGATCCTATTCCGATAATTTGAAAATGACGTGATCTGCCCTGATTTCCGATCACTTGATTGGATCGGGACAACCCTAGTCATGATCCTTTGTCAATCTTCTAAACTTACAATATCAAGTCACTGTTACCCAGTGCATATGTGGATACTGTTCTGCTGCTGATAACCACTAGATGTCATCAAAAACATGTTGGACAGGTCTACAAACAAGACCCTGATTAAATGAAAATGTATTGACAAATGCAAACTATAGGAATAATCCACAGGTTGTTTTTAGGCAAAGACATACATTACTACCAGTCACTTATGGGGTAGAATATTATTCACCATGTACTTTAAAATGTTTTTGGCCTAATGTAGGTACATTCGCTGGTTTGCATCTACTGTACACAGTAAGATTGTCAAGTGTGTTAACTACTGTATAAAATTGTAAATGCAGGAATTTAATTAACCTATTTTGAAGAATAACATTAACCTAACATTTTACACTATTGATCAGGCTGATGTTAGGAATACAAGTGCAATTACGGTCATACTTAGAATTATCTTGATTGATGGGGACCTGTTGCAAACGCTTAGAAAGGAGTTTAGTGTTATATGTTTGTGTTGTGTGTTGGTGTTGGATGTAGGGTTCATCGCCATGCCGGCTTGTGGTGGACCTTTTTGCCATGGACATACAAATAGGACCAGAAACAGAGCTAGCTCTAAATGTATAATACTACTAGACAGTGCTCATGTGGTTCTCAAAGCTCAAAGTGGGTTGAGGATTGTTTGAAGGTCGTCCGAATGGACCATTAGAGGTCTGTAACTCTGAGTGTACAAATGGAACCATTATGTATATTAGAGTTATGAACTTATGAGGGTGAGAACCAATGTACTGGTGGACTCCTAATGTGCCATACAGTGTTATATCCTAGTAAATCAGTGTCATGTATAATGTATATTCTGAAGAAATCCTGGAGACTGACATTCAATAATTGGGTCTTGTGATAAAAATAAGAACATAATGTTACGTAAAAACAATCTAAAATTTGCCACGTACAAGGACACATTTGTCCGTGTATGGACACATTGATGACCCCTGGTTGGACGGTGTAGCTACTGTCAACCCTTCAGATGGCATTGCTCAGAGTGAGTATCCAGTTACTATATGTATCATATGTTTCTATCATGTCGTGCAGTTCCCTGCTTCAAGACCCTATGATGTCAACACACATATTTGTGCCAAACTCCCCCATTCACACATGACTGCCTATTTAAAGTCATGATGTCACGCCTGAACCACTTTCAACTTGCTGTCTATTCTGGGCATGTTATTATCAAAATTGTCCAAAATACAGTGAAAATAGCCGATCTGCAAGCTCAACAATGCTATTTTCAAGAATCTGTTTACAATGCACTATAGAGCTTAAGTGGTTATGAGCAACTTTGGAATAGTAATCCTGAGTGGGACATTGGCAGTGCTTACACAAAATTTGTCTTCTCTCTGTATTTTCCCAAACTCTCTGACCTATGACCTGCAGTTGAGGTGAGTAGGCTATAGTGCAGTAACTTAGGCATTCTGAAGTATGATACTACTACTGAGATGCCTACGGTGTTTCAGCCTACTGACTTTGGCAGCTGGCGTGGCATACCACATTCACAAAACTACAGCAGTATAGCCTACTTAAGGGTTAAGGCTGGCTTGACTATTTTTGTATCTGTCACGTACACTTGGGGCCTAACCAGCTGCACCCCTTTCTTGGCACCATGGAGACTGGAGTTGATCTGACACACACACCACCACTGGAGCAGCACGCATGTGGCATTGGAAGGCTACTTGAGAAAACAAAATTCACTTTTACAATAAGTAATAGGCTAAGGCTACCCTTATTTTCAATCATTTTGTCCATCATGATTCATGTATGTGATATAATGATGAACATGGCCAGCAATCAACAGCATTGGAGTGGAACCACAACAACGCTATGCGAGGCCGGAAGTGGACGGACACAGACACAGTAGGAGTCGCGACGTGTTCTTCGGATCTGTTCAACTTCAATGAACGTTCATTTCAAGTTCAACTTCCATCATAATGCAAGAGAAGCGCATCTCTCGCTGGTATTTTGGCGGAGTTGCCTCCAGCGCAGCCGCCTGTCTAACACACCCATTGGATTTGATCAAGGTAAAAACTAACGAATGTTAAAGTAGGCCACCTACCACTGAGTAACAAAACCTTTCAGATTATGAAGCCACGGAGTCGCCAACAGTTTTCCATTTCCAATGTTTCAATCTAGCTGCCTAATCTTTGACTTCAATGACCTTCTTAAGACCTTCTGGGGCCTATATTTATGCAATAAATAAATTACGTAATTTCATATTCCAGCTGTTCCTCGCGGATTAGGCTACTCATTTGAAATCTTTACATAGGCTATATTTTAGTTTTGTTTTAGTTTATTGCTACCTGAGATTTCTACAATATTTATCCGTGTAGGCTAATGTGTTGATGACTACACAAATCATGGGTCCTCCTATGCCTTATGAGTTATGCCCAGGCCAGGTGTGTTTGGAGAGTCCTTATTTGACCTTGTGTAGAACTTTGTGTTAAATTGAATAAGAACAATGACAAACAACAAAAAACAAAAGCAAACTATATCATACACACGATAACATTACAACAATAATAAAATGAGAAAATGTAATAAAACAAGAACCAAAAAGAATTACATTCACATGCACATTCAAACACCGATGGCAGCGGAAACCATGCAAGGCACCAACCAGCACATCAGGAGCAATTAGGGGTTCAGACTTCAGAGTCTTGCTCAAGGACACTTCGACACTAACTCTGGGGGAGCCCGGGTTCGAACTGGCCGGAGCCGACTTGGGGACCCAACGCAGCTCCTCCAAGGAAAACAAACAAATTAACGGAGCTGAACGTGAATCCCCCCCACCGCCCACCCCTTTTTTCCCCTCACTGTATATGTTTCTTTTCCCTTTTTACCTCCTTTATGATGAATTCCTGTTCTGTCCTTTGTCTATATAGAAGTGTCTATTTGTACGTCTCTAAATGTTTTTGATGATTTGAACATGGTGGACCCTATTGGAAACAAGTGTAATGCTTAATTGGGTCGTCCACTCACAGTTAACAGCCTTTGTATTGAGTTTGTGCTTGAAATGTACTGTAATTCTGCAAACTGTTAATACATTTTTCAATCAATTAATCAAAAAGGCAACCTTGCGGTTACCATCCAGCCACTCTACCCTTGAGCCACCGCCGTTCTGCGGAGTAGGCCTATCTTCTGTATCATTGCTTGGATTCACTTGTATGTGGTTTGTTATTTTTAGGTACACTTACAGACACAGCAGGAGGTGAGGATGAGGATGAGTGGGATGATGGTTAGCGTTTTGAGGAGAGAGGGATACCTGGCCCTCTATAACGGTCTGAGTGCGTCCCTTTGTCGGCAGGTGAATGGACATGCACGTGCACATGGGCAATTTAGCAAACATATTATTTCAGTTGCATAAATCAATCAATGTTTATCCCTTGGAAACAACAATTTGTTTAAAATGGCTGCTTCTCCTTTCCGATAGATGACATATTCTCTGTCTCGGTTTGCCATTTATGAGACCGTGAGGGATATGCAGAGCTGCCAGAACAAAGGTGATATGCCTTTTTATCAGAAGGTCCTGCTAGGGGCCTTTGCAGGTATGTGACGCTACATAGGCTACAGGTACCTTCTTCAGTTCTTTTAGGTCTTGTCATGTCTGATGGCTGTGTTGACAATTCGTGTAATCTTGTCCTGCAGGTTTCGCCGGAGGTTTCATTGGGACGCCAGCTGACATGATAAATGTCCGGTGAGTGATGTGGTAACACCGTGATTTGAGATAAATTGTACATAACCTCTTCTTATCTGTGGAAGTATTGAACAGATCAGTGATTGATGATCAACTGGCCATGGCAATTTAATTTGTAATAGCAAATTTCATACACAATGGCATTTCAAAGTGCTTTACATAGTCATAAAATGGTATTAAAAGGCTAAATTTAAAAAGCATAATAGAATGATAGTAAGAGAAATCTATGAAAATCCGGGAACTAAATCGTTACCAAGAAATTTCTTCACCAATGTGTTTCTAAAGGTGTCTAATAACATGTACTAAAAGTTTGAAATTCAACTCCCGTGGGAAAATTGAGTTATTAGCATAATATGTGACCATACCCATAACATCCTATATAAGGCAAAAAAGTCCAAATTTCATCATTCTTTAAGTAGCATGTGACATATGAAACTAGGGTGATTTCATGATTCTGAATCCATTCCAAGCATTAGTTTTGCACAAAAAACACTCCTTGGGAGGAAAAAGGCCACACAAACGTGATGAGGTCAGCTCATTTGGTCAACTGGATATGGCCTAATTTAGCCCAAGGAGTGTTTTTTGTGCAAAACTAATGCTTGGAATGGATTCAGAATCATGAAATCACCCTAGTTTCATATGTCACATGCTACTTAAAGAATGATGAAATTTGGACTTTTTTGCCTTATATAGGATGTTATGGGTATGGTCACATATTATGCTAATAACTCAATTTTCCCACGGGAGTTGAATTTCAAACTTTTAGTACATGTTATTAGACACCTTTAGAAACACATTGGTGAAGAAATTTCTTGGTAACGATTTAGTTCCCAGATTGGTCAAATACCTGATAAAATGCCCTTACTATGAATCATTTGGTCCAAGTGTTTTGTGGATTTCTTCTTCTTTTTTGTCAGTATTATAATATTGTCTGACTGGGCTATGATTTTATACTGCTGTTGCAGCAACAGATTGCAATAAAACTACCTGTATTGTATTATAGCCCTGCTAGTAAAGTATTTCTAATTCATGCTAAAAAAATGCACTCAAAATCACACAGTTTAGTGAAAGTCACTCATTTGTGACTTTCACTAATTAGTGTATTAGTATTAGTGTATTTGCATTAGTTTGTTCAGTGACAGTTAGGCTACATTTAACACTTTACATCAAATGCTTTTCATTTGACTTCTGTCCAGCATGCAGAATGACGTCAAGTTGCCAGTAGAGCTCAGGAGAAAGTGAGTATTTGGAAACATTAGTCCACAGTATTACGCATAGTTTGAAATATTTTACAGTCCCATTCATGAAAGGAATGTATATTTGTATGCAAATCAGCACATTGTGAGTTTTGTCCCACCAGTTATGCGCATGCACTAGACGGACTGTTTCGAGTTTGGAGCAAAGGTAAGATTCATTTAAGGACACCTAACCTAATGTCACCATAAAACAACAGAATATCGTTGCTGTCAGGCAGAAGCTTTGTATCTTCACATTCACAGTTAAAAATAGTCCAGGACCATCTACAAGCTCACAACATGATGCATTGTAGATGCTATTGTGAGTTTGTAGATCTGCTATTTTCACTAATGCAATTTTACATGGACAAAGTAGGGATGCCAGGTTGTAAGTGGCTCAGTATGTCTTTGGTTCTATGAATACACTGATATAAAGATTATTCTATAAAAACAATGATTTAGCCTCTAGACTTATAGCTGCTACTTTTGATGCTTTTGAATTTGAATCCTGAAAAGTAACAGAGGAGAACAGATGAGGTTTTTCCAGAAAACTTAGATTAGGATTTAGAAGGCATTTAGATTTTGATCTTCTGACAATATAGCATAACCATTAACCACTGGACCATTTTATTCCAGAGGGATTGAAGAAACTGTTCTCTGGAGCCACGATGGCTTCTAGTAGAGGTGCTCTCGTCACTGTGGGACAGGTGAGGACATGGTCGAGAAATGACAGTTACCGTGTGGGTGTCCCCGGAGGTTCCCCGGAACATCCGGACCCCCAGGAACACGGCCAGGGGAGCGAGCCTGTTCCGGCGAGCCTTCCCGCATCCGAAACGGTCGAGAAATGACAGTTATCGTGTTGCAGCTTTCCGTGCTCATCTGTGCTGGGACGCGTAGACATACATACATACATACATACATACATACAGTACATAATACATGCAGTACATAGCTTCAGCTCCGTAATGGAGCGAAGGCACCGCTCCAAAAAAGAAAGACAGAAAAAGACCATTACTGCATGAAAAGTAATCAACAAACTATAAGCCTGCTATAAAAACTGGTCAAACACTGGCCAAATTGTCAAATAATAATAAGAAAGAGGCACAAAACAACGGCTCTCAAGGCGAGGTGTTGTGAGCTTGTAGCTCTGCTATTCCCCAAATATGATTATTTATTTATTTTATTTATTTTGGGGGGGTTGTGAACCACTTTCCTTAGATCTACAGGCTCTAGATCTAAGGCAGTGGTTCTATTGTTGTGTCCTTGCAGCTGGCTTGTTATGACCAGTCCAAACAGCTGGTTCTGGCCACTGGCTACATGGAGGACAACATCCTCACACACTTCTTGGCCAGTGTCTTTGCGGTGAGTAAATGACTTCCCACCATCATGGTCTTGATACAGTACACTTCAACAGTAAGAATCAATGTCAAAAGCTTTCTTATCCCCTTTTTCTATACAGGGGGGCTGTACAACCATTCTGTGCCAACCACTGGATGTTGTTAAAACTAGAATGATGAATTCAGCAGAAGAATACAGGGTGAGTCTGTTTTCTGACCTGTCTTTAAGTATTATAATTATACTGTGTTAATATAAGCAGATAAGTTATAATGCATTGTAATGTCGTATAAGTACATTTATAATGCATTATAGACATGGGCTTCATAGGAAGTGTTACCGAAATGTTACAACAAGCTTATCATGTCTACTGCATCTGCTTCCATGTTTTATGATTTATTGGGTTCCTTCTTAGGAGATCACTGTGGTTTCAGCTCGTCTTTGCTCAGGCATAAATGTTTAATTGCTGGCACTAACTAGAGAACATTCCCCAGCTTCTGCTTATTTCTTTATTTTGGTTTCAGGGTGTTTTTCACTGCCTGACAGAAACGGCAAAGCTGGGTCCCAGGGCATTCTATAAGGTAGACCAAAGTCCTGATGTCACTTACTCATCCCCTGGGTCACGGAAGTAATTTCTCTATGGAGTATGGGTCATCTTAGAATCGTCTCATATATGAATTGTGGTTCAAAAATAAACAAATTGTCCTGCCACTATTGTCGAGGAGGGGGCTCTGTATAGTTTACAATAGTCAGTCACTCATATTTGATACTGTCTTGTTTCTGGTGAAAGGTGTATTAATTTGGCAGCGGTTAATGTTTTTGCCGTCGTAAACCGCCAGGCTCATGTAATTATTTTTGGAACACAGTTCTTATATGACGATGAGAATTCAGAATGGGGGAAAACGTAACCCATGTAGGATGCATAAATTATCTCAGACTTTGGTGCTCTATTAATGAGATGATTATAATGTTCCAAATAATCCCTTTCATTCTTAAACACATGTTCTGTTCTCATTTTACTTGCTTTCAATATTCCTCTGAAAAATGTAAAGCTCTAACTTCACTATTTGTGTGTCCACGAAGGGTCTCGTTCCAGCTGCTATCCGCCTCATCCCTCACACAGTTCTGACCTTCATGTTTCTGGAACAGCTCAGGCGGCACTTTGGTACCGTGGTTGTAGCCTGAGAGGGATTTGTGGCACTTTGACGGATGTCAGACTCCAAGCCAAGGCCATTACTTTGTTAGCCATTCGACAAACTAGTACACACATTGAAATTCCAGAAGTTTTCATTCAGAAATTGACCCAGGGTCAATTTTGACTCTTTCAGAGTTGACTCGACACTAACATTTACTGTGTACAGTGGCAGCAAAGAGGGGACACGTTCCACTCCCAAAAACCCAATCTAACTAGACCCGACTGGAAAGCCCCAGTACACTATTTCAATGTCCATGGGTTCTGCTGTGAATGGACTCATTGACCACATTGTCTCATTAAAGCTAGTAATCTGGAATATCAGTGACCGAGCACTTTAGTATAATTGCATTGTGAGTGATTGTACAATGCACAGATGAAGAAGTTTAAAATACTTTTTTCATTTCATTGCTTTTTTGTTTTTTTTGTTTTACTTTCAACTGTCTTAATCTGTCTGTAATTTTCCAGACTAATCTTAATTTAACTTGTGTAGTCATTTTTGCCCTGTAGAGGGCAGTATTACACCAGTCAATTACAGCTGTGTGTGTCACGTACATGCCTGTAAGTAATAGTCTCTCTATGTGTAATAGTGCAGATATAGAATAATGTGATTAGTATCAGAGAGAGCTTTTGTAATTATTTATAAAATACTGTCCAGGTTTATATACTGTATATGCATATTTTCACATTTCCAGATTTGTTGGATTTTGTTAAAGTATTCACTTGAGTCTAAATCAGCAGTAGTGTAACATCTTCGAGGCAAAAGTGATCAATACATAACGAGTATTATTCTTATAAATGTTGTTTGGCTGTGTTGTTCCTGCTCTTTACCTAATGGGCCTGATATCTTATGAACCCATTGAAACCGTATACAGTGTCATTTTAGAGTTTAACCAATAACCATTATTTCATAGGCTACTTTGGTTATTCAAAAATAGCAGATATACAAGCGTGCCACTTTGTGCCGATCTATTTGAATATATAGCCTAATATATATCATTTATATTTAAAGCGAACATTTTTAACTCAAATCTTTGCTTCTGGGGGTCCCTGGAACAAAATAGTTTGAGGATCTGTGGTCAAATACATATCATTTGGGGGTTCTTGACATGAACAGCCAGATATAGCCTAAACATAGGTTTTCCAGATTTTCTTTCATCATGTCATTCAAGAGTTGCTGGAACCTTGAGAGTTGTAGGACATACATGGTAAAGCAAGCTTAGATTTCATTTCATTTCACTGACATTTTGGGATTATTTTATTATTTTTGAGTCTCGGAAAACTTGCTGAGAAATTGTGTATACTGTATGTGGTTTTTCTACTGCAAGCTGTGCTTTTCTTCTCTGTGATGCCCGATCCATCATGCTCAGCTTTCAAAGAATCCTGATAACCCCAGAGTTCAGTCAGATAACTCACTTTAACCAATATTTATTATAGAATGAGAATTACAAGTATCATATAATATTTATTTTATCTTGGTGTTCAGCTCTGCTACATTTTTCTCCCTGCTCGGCACAATTAAACACCATCATTAAACATTAAGAGCAGAGAGATAGATATAGAATAACAACCCCCCCATGGGGAACAGAAATAACAGAGCCCACCGGCAGCGGTGGGAGCAAACATCACATAACAACCAGAAACAATATGTAGTGTAGAAGGAAGGCAGGAAGAAGCATGCAGTTAGGTGAGCTTAAATACCCTGCCCAATTGGTCAGCTGACTGCCACATCAGCGACATGTGGGTCTTGCACACACTGAATACACCCACATAATGCAGCATATTAACCCCTTGAGCACAGCACATAATGGAGTATATCTGACTGAACTAACTCCGCAAATACGTATCATTTAACTTGGCTGCTGCATTGCCTGTCTGTTTGATAGCTGTTGATGGTTAATATGCATCATGCAGTCATGTCATCTCTTGCTTGTCAGCTGTCCTGTGGTGGTTCTGATGCACATATTGTGTCATTTCAGTTTCTGAAAAATGACAGTAGTTACATTACAACCTGTTGAATGATTATTGTTGCCGAGTTATTGTGAAGATTTTCAAGGGTATGTGTACAGTGAAGTAGACATGAACAGTAATTGATTTAATCTTGGCTTGAGATTTGATAACACCAGGTTATGGAACTCGCCCCCGCCAGTTTCTGTCATGGTCTCCCTGTCTCCCACTCCATTTCTCTCAGTCATTGTCACACACCTGTTCCCACTACATCCCCAGCCCAGCAAGGCCATGCCCACAATACAAACCTGTGAACACTTCCACAATCAATCTGCTCACTATTCAGTGGATTTTCTGGTCTGGACTGGAGTTTTCTCTGGGGTTCCCTTTTGAGCTGCAATGAAAACAGGAAAAACAGTGAACACAGTGACATCTGCTGGCAAATCCCATTGACATATATGGGATTTGTAGGCTGTGACATCACAAACAGCAGGAAAATCAGAGCACTTGTTTGAGCCAGACCACAGAAAATTTACTGAATGTTCAAAAAAAATGTTTTATGTCACAATCCCTTTAAACCAGAGCTCTCTTGATATCCTCACCTTAACTTGGACTGCAGGTTTATTTGCTGTTTCTATCAGGCACAATATCACTGATTGAGTCTGGAAAAGATTCTTTGTGCGTGTACAGTGTACACACACGCACATTTCACACACACACACACACATTTTGTTTTAATCATTTGTTTATGTCCACATAAGAGATACAATACAAGGACACACATATTTACAAGGTGCTGTACAGAATGCAGTCCGCAAATCCCGGACAAATACCCACAGTCCACACACCCTTCAGGGGTACAACGGCGTCTTTGCCATATTTGGCAGCTACCAATAGTAGAAAAGATTGCACAGAATTCTTCAAGCCGTTTAGCTGCTTTTTTGGCATACCAAGTTGTTGGGAGCCTCATACAACCTACCTATGTACATGTCCTAGGCTGCCAAAGATAAACACAAGTAGTGTAATGACTTTGGTCATAAAGGCTTCTAAGCTAGAATCAAAGGTGCAGGTCACTTCAAGACTGGCAACTGATCTGTTTCCTTCATTGACAACATCTGGTGTATTAGCAGAGAGATGTGCTAAGAGTTGAAACATGCATGGAAGGTTTGACAAAGGTCACAGGAATGTTTGTACATTCTCACAGACAGTGTAACATGTTTAGTTATGTCCTTTGTTATGAGATCAACTATTCTGTCGTGGCGTGCTATGTAAAGCCCTTTATAGGCATAGCAGCCATTCAGAATGTGTGACATGGTTTCTGTAACAAACCCTGTGGTGTGATGCAAAGTTGCAAACAATGAGGAGCATGGGTGGAGGGAAACCAGAGGGAAAGGTTGAGTCTGGTGGGAAGGATCTGTAACCAGCTGGCTTTTACTGTAAAGGTGATAATGTCCTCATTGAGAGCAGTGTTCCTTATAAATGAATGGGAAACAGAGTGGTCAGCATGGGGAAGACAAGCGAGTTTAAGTCCAGGCCAATGTTGTTGCCGATGTTGGAACATATCCAACAGGTTCCGCCGGGCACCCGTAGGTGTCAACAGGTGAGTGTGTCCACTGTAGGTCACTGTTGCTCAGAGGTGAGGGGGTTATGTCCCCAGAGACCCTCACAGTCTCAGAATCAGCACACACACACACACACACACACACATCTGCATGCATGTACAGTCGTACACATCCTTCTCTCCCCACCTCTAAATTATGGGCCAGACAATCTAGTCTTGAAACGTATCTTGACTTCATGGTGTGTGGTCCTGGAACTGAAACGGGAGGACAGTGGTGATCACATTACCAAAAAGCTGAGACCACAAATGGTATTTTGTACTGTGGTACTTGACATTCACATTAGCTCAGCAGCTGTGTATACAAATAAATATGCTTTATAGTAGTCATATTTGCCACTGGCATAGGATGGTTTTAAAACAGAGGGTCTGTGAAGACTTTTCCAGAAAAACCTATCATGCAAGCACCAAGAAAAAGAGAGAACATTGTTTGACGAGGGATGTGCAATACAGTCATCCATGCGACATTGCAGATAGTTTAGTGTCTTGGTTCCAGAAACAATTAACACTCCATCATCTGTCTGTCTGACTGACTGACTGACTGACTGACTGCATGTCTGTCTGGGGTGCATCTCTGGCTAATCTCTATTGAATCTTCCTGAGGACCACCTCGAAAACGAGAATGCATCTCAGGTAGGGGCTTATCCTCCAAATACATTTCAAAATAAATAAACCACTCGTTCCATCACTACCAAATCTCTTGTGCACATTGCCATGCAGGCCAAGGAAGTACATTTTGCACTGTATGCTTCTGTGAGCTAGGAATTTAAAACAAATACAATTTGTCGTTCACATCCTTATATTTATTCTATTAATCTAAGCAAGAAAGAAAGTAGATTGCAATGTTATGTTAATAGTTATTGGATTTGAGATTTTCTAAATTCTAAAGTTTGCTTCTGCCCAGCTCATTGTCTGGCACATGCGGAGTAGCCTACAGTACATAAACTGTTACCAAGGTATAAATGGCAAATCTACAAGGTTTAAGAAGAAGGCTGATGCACACCTCAAAGGCTGGTGACCGGTGCATAGGACAACCATGCACACCTCAAAGGCTGGTGACCGGTGCATAGGACAACCATGCACACCTCAAAGGCTGGTGACCGGTGCATAGGACAACCAAAGGCTGGTGACCGGTGCATAGGACAACCAAAGGCTGGTGACCGGTGCATAGGACAACCAAAGGCTGGTGACCGGTGCATAGGACAACCAAAGGCTGGTGACCGGTGCATAGGACAACCATGCACACCTCAAAGGCTGGTGACCGGTGCATAGGACAACCAAAAAGGTGCAAATGTCCAAAAGGGGATCTCTGATAACAAATCAAAGGAAAAGGTTCCGCAACTTGGAAAAAGGTTGCTTTTTATTAAGTTGATGCTTCGGTCGTCAGATCTTCATCAGGACAGACATGGACCTTTTCTTTGAATTGTTATCAGCAGTGGTGAGTACTCACATTGCTTACTTAAAAGTATTAATATTACTGCAATGTAGAAATACTTGCAAGTCCGGAATTCAAAATGGTTTTGAGTAAGGCCTCACTCAGACCTTTGCAGCATTGCTGCATGCTTGTTGTATGAATGTGTCATGGCCGCCCCAATGCATTTCCAATGGAAGTCACATGGTTTGAGGACTACATTTTGGACTACAAGCTGTTGTATGGCTTTCGGCTGTGTTTCGACTGTGCCCCTCCCCCTCATACAACACAAGTGTTGTGTCAGACCATGTGACTCCCATTGGAAATGCATTGGGGCAAGCTGTGTCACACCCTTTGTATACAGCAAGCATACAGCAATCTGTTGTAAAGGTCTGAGTGAGGCCTAAAAGTTCATCAAAATGTACTTAAAGTACCAAAAGTAAAAGTATTCATTATTTAGAAGTTCCATTTCAAGTTTTCAAATGTTTTAACATTCGAAACATCAAACATCATCAAACAACATTTGCCGAGCTACAGCTCACAGCGCGTCGCAGTGAGCTTCTAGATCGTCTATTTTCAAATGACTGAAATACACATAGGGCTGAAGTGGTTAATGTATGTGTGTGTGTGTGTGTGTGTGTGTGTGTGTGTGTGTGTGTGTGTGTGTGTGTGTGTGTGTGTGTGTGTGTGTGTGTGTGTGTGTGTGTGTGTGTGTGTGTATATATATATATATATATATAGTCCTAGTGAGCAACCCTCCCCTGGCCTATTCCATGGATTGGATCCACATCCACTGCTACGTATACTGCAGCCTGAGTGCCTGTCCCTTCAGTTACTGTATGTTTGTCCCTTCGGGGAGCCCTCTGTCTTGGAGTGTCAGCAGGCCATGGTTATGTGTCACTGAAGTGAGTTCAGATGTTCATGATGTGTTGTACTTTATTGCCTTGCCATGCCTTGAAGCTTATAGATGGGTTTATGTGTAATGCACCATGTGCATAAAGTACTTGGTTATCTTTCATAGCGAAAACCAAATTTTGTGAAGCCTCACCAACTTAAATCCCAAATGCTTGTGTGTGCAATGGAACAATAAAAGACATAAACAAACTTTATCCATGCATTCTTAACGATCCACCATGGTGATGTTCAATATCCTGTGAACCAGTCTCAAACCTAGAACTCTACCTATAAAGGTCAATTACTTTTTTTCCGTACTCTGACATTCGCTCCGATATTCGTCCCGAAAAAAGCGCCCTATATGCAAACACCATAACACTTAAAGTAGATTGCTGCCCCCAAAATGACTCAATAAAAAGTGAAACATACAGTTTTAAAAGGAATGTGACAAGTCACAGTAAAAAGAAAAATCAGACCTGTCTGAAGTGAGTGGTGCAACAGCGCCACCTGTTGGTACCCTAGACAGACAGACAGACAGATAGACAGAGGGAGGGACGGACAAAGCTGGGCATAGGAGTGCTGCACGGCTGCACCCTATGGTTGCACCACTCAAAAATCAAATCACACTTGTGTGAGGTGAGGGGTGCTCTTATCATCATACATCACATTCCGTGCTCAGCCAATATCAAACCATTGCTATGGGGTACACACATTGCTCAGCCAATCAAATCATTGCTATTGGGTACACACATTGCTCAGCCAATCAAATCATTGCTATGGGGTACACACATTGCTCAGCCAATCAAATCATTGCTATGGGGTACACACATTGCTCAGCCATTCAAATCATTGCTATGGGGTACACACATTGCTCAGCCAATCAAATCATCACTATGGGGTACACACAAACACACAAAGCTGGGCATAGGAGGCCCTCAAAAAAGGAAAGAAGAAAAAAGAAATAGCCTTTTCTACTCATGTACTTGTAATGGCAGTATCCACCCATGTGCATTGCATAAATCCTGTAGAGATCTCAATATGGTTTCATCTCCATTCTGCATTGTTCTCCCCTGGAAACACAAACTGTACGAATGCTTTTCATGGCACAATAGTTGATCTTGACCCGGTCTCTGTAGTGTAGTACTGGTACACACAGTACATACTGCACTATAGCTTCAGTCCTTTGTCCTTTACTGATACGGGGGGGGGGTCACTCCATTGTTTCACCCCATTTGTCTGTTGCCATAAACCTGTATCTCTGTGCAACCTACATAATCATGTCTTTGTATGTTTGCATGAGCAGTTTTTCCCCTACCTACCCGGGATCGAACCCTGACCTCCCAGTCCCAGGGTGGACACTCTAACCACAAGGCCACTGAAAATGTGAAATAAAAAAAGCACCTCAAAATGATACTAAAGTACAATACTTGAGTAAATGTACTTAGTTACTTTCCACCACTGTGGAGAGCGGTGTTGTGAAACACCACCCGGGTTGGTTTAGGTCGGAGGACGTGCTCAGCATGTGTCAGATGTTTGAAAACGTGTCTGCTAAATCAGTACAGTATGTTCTGCATGTTTTACATCTAAATAAAATCACTATTTTATTGGCCATGGAGTCAGGCCTATTTTTTGTCCCGCTTATATACCGTAGCCTAGTAAGCCTACAGTATATGATTTAATGAGATTCTATATCAATTTATCCATGTGCATGATAACAGCCAGAGGAGCAACAACAAATAACCTGCAGAATCACATGCAGCCTTGATGCAATTTATTTTATATACAGTAGTGTTTACATGGCATGATGTTTTGGCAACACTTTCTAACAACAAAGAAAATCAATAAACTGTGAACAAAGTCCACATATACACACACTATACCTCTCCGGCTTTGTCTTTTATATACACATTCTCCAATTTAATTATTTCCATCAGTAGGCTGAAACCAGTCCAGACAAACAGTCTGTTGCTGATAGGACTCTTCTGTTTGTGAGCTTAAATAATAAGACAGACAAATGTGGAAATTCATACGCAGAGTACAATTGTTTTACTGTTGCTGGACATCTCAGAGTTATTGTTTTATAGTATTGTTTTAATGATGCGCAGCCTGTGTAGCTAGTTCAGGCAGACAACTCGTGAGCGTGCCTACCTGATCAGGTGCCTAGTCTCATGCACTCTTTACCTGATCAGAGAGGCTATTTAAACTTCTCTGCCTACCTGCTCGCTGCTGCTGTCTCCCTGCCTCGCTTGCTGCTAACCTGCTGCTCATGAAGGTTTTGCAAATCCCACCGCCACCCTAGCATCCACCTGTGTAGGCTCTGTTTCTAGATCCCTCTGCATGGGGTGGAAACATTTTACAGAATCCTTTACCCTGAGCCATCAATGAGCAGGGGTTAGGTGAGTTCTCTGACAACAATGGTTGCTGTTTTGAAGCATGCTGGGACTTTGCACTCCCGGAGTGATTGATTGAAGATGTCCTTGAAAACACCAGCTAGTTGAGTGGCACATGCTTTGAAGACCCGCCCTGGGATGCAGTCAGGGCCTGCAGCTTTGCGAGTGTTATAAGTAAAATGCAGTGCTTTACAAACACATTAACAAGCACTGGGAGGGGGGAGCGCACTGCAACTGGTACGAGAATTAGTTACTCACAAGACACTACCATACAGATTGGACAAAATCACATTTTATTCATTCAAATAAGCACTTCCATTTAAAGTTGAAAGACGTTTCTAAAATTGGGAAAATAGCCGATTTCTCAACATCTCGTGATGTGGCACATTGTGAGCTTGTAGATCTGCCATTTTCACTGCTTTTGTGCGACATTCAAAAATAAGGTATTAATTTACAAAAATAAACAATGTTTCTGCCAGGACAGCAACGACATGCTGTCTGGAACCCTAAAGTGGGAACCACTAATTTACTGTAACGTTGATAAACTGCTAATTCTAATTGATATTGTCCCAGTTTTCTTTTATCAATTATTTTGACCCTCGTGTCTAATAATTGGTCTACTGTATAAAACTGGTATGTCACAGGCAGCACACATCCAGAGTAATCGAGTGAGAGGGACAAACCGCTGTTCATTATTAACTGATAGGAGCTCTCTTGCAATTATTGGCAAAATGTCAACAACAATGAATGTTTGTGTTTCTTGTGTTCAAAGCTTATGCTGTGCTAAAGGGGAATACCACTCATTTTCAACAATGATTATACCTTAGAAGGTGGAAATAATGAAAAAGTACCCCCCCTTCTGTTTAGTCTAGAACTGGAGGTTTAGAACTTGGGGTCATATGATCAGGGACATAGTGAAGTTGTACTCGCATGCATGACTCCAAGTTCTAGAGACCTCCAGTTCTATAGGCTAAACAGAAGGGGGGGACTTTTTGCCAGCTGCTTGAAAGCGTCTGGACAACATGTAAGAGCCATGAATTGGTTTGGTTATGTTGATTATACATTGGTCAAGGAATGAGTAGGCTGTCACTGGTGTTGTTGTGGATGATTGACGGGCATAGGGGCGGACCCAAGGTTACCTTTAACATCACCTGTTCACCTGCTGTGGACACAGAGAGAGAGGGGGTGTGTGGGACGCCATACCTTTTGTTGACCGCTTTATTTTTGCTTTCTTTTATTTACGTTGATCGCTGTGGTTACTTTACTTTATGTTTGAGCACCCTTTGAGTTACATTGCTTTAATAAAACCCCTTAAACGCATTGTTTTGGACCCAGCGAATTCCTTTTGTTTGTGGAGCGGAGCGCGTCTGACAACCTGGCACATCCCATCGCCTCTCAGCGACTTTAAGGTCTTTTTCTCATGTAGTCGCTTTACACAACATATTCACCTTCTTCTACTAGCGACCGTAGTAGCGACCTAGTGGAAACTTCTTCATCATTGGCTGCCTCTAAGTCAATGGGAGACTTACCCATAAAACCCATAGCCTGGAAGGCATAAAACCCGTACTCTGAACGCCGCAATGGGAAGCCCTTTGTCTGCATACTCTGAACGCTGCAACGTGAAGCTGTGAGCGGCTGCAGAGGCTGCGGCACACAAACTGATTATAGATGTTCATGAACGAGAGCTTGCTGCAGCTGGCAATTATGACTGAGTCGATCATTCTTGTTTATTATTTCCACACAAGAACATTAATAATGACATAAATAATTCAATGTTGAAAATGAGTGGTATTCCGCTTTAAGTCAGCCAGACTCCTTACAAAGACCTTTCGGATCAAACACAACATGAACAACAACAATAAAAGTAATGGAGACATGTGTCATAATTTCCATGCCAATTTTCCCTGTCAGAATAATTTTGGTCATTTGCTTTCATTTCAGTCCATTTGGGCCCATATGCAGCAAGAAGTGAAACTACTGTATAATCATTAACTGAAAGCTTTGGGTTTGAGTAGATACCTTAATAACATCAGTGAATGATACTGAAGCCATTAGTCGACAGACAGACCAAGGTAATCCTATTGCTTATCAGCATATAGCCCGATATAGCCGGAGCCCGGGACACTGAGTCAATGATTCTGTATACCCACTTCCCTATCCTTGTTTCGAGCTGAGTAGGCCTATATCATGTACTTGTGACAAAACTGAAAGCTCTGCCAGCTCTTGCTTACACAAAAGTTTACTTGACTTTGAACTGACTGACTGACACTTTCTGTGCCGCTAGCTGTTAGCATAAATCCTAGTTCCCAGTGCCACCATCGCCGCTTCCACTGTCTTTAGGAGGAGGATTTTGCCAGCCCCCTCACCACTCAGCACACATACTCTGCTATCATTAGTGCAAGCACACACTGTATAGCCTACCTGTCGACAGAAATGTTTGCATGTCGGGAGCGACGCGGTACAAAGTCACAAATTAGATCAAAACTTTGGATGGCAAAAGATCCACCAAGGACAGCTCTCCAAAATTCCGATTTATGGAGGGAAAAACCGAGGTAGATGGTGGTAAGACTTTACGTCCCATAGCTGGATATGACGGGGCGTTGCCATAGCAATCGGATCAATTTCATGCCGTGGGGCTCAACCATTGTATACATTATGCGGAGGTACAAACATGTACGTAGCTGGGGGGTATGAGTATATTTATACCACAAAATCAGTTAAGAGCCCCACACTCAACAGTGGGGCAAAATATTAACTGGAAAAGTGCACTCCTCTGAGCCTGCATATCTCCGCCAGGCTGGGTTGGTAAGCCGCAGGGCTGTGATGCATTACCACATGGATTACTCTTGTTTTGCTCTAAATTTGACTTATGATTAAGTGAGTGAATGAGCAAAGCCATAAACTCACTCATGCACATATCCAGCTACTGTGAGAGGAGGTAATCCACCAGGGGTTTCCCTCATTCTGTCTGGAATTTGGCTTGTTTTTATTGTGTTCTCTTCTTGCTACCCTGAGGTACCAGCCAGATACATTAAAACATGACATTTATATTATACTAAAATACAACTGGCACAACACGTAATGGGAACAATTAGTATGAAAGCTGCACATTATTGCATACACATTCAACTTTTGATTTACAGTTAAAAATGCAGTTAAGATCATTACTGTGGTGTTGGGTGATGACAGAGGTTCCCACAAGAAGCTGGAATAAAGTCATATTACAGCCAGTGGGTGGTCTGACTAAAAATGTATATAAAGGAATGTATCAGGCAGCCTTCGTCCAAGTTTAATGTTCACCCAACATGTTTTTGTTGTTGTGTGTTTATAAGTAATAATTTGAATAGTTTTGGTAGGACATATGTCCCAATTTTCAAGAATGGGTGCTGCTAGTAGTCTATATTTTCATAAATCTGTAAAAACATGCTTTATACTTCACCTCATAGATAAAGCCGTCATGCACATTGACCAGCTAGAGTGCTAGACAAAGTGCTCTCACAGAGGACATTATGTCAGACATCACTTAACATCACTTGAATTTGAACATGTCTTTTTAATCAGCCCTTATTAAAAATGAATCATGGTGTTGATTCATTTACATGATTAATGGATTGAAGCGTGACCTCATTATCTGAGGTGATGAAGCTGGCTCAGTTAGTTCCGCTGGGTATGGGTAGTTTGTTTTCATGTATGTATTTCTGGCAATTCATGCTTTATTTCAGGTAGGAGAGTAGAAGGGCAGAGAGAGGAGATGCATGCAAGACAAGACAGGTATCTGATTCAAACTCAGTTGCTTGCAAGGAGCATAATTATGGTCTGTGCACTAATCTCAGTGGTTCTCAACCTTTTCAGCCTGTGACCCCCCAAAATAATCATATTTGAACTGGGGACTGGGAGTTGAGGCATTCAATTTAATTTGACTCGGTTCCACAGATAAATATTGTGAAAATAGCTGATCTACAAGCTCACAATGCCTCTTTCTTATATTATTCGACAATTTGGTCAAGGTTTGACCAGTTATTACTTGCGCAAGCAGAGCACGCAAGTAATAGTTTTCGTCCAGGGCGATGTTTGATGCGTATGCGCCGCGCCAGCGTATGACGTACGACTACTTGTGCTTGATATGGCAGTGGTGTCAGATTACATACATGTATACATAGGGGCATTACCTTTAATCCTCCCGACACTAAAACATATCGTCATTACGTCACCATCGAAAACCAATTACACCCTGGCATTGGGTCCTTTAATCCACGTCCATTACGTCATCATTGAGAGCTAGTTATACCAGTTATACCCTGACGTCATATGCTGCTACGATACATACGCATACGCAAAGTAACCACAGTATACCGCTAATCAACTTACAAATTACATATACATATACATAGAGGCATTTCCACCCAACACTGATCGACATATACTTCACCAGTACTTGGGCGCTCTGCTTGCGCAACAAGCAAGTAGGCACTCGCCAGAGTGCAGTTCTAGTTTAATGCTGTAATCTTTTTTTTTTACAGCTTTTGTTCCCACACGTCTCATATTTGCCAGTGACAATGAAAGGAGAAATTATAGGTCATAGGCTATACCTCAAATATGACGTAAATTCGTGGCAACACAAACATTAAATTCTATTGACAATGAAGGGAAAATGTACGTCATATGTAGGCGAGCAAATCGGCTAACCGATCACATAAATTTCACATGGGTGTGATATTTCTTTCTTTCCCTCCTTAGCCATTAATACGGTCTTAAAAGTCCTTAAATTGCCACTTCACTGTCATCCGAGGACCCCCACAATTATGTGGGGACCCCCATTGGGGTCTCGACCCACATGTTGAGAACTTGAGTCACCAGGTACCCTGTTTGGTTGATTTTGAGGCTTGCAGAGACATCTGCTACCTGCATTCAGTGCTTCGGCCTCCCCAGGCAGCTCCTGTGGTGTAGCAGCCTACCTGTGGTGAGGACAACTTTCCGTTCCAGGAATAATACATTGCATTCACCACCACGCACCACCTACGACCAGACCAAAATAAGTATTTTGCATCTCTCACAATCTCATGTCTCTGGGCATGTCTTCTTTGCCAGGAAAAGAGATGATTGATAAAATGGCATGGCAGACAAACGTTACATAAGTAAACTTGCATTTGGGAGCAGCAATAGTGGTGTGCGGATTTATTTATTCTTATATAATGTTACTGTTTTTGATCCAGCAGACCAGCACCCATTAGGTGTGGGAATTGGGATGGGAGGGATGTGCGTGTCTTTTGGCTGTTTATCAGCTTCTCTCTCATACCGACGTTTGACCACGACAGATGAAATATCATGATCTTCTATGTGTTTGCTCTGGGAGAACAAACTGTATCTAATGAGAACAGGATGGGGATCCAGGCCTCCGACAGAAAGCCTGGAGTCAAAGAGAACAGGATGGGGATCCGACAGAAAACCTGGAGTCATTCAGGCACCAGATCCACCATGTGGGAGTATAAGGAGTTGGGTTATACAATCAAAAGTTTAATTGGTGGATTTGAATTACGGCTTCTACATAATCATCACACCATTAAACGCTTTGCAACAAAGCTGTTTCATGAATCACCTTTAGAGTAGGATTGGTTGAACCTAAAAGTTATAGATGATGCTATTTAGCTTGCATCTGAATACTGTGAGTTTATTGTGGGCTCGCTGCAGGAGCAGCGAGGACACAGAAGATATTCTACCCTATTTCTATACAATATTGTCCTCAAACGTACTTTGGAACCTAACTACTCCTACAAACTGTAAAAAAAAAAATCCAGCTTACTGTGGACACGTATGCTTGTAGTTTTTACTTTAAAATGTTTCATAGCTTTTTAATATTTCACTTTTAAAACTTAAGCGATAAAACTTAGGAACCTCCCTATACTATGAAAGCTATGAAGGAATCTTCATAGCTTTCACATAGAAACTCGATTCACAAACAAACAAATCCACCTTACTGGTAGCCTGGGCAGCATTCCTTTACGGGTTTATGATCCGGTCGGGAGCGGATGATATCGCTACGTCATGTTGTAGTATTGTTTTGTAGTCATCAATCTTCCGGAACTTCCTTTTTCCTCAAACCGATTTTTCTCAATAAAAGCTGCAGGCTACGAGAGCTTTTATTGTTATTCTTCCGGTTTGAGGGAAAAGGAAGTTCCGGATGATTCTTCTTGCCTGATGACTACAAAACAATACTACAACATGACGTAACGATATCATCCGCTCTAGACCGGTTCACACGGTAATTTTGTAACACAGACCGGGCTTTCCTCCGAGGTGGAAAGTCTGGTGACGCTACCTTACTGGTGGAAATGCACACTTATTTTTAATTTGAAACTATTTGTAGTTTTTGAGATATCTAACTTTAAACACCCAATGCATTTCCAATGGGGTTTGCTACTGGGGAGAGACACAGGGAATGACCCATGTTTTTGTAAAGTCACTGCGGCTGCAATTTTTACACTACGGATATCTTTTTTATATCACCAAGTTTGCACGGGCTCTCCGATTTAATCCAAAGACCTAAACTGTGTGATGTATACATTTTATATACAACTCCCACCCCACCCAAACATACTCCATTAATGCCACTCCACCTCCCACACCACATGACATACCCCCCCCCTGTCATACATTGGGGAAAAAATAAGAAAAGACGATCTACAATGTGATGCGTTGTGACCTTGTAGATCTGTTATTTTGGAAAAATAATTGACAATCTTTGGAAAATGTGAGTACTTTTTCTTAGGTACTTAAAGTATATTGTGATGCCAATACTTTTGTACATTTTCATTGGGTTGATGCCAGCGACTGGCCACGATAGCTACTAGGCCTATATGCAGCAGCCAGACATATGTTGGTCACTCTAGAACTTCATGTTTTTAGTTTGTTAGGTTTGTTTTTCTCCCGTAGGTCGCATTTACTATGAAAACTTACATCATTCCCCACCCGTCCTTCCTGTTCTGACATTCCATATGCTGATCTGACCTCATCAAACCCTGTACACTCAAGACACGCTCCATATATGGCCAGTACAGAATTCATTTCATATGTTGATCTGACCCCCCATGCCAAAGCGCCAGCGCTCGCCTAGCAGTCTGCGCTCTGCCGTCACCCAGCCAGATGCGTGCACGCGACCTTGCCCATGGTCGCTTCTCGCCCTCAGGGCGTCTTACTGGTTTAGAATCTTTAGATAGCATGCTGTTTAGACACTAAACAGATGCTATAGGTTCATTGTATGTAACTGATATACTGTAGGATAGGTCCTATTTTCCTGAGGCACACTGTTCTCTCTGCATTCTATTTATGTGATTATTTACCTTGTTTATTGTAAGTCTCTGGATAAGGGTCTGCTACAGTAAATTCCTAAATAATAATAATTGTAACTTTGTTCCGCATGCAGATTCAAAAGGTCTATGGGAAAGGATTTGTTTTTATACTCTGCATGTGGAATGGGTTACTTAAGTTACCTGGAAGTAGATTTCATAATTAATGTTAATTAATTATGAATGGCTGTCAGATGATCCGTTGGGAGATTGTAATTTTGGTGATTTAAGTGTTATCTACACCAGTGGTTCTCAACCCTTTCAGGCCACGACCCCCACAATAATCATATGAACTGGGGACCCTCCCACAATAATCATATGAACTTGGGACGCCCCACTATAATCATATGAACTCTGGGGACCCCCACTATAATCATATGGGGAACCCCCACAATAATCATATGAACTGGGGACCCCCCACTATAATCATATGAACTCTGGGGACCCCCACTATAATCATATGGGGAACCCCCACAATAATCATATGAACTGGGGAACTATGATGAAGGAAGAAATAAATAAATAAATAAATAAATAAATAAATAAATAAATAAATAAATAAATAAATAAATAAATAAATAAATAAATAAATAAATAAATAAATAAAATAAAATAAAATAAAATAAAATAAATAAAGCTTATTCTGGGATAGATCTGACTAGTTATGATATGACTTAAATTGGTCTGGCCTCGATCGGACTCTCTCTGATTTATCCATGGACGTCCGTCTTAGTGGGAAGAATCTATGTTCGTTGAAATCAGGTGATATTCTGGGCCAGATCAGACTAGTCTTGGTTTGACTTGATTTGGCCCCAATAGAGACGATACTAATTCGTCCAGGTCCTGACCGTGCTTGCTGGGGGGGAACCCCCACAATAATCATATGAACTGGGGACCCCCCCACAATAATCATATGAACTGGGACCCCCCACAATAATCATATGAACTGGGGAACCCCACAATAATCATATGAACTGGGGACCACCCACAATAATCATATGAACTGGGGACCCCCCACAATAATCATATGAACTGGGGAACCCCCACAATAATCATATGAACTGGAGACCCCCCAGACTGACAAACACTTAGAATTGTAGTAGTTGAGGCATTACATTTAGTTTTTCTCTGTTCCACAGATGAATATTGCGAGGCGTTGTGAGCTTGTAGATCAGCTATTTTCAACATGTGTTTCTCTTTCTTATATTATTTGACAGTTTGGCCAATGTTTGACCCATTTTTATAGTACTAGAGTGGTGCCCGTGGGGCCTCTACGGCGGTGCCCGTTGGGCACTGGCCTACTTGGAATGATGCAAGTTGGAAATGAATGCCACAACGCACCCAGATATGTCTTTATGGAGTTCTGTGTCAGCCATGCCCAAATATGGAGTGTTGGGATGATCCCAATGGGATGTCAGAACAGGCCAGCTTCATATATGGATGCTGGGCAGGGGCCCTGTCAAGAGCCCAGGCAAAGGCCTTTTGTGGCGGTTCTGGACAACCGTGGGTCCAAACCGACTTGACACCGGGCACTGTACCCACCGGAGGTGGTGTGGAACGTGTGTGTCGAATTTGAAGTCGGTGGGGCTAATGGTTGTCGAGTTACGTGGATTACACACGTACGTACAGAGACTTGGTGCATTTATAGATAGATAGATATAGTTTGTTGATTCATTTTGATGGAGTAGTCTTTTTTTATTACATTTTTTGATAACTGATCTGATCTACAGTAGATGAAATATTTAGTCAGATCTGATACATCTCAGTCAGCATGGAGGCTTTAGGAAATGGGCCGGAGTTAATAATATCTTCATACATTTTCAATGAAGGCAATTTAAGACCAAATATCCCAGAGGATGCTGGCAACAGTAAGCAGTTGAATTCTATTTATACAGTAGATGTCCATTTGGTTTCTTATTTTATTTTTCTTAAAGTGTGGTCTATAAATTGCATAGATTAATTGAACAATCAGAAACATAATCATCAGATTAATAGATGAGAATAAATCTTAATTCCTGCTCTACTCTTATTAACAATATACAGTAGTATATAGTGTGCATTGAGTTTGGCTCTATACATTTCCCATTAAAGTGTTCATTTGACTATGCAGGGACAGGGAGTTGCGGTGTAGCCAACATATCCTTGTGTGACATCCATACTAAGAATAAGCCCATATTAAAATAAACACGGCATAGTGCTCCCCTTCACTTTCCTCTTATTTGTTGCCAGCCTGGCTGACATTTAGACCAAACAATGTTGAGGTTATTGAATGAACACAGCCCACCGCTCTCCTGCCTCCATTTTAGTTTTGCATATATCCAGAACCCCAGGGCATGTTCTTTGTCCTTTAACATAGGCTACACATAGCCTATTCACACACACGCACGCGCACACACACACACACACACACACACACACACACACACACACACGCACGCACGCGCGCGCACGCACGCACGCACGCACGCGCGCGCACGCACGCGCGCGCACGCACGCACGCACGCACGCACGCACACTTTCCTCTTGCCAATGTTCATGTAAATTAATGTGATTTTTCAAACAAGAAGTACATTTACCAGTGTGAATGCACATTTCAGATAAAAGGGCTTATGGCTCAAACGTTGCTTAAATTTGTACACAAGCTGGAGCTGCAATGTTGGTGACATCTTTAACCTTGTTGACGTTACAAACCAAATATACTGTAGCTCCTCTATTTGGCAGCGGAAAAGGCCATTTAGCAGTATATTGTTTTTCTCACACTTTGGCCTCTGATATGACGAACAGTCCTGAGGGAGGTGGGTGTCACTCATTAGCAGAGACCGGCATGTCTGTGGGACCTCATGAGCGGAGCGAGAACAGCTCCTTCTACCTTTGCAACAGGTCAAAAGGTCCTGGCTGTGTGTGACTGGCTGTGTGTGCTGAATGACAATCTGTGAACGTATGGTTACGGCTGGCTGCTGATACTGATATGAGACAACAATAACCACTGTGAGTTATTGTCAACCCTTTCAGGCACAGTAAATCCTCAGTGTTCATTTAACTCTGAGAGGGTATGGATGAATTGACACTGAGGATTTTACTGTGTATTGTCTATTTGTAATAGCACAGCGTGTGTGTAAATTCAAGCCATAGAGAAACAGGTATATGCGCTTCCTCATATTTATGAGGCTATTGAGCTGATTTATGGCAAAGTTTGGTTTAATGGTGCACCAGTGCTGAGGTTGATTTGGATAATTCATGAGGTGCTCTTTGGGTTTGTCTAGCCCCTGTGATGTGGCCAAAAATGGTGAAGGAATGTGGGTGTTTTATGTCAGGCCTGCACATTTTCCCATGTGGGAGCTTTGATTTGTTTTAAAAAATCTCTTTATTTATTTCTTTTGTTTTTCAATAAATGAACAGTTGTGACAGGAGGTAAACACAAACAATAATTAATTAAATGAATTAATTAAAAAAATGAAAACAATAATTCCAAAAACAAAACAAAGAACTCTGATCAGTAAAATAATTAAATAAACAGAGAGCAAAACAAGGTTGGGAGCTTTGATGACAGTAATTCGAAGAGGGGGAATGGAAGCGCATCTCTGCATCAACCAGTTCCCATCATGTCGGGTGATTTGCATTTAATGCACACAGCTCAGGCTCAAACAGCCCCGGTGGAGGTAATGGAACAGGTAAATGAGCCAGCAGGGAAATTACACCCCACCGTGATACGAGAGACCGTGAGCAAGAATGCCGCCGGTGCTTATTAAATATAGACAACGGGGCATGATTACTCCTCCTGACTCACGGAGCACAACAGGGTGGAGCTTAAAATAGGAGTACATTTCAACCTGGATGCCTCATGTGTGCAGACACCATCTACAGCCTCTCAGAGCTCCTCTGGTGAGCCCATATAGCTCTCCATCACAACGTTAATCAACCCATTAATCCCACTCAGGAACACACAACATCACAACATGCCTCTCTATTCTCTAATTGATCAATTACCCTGATTGAGATGCACTCTCACACAGGACAGTTGCATTTGGCCAAATGGAATGTCAAAAGATGCACGTGTTTGTGTTGCGACACAAGTCACAACTCCTTCTTCACAACTCCTTTATACGGTCTCCCATGGAGTCTCTTGGCCGCCTCATTTTTTTCCCTCTACACCAAATCTCTTCACAGATCGATGCAATTACAATTTACAATTTAGGCATTTAGCAGACGCTCTTAATCCAGAGCGACTTACATTAAGCAAGAACAAAAACATGGGAATACATCACATATGTAAAATGCATTTATCAAGAAACTAGAACATATCTATATAATGACACTATACATATAAACTATACATATATGCTATACTATGCTGTACATATATACTATGAAGTGCTATGACTACATACAATGCAATTATTGTGCTGTCTACATGACATGCTATAAGTCTGTTTCAAATGCTATCTAAGTCTAAAAAGTGCTGTCTAAGGGGGTAGGGTAAGTGCTATGGGCCATGATGGAGTCTGAAAAGGTGGGTTTTCAGACTACGGCGGAAGATCGGGAGTGATGCATGCTCATTGTTGGCATGCAGAGATCAAATACATTACCAGCTGTGTTTAATGTAAATTCTGTGATAAGAACCTTACTGTAGCTACCAGCAGGGTCTAGCTGCAATAGATTTGACAATAGATTTGTCCCACTCATGTCAACAATGAATGTTGCTTCAGACAGTCTCTTGAAGGTCTTTCATTGTCTCCACCAGGCCGAAGGCATGGGGAGAGAGTATGTTTTGCACTCCGTCCCTGTGTGAGATTTTCGATGACGTCTTACGCAACATCGAGGATTGCCCAACAGGCGCTCCCAGGCTGTGGAGCCATGCGATCCGTTTTCATATCAATAAACTTCGTCTTTTGGACAATACTTCGTCCTGGGCGTCGGGCGTTACTAATAGAAAAGACGAAGATACTTCGTCCTGGGCGTTCTAGGTGTTAAAAGGCTGCATTCTGTCGCGCGTGCCAAACTGTCATTCTCTTGTATTATTTTCCCACCACGGAGTCGCATCTCAGACGACAGTCAAAACGGGCAGTGTCGGTAGGCCAATCAGAGGCAGGCGGGGCGTTACCATGTGCTCAGCCGCACATTAGATATACGCCTTTCCAGCAGGTTTAGTATTTACCTAGATTTTTTTGTATTTTCATGCATGTCTAAAGGTACCAGAATCAAGTGAAAAATCATTTGTATATATTTTTCTATATATATATATAGTATATATATATATATATATATATATATATATATATATACACTGTGTGTATATATAGTCTGAGGGTGGTATGCTGTTGTTAGCTTCTGGACCACGCCCCACTGTTGACATATCTGTGCCAGCAGCTGAGAGGTGAATTGTGCCCCTCTGTCAGACACGAGGTACTTGGGGGTACCCCACCTCGTGAAGATCTCCTCTATCAGCAAGGAAGCTATCTTGGGGGACTTCGCTTCTCGTATGGGGAACAGCTCAACCCATTTGGAGCAATAATCGACTACCACCATAAGGTATTGGTTGCCTTTCCTGCTCCTCGGAAAAGGCCCCATGAGATCAACACCTTCACGGCAGTCGATTGTAAGTGGCCTGAGAGCTTAGTCAGTTGGGGCTTGTACTTCTGGCAGGTTATGCAGTTCTTGGTGTACTCCCATACATCCTTCCTCACATCTGGCCAGTACGCCACATCCAACAGTCTCAGTAGGGTTTTTAGCCTTCCTAGATGTCCTCCAAGTGGACTGTCATGGAAGTAGTTGAGGAATTGGGACCTCATTCCTTTTGGGATGAACAACTGCCATTTCTGTCCTTCCTGCTTGATGGGTACAATCCTGTACAGGAATCCATTTTCGAGGGCATAGTGGATGCGTCCGTGTTTGACTTTTCCATCTTGCACCTCTTTTACCAACTCTTGTACTTCAGGATCATACTGCTGAGCCGCAGAAATATCGGCCCAGTCTACAGGGAGGGTGCATCGGTGACTGTGAACAGCACTGGCTACGTCTTCCACCCCGACAGGTGCTCTAGACAGGGCATCTGGAACAACATTACATCATCCCTTCCTGTAAATGACAGTGAAGTCGAACTCCTGTAGCCTAATTGTCCAACGTGCCAGTCTGGAACTCGGTTTTGGGTGGTTGAAAACCCACGCCAAGGAAGAATAGTCAGTAATCACCTCGAACTTCCGCCCTTCAAGAAAGGCTCTCCATTTCTCTACCGCCCATACAACGGCAAGGCATTCTCTCTCTGAGACAGAGTAATTTCTCTCAGCAGGGTTGAGGACACGAGATGCGTACGCAATGACTCGCTCAACACCTTCCACCTCTTGGGTAAGCACGGCCCCCAAACCGATGCCACTTGCGTCTGTCTGAACCTTGAAAGGTAAACTGAAGTTTGGTGCCATCAGCACTGGAGCTGTGGTGAGAGCCTGCTTCAGATCTTCAAAAGCGGCTTGGCGCTCTGAAGTCCACACCCACGGTGTGCCCTTCTTTTTTAGCGCATTAAGGGGTGCGGCCCGTTCAGAAAATCGGTGAATGAACCGATGATACCAGCCGGCAATTCCCAAGAATGCTATGTCCTTCACTGAGGACGGTGTCGGGAAAGACAAGACAGAATCAATTTTCTTCGCCTCAGTGTGGATTCCTTCAGCAGACACCTCGTGACCCAGGAAGGTCAGTGATCGCTGGAAGAGGTTACACTTCTCCAAGTTCAGGGTGAGTCCTGCACCCTGCAGCCTGGAAAACACCTCCCTCAGGTGCTGTATGTGCTGCTGATCGTTTTGTGAGTAAATCACAATATCGTCAATGTAGACAAAGCAGAACTTCCCTATCAGCTCTCTCAGGACCGTTTCCATGAGGCGTTGGAAGGTTGCCGCTGCGTTCTTGAGCCCGAAAGGAAGAACAAGGAACTCATATAGACCCTGTGGAGTGGCAAAGGCTGTCTTGTGGATGCTCCGAGGATCCATTCCCACTTGCCAGTATCCACTCTTCAAGTCAAGGGTGCTGAATACTGTGGCAGCATGCATGGACTCTAAGATCTCATGAATATGAGGCATGGGGTAGGCGTCCAAAGGGGTTTTAGCGTTGACACCTCTGTAGTCCACGCAGAACCGAAGCTTTCCACATTTCTTCTTCACCAAGACCACAGGTGCAGCCCATGGTGAAGCAGATGGCCTGATGATTCGCTTGTCCAACATGTCCTTAATCTCTCCTGCCACATACTCCTGTTTCTCCAGTGACATCCTGTATGCACGTCGACGGATAGGAACCTCATCGTCGGTTAGGATGCTGTGGGTAACCACTGATGTGTGGCCAAGAGAGTCTGTACAGACAGATGACCAGTCATTGAGAAGATGTTCTAGCTGGCCCTGAACCTGTTCACTGGCAGATGCTGCTTGAACCAGTCTTTGCAGGTGGTCTATCAGACCTGGATCACCTTCCTGCTCCCTTCCATCTTCCAGTTGCCTACTGCGTATACATTCAGCAGCAGGTACTGGGACAGCAAGGTACAGATGTGCACCATGCAACGGGTCAAGTGTCGAGCTCTGGTGGTTGAAAGGATGGTACTCAAGTTGGTCTCCTCTGGAAATGGCATAGCGGGAGTTCTTGAAATCAAGGATGATTCCCGTAAGAAACATGAAGTCCAGACCAGTTACAACTGGGAAAGCCAGGTGCTCGTCTTTCATGATCTTGACATCGACTGTGTGCTGTCGACCATGAAAGACACAGTCAATCATTGCATGACCGATGGCACTGTTGATCTTGCCATCAGCCAACATGAAAGCACCATTGTGGCAAGTCTTCAGTCCCTCACTGGGACCTTTAAGACGTCTCCACAAAGACTCCTGCACCAGCGTATAGGTACAGCCGGTATCCAGAAGACCCCAACAGTGGTATGACTTCAGGAGCATAGGCAGCATGATTGGCTCGCTAGGCTTGCCTTGCGTCTCAGCCGACTGAACAACAGACAGGTTCCCAGGGGTTTTCTTTCCCCCTGTGGGAGGTGCTGAGGCTCCAGTCGTCTTCTTCTGCTGCTCTGCTTTGTTAGCTTGTGCCCAGTATGTCTTAGAGGCCAACAGGTCTTTCTCAATGAGGGTCCCGACACGTACCAACTCATCAACTGATTGCACGGATCCCCTGACTAGACTCGCTAGCCTAGGGTTGCAATTGCGAAGGATGTGCTGGAGTATGGTTCTCTCAGGCAGATCGGCTTGCCACCTCAGACAGAGAGCTCGTAACTGGAAAGCAAAGTCTCTAATGCTCTCATGTGGTTCTTGTCGTCTCTCACGGATCCGCATCTCGGCCTCCGCTTCATAGTCCTCAGACAGGAAGGACCTCAAGAAGGCATCTTTAAACTCTTTCCAGGTCTGCACCCGGCTCCGTTCGGCCTTCCACCAGTCTTTGGCCGTTCCTCTCAAGACTGAATTAAGTGCTGCAAGGATCTCAAGATCAGGTAGGGGCGCACAGCCAAGAACTCTTCACACTTCTCCAGAAAGGAGATTGGATCCAAGTCACTTCCCCTGTCACCAAAACAGGGAAACTCCACCTTGACTGGAGGTTTCAAGTGATAGGCAGGGTGAATGACACTCCTCTGGCTGTCGTCTGGCATTGTCTTTGCCTCAAAAGGAATGGGTGAACTCTGCTTTGAGTGAGACTTGGCAGATGCATGATCTGCCGGAATGGGGGTAGAGGTGCTAACTGGCAGACGAGAATTCATCATGTCATTCATCCGAGCATCTCTCCGCTTCAAGCATTTCACCATTGCAGAGTCAAGATTCTCAATGGAGGTTGAGACAAGATCTTTAAGAGCTGAGCACTCCTTGTCAATGCGGTGATGAACTCCTTTCTCACTTTTCTTGGCGTTCGAATACAGAGCCCCAATATCTGTGCCCTGTTGCTGCAGCAATGCCTCCACTGCCACTAACCTTTGGCTGAATTCACCTTCAACGAGGGCTTTGGTGAGGTTAAGGCTCCGCTCAACAGCAGTGACTCTAGTGTCCATGTCACCATAATGACTGTATAGTTGAGTTATTAATGGCCCCACTCTGTCTTGTGATGAAGGTAGCTCTGCCTGTAAGTCAGTGTTAGTCACTCCACTAGCCCCCTCTGCAGGTTCTTGGACTGGGTTGACTGGGTTGGGTGGAGGAGGCTCCTCTACGCCCTCGTCACTGCCCTCGGGATCTGTATCACCCTCAACATAAAGTGATTTGAGGGTCTCTGACAACGCAGCAACATCTCTCCTAGTCACAAAAGAGGCTGCACTGAAATCTGGAGCCGGAGCTACATTTCCTGACCTAGGGTAGTGAGACAGGTTTGGTGGCTCCTCATCTGCTACTTCAGCTCTGTTCTCCTCATCAGACATGTTTGCTTAATTACTGAAAAGTGATAATATTCTATTGAACTGACCAGTCCCTGTTCAGGCTCCAATTCTATAACGGTTGCAACAATGACAATTAAAGAACCAATTATAGCAAAAATGAGGGAGGTGGTGGGTCAGTTCATAGTAAGAATAACTAAAGAATCAGTAAATAAGTTTAAGTTTCAGGAAAATCTCACAGAGTAGCAGATAGTAGAAAATAATAAAGTACATCAAAATTGAGCATAGTAAACAAAAAATACATAGAAACAATGTGACTCTGGGCACAGATGTTACAAAACCATATATCGACTCACCTATCCTAGTGTTGGTAGTCATGGCAGCCAGTTCCCGCCTGATGTTGTGTGGGAGTTCAGACTGAACCAGACCGTACTGGATGACCGCTAGCTTACTTAATGTCTTCAGGCTAGGACTTAAGTCCAGGACATACAGGCTATCATGGTATCCTCCAAGCCCACAGAGGAAGATAGTACAATCCCCCACCATGATGCAACTCCACACATGGAATAATTTACCTGGTCCATTCCTCTTTGGTTGAACCTTCTTCCAGGACAAGGTCTCTGGATTGAATTTCCATATATTATCATCGAAGATCTGGAACGTCAGGTAATTGATAAATTTGCTACCACCAATTATGTACAGCTCTCCATTGTAGGCAAAGGCTGAATGATACTCGCGTCCTTCTGGAAGAAGCTGTGCAGAAGGTGTGTTCAGCCAACTGGTGGTCTCTGTGTCAAACACTCTGATGGTGTTGTAGTACTGATCCCCTTCCCCTCCAAATACAAATATCTTTGTCCCAATGATGGTGGCAGAATGACCTTTTGAAGCAGGTGGCTGAGTTCCTCTAGTGTTAATTACAGACCATACCATTGTGGTGGTGTCCAACTTGTAGGTGTCATTAGTCGGGCCAACCCTGCACTGGACCCATCCTCCGTGGATAAACATTACCTTCCCCAAGACACAGGCTGAGTGCTTCATCCTATTATCTGGAACAGACCCAGAAACCCTGGGTTTAAACCACCTGTGGCTGTCCACATCAAATGCACAAAGCACATTGAAGGACTCAAATGAGTTACTCCTCAGACCTCCCCAGAGGTAGATGACATCTTCAACCAGCACAACTGTGTGGCCCAAGGGACCATCAAGGTGACATTCTCCTCTTTCTCGTGTTACTGTGGGCAACTTCCTCCAGCGTAAAGTTACTGTGTTGAAAACGTGCACACCACCAACCTGGTCAAAGGTGTACACTTTATCTCCAACGGCAACAACACAATTACATTCTTTTGGTGCTCTAGTCAGATTTACCGTCCAGCAAAACATTTCTCACACCATAAATGACTCACACAGGACTTGTAAATCCTCGCTCTAAGAAATATGTGTGTTATTGCTTATATTGGTTCAGTGGCACAAATGTCACACATAGCTTGGCCAATCCACACTGCCGATCAAGGAAGCCAATGACTGTAGCTCTTAGCTCGGAGTGAATTCGTGAAAATCGTGCACTTGGTGACAAGTTTTAGATTTTTGTGAAGTTGTGCACAAGCAGAGCGCGCAACTTACCTCTGACTCTTGTCAACTTACCGTCCCTCCCCCCTTCTGCCACCAGTTTGACACCCCTGGTCTATTCTATTTCTAGACCACCCAACGATGTCTTGCCCATGTATATTCTCTTTCCCATTGTAAATTGCAGGCTTCTTTGGCAAATGGGTAAATAGAAACAGACAGTATCAGCATCAGGGACTGTGTATTTTTGGTGGCGTCGCTCGGCCAATCAGGGATTGTGTAGCTTATTTTTGGTGGCGTCGCTCGGCCAATCAGAGCACTGCGTATGTCGACGGTGACCTCTTGGAAAATTGGACTGGCTCCGTATGTTGGTGCCGTCACTCTGCAAATCAGGGATTGGCTGATGACGTAACTATGTATGTTTATGTAAAAACGGTGGTTCCTGATTGGCCGAGGGGGCCACCAAAAATACACAATCCATGATTGGCCGAGGGAGTCACCGACATACGCAGCCGAAAACAGTACTTGCGTTCTGCTCGCGCAAGTAATACAACTTTCAATGGATTATGTTACTATTGGGTGTGCTAAATAACATCTAAAAAATCACACCCGTGTGAGCGCTCTTATCATCGTGCATCATCATGACGTAACATGTCGATTTGCTCAGACACATGTGATGTAAATTCTCCATTCATTGACAATGGGAATACCCATTTTGGGCGGGAACCCCTTTTGGTGTTAGCATTATGTTATGCTTTAGCTATTGAAAAATAGCAGATCTACAAGCTCATAGCGTGCCACCGAGTGGCGCGCTACGAGCTTGTAGGTCTGCTATTTTTGAAAAAGCGATTGACATAGAAACATAGCTTTTTCAGGATGTAGAAGACATTTTTAGAATCTGATCTCAGGTCAAAATGGGTTAACAAAAAATACCGATTTGCTCAGAGACATATTGAAGTAAATTCTCCATTCATTGTCAATGGGAATTTAATATTTGTGTAGGACGAAAATAGCCGATTTCTGTGGGTCATAATGGCATGGCACCAGTGCGAGCCTGCATGCACGTCAATGATTGCCCTAGCTAAAGTATTAGCGTTTTGATTGTGCATGCGCCTCTAGCAATGTGTGTTTATTCCACGCCATGAAAGGGCAACAAGGGCAACGGGATGTACTGTAATCACAAATGTCTTTTAGCAGGACAGTTTAATTAGACAGTTTTGCCCTGGGGATTCTCGACATGTACATACATGTAGCATAGCCCACATCTGCCAGTAGCCTAGCCTGGCAGATGTGAACATGCTGTGCACAGCACAATTCATGCATGGCACTTGTTGGTCAGAAACAGAAAGGGGAGCAAATCTCACCTCCTAAGCGTATAGGAACAAGTCAACATGCCTGACTGTAACATCCAGTAACATTCAATAAGTGTTTACAGAACCCTTACAGAACCCTTGCCCAAAAATGGGCATCCAGCCATCCACTGCTGTGTGGCATTGAGAAGAAGTGCTGAGCTGTGCCTCAAGGCATCTCTGTCCCTAATGAATTAGGAAGAGTTCTATAATAACTGGCAGTAAGCTGTGCTGGTTTAATATTAACCCTATTTTGGGCATGCCATTATAGGCCAGTGTCACAAAAAACTGATCTACAAGCTCATAATTGTAAGCGTGTAGATTGTAAGACAAAGTACTGTATAATTCAGGCTTAAATGGTGATGGTTAAAAAGCTAAACCGTAGCGTAGACCCTTTTCTCATGCAAGGTGTATATTTCTAACAGTGACTGCTAATGTAACTTGTTTAACTAAAATCCACCAAATCTAGATTTTGCAGGGGACAATGCCACCCGTTTGCATTCAATATTTTTTTCTTCTCTCACTTCACTGCATGCGCTCTTGCTGAAAGTGGAGAAATGTTTTTAGGCTGCAATGTTACATGTCTTGTAAACATTGGATCGAATGACACACTCACACACACACACACACACACACACACACACACACACACACACACACACACACACACACACACACACACACACACACACACACACATTATGTTAGTACCAATAAGTGCGTATAGTACAATGTGAATGCAGCAGATTGAGTCAGTTTGAGACATTCTGCTCTCCATTCCACTACTCTATATGGAAATTCCTTTCTGTCTGCAATGAGGTGTGAAACACACGGTTTCACTTTCTATGAGTCCTGATTTATTTCAACCAGAGATAACTCTCTCCCCTTAAAGGGGATTAAAATTGATCCAAAATGCTGCAGCACGCTTGGCCTTCAACCAGCCAAAATTCTCACATGTCTCCCCCCTTCTCTGCTCCTAACATTGGTTCCCGGTTGCTGCCCGCACAGAGTACAAAACACTGATGCTGGCCTACAAAGAAAACCCATATCTTCAAAGTCTGATGCAACCCTATCCTACCTCAGATCAGCCAACACAGGGGGGCTGGGAGAACCTTCACTAAAACAGCTGGGATAATGCTCCACACACGACTCTTCTCCCTTCTGGCTCCAAAACTATGGAATGAACTTCCCATATCCATTGCAATCAAAACTGCAGACTCACTCCAAATCTTCCGCCGTAGTCTGAAAACTCACCTCTTCAGACTTCAGACTTAATTTTAGCCTGCAGCACTTGCACTAGTTTCGACGATCTTACAGGCGTATGCAAAGGCTAAACTGTCATTTAGATAGCATTTTATGTAGACATAGCACTGTACCATAGTTTCATTTTACAAATATTCTACTGTTAGATGGATGTCAGGTTCTTAACTTGCTTAGGATCCTTGATTACTATTTCTATGTAGCCTATTTGATGTATTACCATGTGTTGTTCTTGCTTACTGTAAATTGCTCTGGATTAAGACAAGAGCATCTGCTAAATGCCTAAATTGTAAAGTTTATCTGTGCCGTTGCTTCTTATATCATCACAGCAATCCCATGGCCCATGTATACAATTGCACACCAAGCTGGAATTTGAAGAAGTCAGGAAACTGGATACCGTTTCAACGTCAATTTGAGGTTCAGTCAGTGTAACCGCACAGTTTGGTGATTAACAGCTCTTTTATCAAGATTTGTATTTGGAGTCAGAGTAGAGAGGATTAGAAGACAAAGAACAGAGACTCTAGAGTCAGGAGGAGAATGATGGGAAGGGTCATCAGTCTTCGCAACAAAATGACCAGAAAGTGGAAAATAGCATCAAAATGCTTCGGCTGAGCTTGTAGATCAGCTATTTTGAGCTAAGAGGTGGTGTAGAGGGAAAAAGGAGAGGGCCTATAGAGCCCTGGCAGACTCCTGCATGACTAGGGTTTAGAAGTGGTTAAAAAGATCTATATAGTTCATGGAAAAGATCATGACAAATGACATACAAATGAAGTCGCATGCCAATAATAGGCTACAACTTTACTGTATACACTCATGAGCTAAAACATGTTTAACTTGTTTTCATGAAAGCTGAGATCTGGGGATTGGCCTGCTTTATAGAAACCATGAGTTAATGCTTACAACACACGTTTACATCAAGTCTTGCAAATTCTTTTGTTGACCAAATGCAAGTGCACTTGAGAAAATGATAAAAAATCCAAGTAAGAAAAAAAGAAAAGAAACGTGAGAGAATGGGGGGGCAGAACAGAGCACTGAATCCTGAGCCAGCTGTAAGCATTACTGAGCGTTCACAGAAATATCAGGGGTGATGACTGCTCACCCCCTAAAAAGTAATCCAGATTCAAAGCAGCATGCATGTGTTTCTTTCCCCTTCTGTTTAAGGGCTTGATTACTTCAATGCACGTGGTGACGTCGCACACAGACACCAAAAATAGCAGATCGTTATTTTTGGGTGAGGAACACCAGCACGCAACTATAAATCGGGTTTAGTACGATAACACTCCTAAGCTCTGTTATCTGACATTTGTATATTCTTGTGTGCGATATCACAAGCTAAATAAATTCAAAAGATAAATTGCTCTAGGGGCCTATAACACTCCTAACTACAACTGGAAGACTATCATCTGTTTTAAGTAGTAGACTGATACGCTTTGTTAAACGTTAATGACTCCATAAAACATAAAGCCAGAGACCAAGAGCAACAAAAGCAGACGAACGAGGGCAGATGTCGAGGTAATTCCGGAAAAGAGGCTTTCAGTCTTTCTGAAACCATAGATATGATGAGCTATAATAATAGCACGATGTGACGCCGACGCGCTAGCATTTATTTAACCTTTGGATTCAACAAATACACTTTGAGAATAATCTTCCATGTATGAGAAGGTTCTGGCAAAGTAAGATTCAAAGCAACATTCATTTTGATTATGAACACCGTTGATCTCATCATTTTGTCTGAGTGCTGCAGCTGCTTAATTTAGCTTGACATTTTCTTGGATTGCAATTGTGACTTTCGTTTCTTTGGCTTTTTTGTAATGGTGTTTAAGTCATTCCTAGCAAATTAAAATGTAATAATGGTATTAAAGAAAATGGGATTTGTGATGGTTTCCATTGACTAAGCAGCTGGGATGGTGGTATTTGGATGTTAAGCCATAATTGTAATTATGCAGGGTATATTAATGCCAGATTAATATCAATGCCATTTTAAAGTCAAATTAGAAGCACTTTGTTGAAAAACCCTTACTTTTGTCTAACTTCAGCTTCTGTTTCTCTTCTCATCTCTAATATTTTCAGTTGTCCAACCATGTTGCCGTACAGAGATTCAACATAGGATACAGAGCGAAAAAGAACACTAGCTACAGTAAAGCTTGACCCTACTGATTGTGAAAACAGAAGTTAAAGGAACATTTGGAAATGTCCCACACCCCCTTCTCAGACCAGAGTGGTACATTCATGAAAATGACTATATGCCAACTCCCAACAGCCCCAAAGACACAATGCAGGTACTATTTGACCTCACTGTACATGTTGGTCTGTGTCCCGTTTATGGAGTTCTACTGTATGTCAGGCATGCCCAAAAGCCCCACATATGGAGTCTATAGGCCAGTGTATGATGCCATATTGATGACATCAGCATCAAGTCCATATGGGGATTCACGCCCTTGGGTCCTCTCTGTTCATGTGCGCGTGCGTGCGTGCGTGCGTGCCTGCGTGCCTGCGTGCCTGCGTGCCTGCGTGCCTGCTAGCCGTGTGGCTTTAAGCAGCAGAGGAGGTTGGAAACACTTAACCCCAGCACAAAGCATTAATGCCGTGCCTCCTTTAGAGGGAATGTAGCGTAGCCTACACAAGGATAACCATGTGAACCGCAACATAAACTTTGCCCAGATTCTGTCTGATGCAGTCAAGTGGGCTGAGTGGATCCTATCCAGGCCTTTCCATTGGAGAGCGCTGGTTCCCAAGGCTTCTAGATTGTCAGTAGGCTATAGTTGTAAACCTGTGGCTGTAGCAAAGCGAGGAGCACTACTACTTACTAAGAGCAACAGCAGTTAATGAACATTTAATTAGTCAATCAACGTCAATCAGATGTTTTACATCTGATTGACGTTGATTGGGTTATTTGTAGCATCTTGATTTTTTATAGTTCTATTATTATTATAACATATTATGTCTGTATTCTTGAGACAGAAAGAAGAATAGAGTCTGCACTCTCATGGTGATGCTGAAAAAGCTCCTCTGAAGTTTATTGGGGCTCGTCAATGTTTAGATCTTAGTTATTAGATCTTCATCAGGACATGCATGCCCCCGTGACATCATGTGGCAGCCACAGTGGGCCCCCTCACTTCACACAATTTTGAGGGGCCCCTCCTACTGTATGTCCCACTCACACAAACATTGAAGACAAAAGTGAGGACGCAAATTGTGATTGGCCGGTGTGACTGGGTGGGAGATGCGCCATTGGCCAGAATGAGATGATGTATGATGGCGTATGATAGTAAGAGTGCCGCTCACTTCACACAGGTGTGATTTTCTCTTTCAAAGTCAATTGACTGTCTCACTATTGTGTGAGGAAAAAACCCATACAGTTCTGAGATATATGAATTGCGACTTTATTTGCCGCTCTCTACAAGTGACATTTTGTGCAAGCTAGCAAAACATGTAGTTACCAGAGAGTAAAGTATCATACAGTAATGCACACACATCAACAGGACCCTGCATTGGATGTCACTATTCTATAGTCACTTGCTAAATGGACTCTTTTCTTTCTTTTCTTTTTTATTTTATAGGGTTAGAGTAGCCAATAAATTCGTTATGCCAATTCCTCGCCACACATTTTGTGTTGTCACTGCTGTTGCATCCTACTGACTCACCTTCCAGTGCGGAGCCTCCATCGTGAGGGCCAACAATCCCTGATGACAGGTACCTGCGACCCCAGCCCAAAACCATAGGAGTACGTGCAATGACCAATATCACCCTCCTCTCCGACCAGCGTCCCTACCCCGAACACGGGCCAATTGTGTTCGCATAGATGCCCGACAAAGCCGGATGCACCATGGTGGATTCAAACCTATAAAATGATGTGGTGGTGGGCAAATGGACTCTTTTCTAAATGGGTTCGACAGTGAATCACTTTATTTGATACACCTTTTCACATGTAGGATAGTGTCTCTATAACATACTTTTTAATAAATAGTTGCCTGTCATGTAAGATCCATCAGTCCTCGAAATGTCAAACAGAAATGTACAGACAATTGCAGATAAATTAGATATTTCCACTATATTAGAACAGTGGAAATGCTTATACCGTGGGAGTTGAGGTTCTCTATTGTACTGCGTAACGCTGCAGTAAATGCACGTCTGCTGATGTATGGTCTTCTAATGGTATGGTGGGAAGTGACAAATGGGCCGGTGTCAGCGTGGCGATAAAGTGTGCTCCAGTCTTTCGACCACCACAATGCTTTGTGATTGCCTGTCTAAAGATTGATGACCTCTTTCACAAAGTCATCACAATGGCTCCTCGGAAAGCTCCGGCAGAGCGAGATAAAGGGCACGCATTCAATTGGCCGAAGCTTGAAACGGATGGTTGTAATCAACAAGGTACTTATATATGTGGGAGGTGTGGAGTGGACGCAAGGCCTCTTCATGTGCTCTCAAGCCACGACCGGCCGTTTACAAGTTGGCTGAACATAGTGTATGTCACATTTGATTTGGAGACAGTCTCTTGATTTATTGTGAATCGACACTGTTACCCTTCTTCTCCAATAACCTAATATGATTTTGTAAGAAAATATATTCTCTCACCTGGGGGAAATTCAGGACAGAAAAAATTCAGCTCTATTGGACTAGCCTTCATAGTCGTCTGTTACTGGTCCATAATGGCCATGCTTAAAAAAGAAAGGTCTCCACCAGGCCAGGTCAGGTTGTGGCCTCCTGGTGGCGCTATAATAGGCCAATGTGAAAAGGGTGGCATTTCTTCTTACGCCTTTGATGGCAATTGGATGATTTGTGGCATTTTCTTCCAAAAATGTGTTTTGCTAAAATCCCCCTGTTGGTGGCACTATAACAGGCCAATGTGAAAGGGTGGGATATATTCCTCAGCTTAGTAGGAAAGTGTGTGAAAGATTTCACATAAATTGCACGCTGCGTTCATGATTTGAGACTTTTTGTTCAAAACGGGCCAATCCTGCAAACTTTAATTGAAATCCAATGTTAGCCAATTAGGATGGAATATGAAATATCGGACAGATCCGTATTGAGCAGATGACTATAGAGATACTGTGTACAGATTTGCGGGATTTTTGGACAGAATCTGGAGGAGTAATATAAAAAAATGTGTTTTACCAAAGTCGGCCTCCTGGTGGCACTACAAAAAGCAGAGAATGCAGGTCAAAAGTTTGTCCTTGGCCTCTAGGGAGTGTGCATGCAACGTTTCACGCAGATCTGTACAGTTATAGGTAAAAAAGGTGAAAAGCTGCCTCATGGTGGCGCTATAACAGGCCTTACTGGAACATTTGGGGCAGAGGTTCATCGTTGGCATCCAGGGAGTGTGTGTGCAAAGTTTGGCATAGACCGGGCTAACGGTGCCGGAGATTAGCTGGTAACAGACGGACGGACGGACGGACGGACGGACGAGAAGAAGGGTAATTCTTTCATGCTTGTTGCTCTGGTACAACAGACTAATGGGTAATGGCATAGGCCTACATCATTTAGCATACTGTGGTTCTCAAAGTGGGGACCGTCTGGGGACCCCAGGGGTCCTTGTGGGGGTTCCAGGGGGTCCCCAGCAAAAGTATAGTTAATATAGCATCACAATCTTTTTAACCGCTTTATCCATTGTCAAAAAGCAGATCTACAGGCTCACAGTGTGTCACTTGGTGCCATGCTGCAAGCTTGTACATCTTTATTTTTATTTTTATTTTGTTTCATGTGGTTCCTGGCAGGCGGGCACAAATCATTTTCAGATACGTATCAATTTGGGGGTTCTTCACATGAAATGTAAGATTAGTGAGCTGAGCGCCCCTCCAACGTCTGGCTTTCAGACATGATGTCATGTGGCAGCTCAAGTAACTACAAGTTTGAGGTTGTTCTTTTTTACTTTATTTGAGCTATGGCTGTTCTGCTCATACCTGTCCAGCAGATGTCACTCTCCCCTCATGTGTCTCGTTGGTGTTACACCTGTGATGATTGTCCAATTTTGAAAATAACAGATGATGATAAGAGCACCCCTCACTTCACACAAGTGTGATTCTTTTAAATTATCTGTGCCACTTTTAGCTGTGAATACATTTCTTTAAATGGTATGATGCTTCGTTGTTTGTAGCACTACCCCTTTAAGGGCAGTGCATAAAAGGGGTGGCCAGAGTTAAGGAAACATAATTATGTGAACCAATGTTAATGTTTTTCTAATACATTTTGGCAATATGGTGGCATGTTTTAGTGAGTGTATCCCATTATTCCAATAGATGAGAAAGTGTTGGCATTTTATGAGGGGGGAACATCTCTCTCTCTCTCTCTCTCTCTCTCTCTCTCTCTCCCACCCCCCCTTTCTCCCACTCTCCAGAGTTTCATAAGTGACCAGGACACCAGTATATAGAGAGTTACAGTGGTACAGTCAGTCCTTCAGGCAAAGCTGCTTCCATGGATGTGACATGTAATAAGAGGAGGGTCACTGTGTGGTCACAGTTGTTCATTAACAGGGTCACTCTGTGTGTCAAGCTGTCCACTGAGCTCCTTCCTGCACAGTGCACATACGTAGAAGGCATGCTGAGAATGAGATCACTGTAGGCAGGAAATCCATTGGAGTCAGTGTGACGATTTCTGATGAGGTCTTCCAGTGGTGTAATCAAGTTAACCACTATATAACCACCTATATTCCTTTTTGTATGACAGATGGCGAAATAGCTTTACAAGCTCACAACGCATGATAGATCTGCTATTTCTACTATTAAAATAAATAAATACATCTGCTGGTCTGACTGAATTCCTATTCGGCATAAGACACCCTCTTCTGGTATTCAGAAGAAACAAAGAGAGGATGTATACGCAGCAGTGGCACTGGCAAGTGAACCCCGTCCCACAAGCAATATTACACAAGAGTCTCCTACTCCTTAATCCCACGGAAAACCAGGCAAAGACTGTAAAAGCAGTGAATTCATGGGAACTATACAGGACTGCCAATATACTGTAGGAAGGAATAATGGACACAAATGCAGGTATTTGCAACACTGTTAGCTAGAAGAAGAATATTATCTTGGAAGTCGCCAAATCCACCCTCTCACTCAATCTGGCTCAACGATGTGATGTACTTCTTAAGCTTAGAAAAAATAAAATTCTCTCTCAGAGGAACCTCCGAAGGCTTCACTAAGGCATGCGGAGACCCTTTATAGAATACTTCAATATTCGTACCTCCCTGGATTAGACTGTTCAGTGTGACCCAAATATAGCGGACGGTGGATTTCAGAATTAACAGACAGTGCCTCTCTCACAAGTGTACAATACTCTGACTGTGACCCCTGATGTGACCTGTGCTTTTACTTTTATTTTTATATATTTTTAATTTTTATTTACTTTTGTCCCGTTTGTCCTTGTTTTGTTGGGGGGGGGGGGGGGGGGGGGGGGGGGGTGCGTTGTCTTTTTTATGTTTGTGTCTCTGTGATGCTTTGTGATGAAAAAAAATTGGTGACTATGTGCAAAGATTTTCTTGTCAGATGTGCTGCTTAACTGTCCCCAATAAAAAACTATAATCCTCACCTCACCTATCCCGTAACCCCGGAGGGTCGTTGGGGCACCACAGACGATCTGTTGACCAGCTCTCGCCATCCCTCTCTGTCCTCGGCAGCTCTCATTGCCTCACTGAGTTTCAAGTGTGTCCATTCTCCGATGTTATCTTCCCATCTTTGTGTCCCTCTTCTCCTGCCCCCTCGTACGGTGCCTTGCAGGATGGTCTTTGCAAGGCCTGAGGATCTGGTGATGTGTCCGTACCACCTCAGTTTACGCTTTAGTTTACTGGAAAGGCATGTATAGTCTGCCGGAAATCACATGAAGAAGAAGAATGAAGAAGAGGCCTCATGTTTGTCCAGAAGCCTGATTTGAGTGTGTGTGCTTGGAGTTGGGGACCTGGAGGCATGAGGTGTACAGCCTAGTAATAAAACCTGAAACAAATGTTGATGCTTTGTTAATACATTTTGATTAAATCTGGATATATTTTAATTGGTGACATTTTATATTCCATTTACAGAGTTCGGCAGGTGTGATGTTTTGGAGCTGGGACGCTGCCGGAGTCAGTAAAGGCCAAGGCTAGGGGAAAGGATTTTTTACATGGGGACAATGTTGGTCAACTGTTAGCCTAATTTAGGCTCTGTATTTCCAGAGCCTCCAGGTCCTTTCCTGGAATGCTTTATTGGCATGAGAAAACATACGTTTACATTGCCAAAGCAAGTATAAAAAAATACAATTAAAACTGTTGAAAATGGGGAGTACTGTATACAGTTGGAGGGAGTACATCATTTTGTAAACAGAGCTATGTCACATTGCATTGTTATAGTACAGATAGTAGACTACTATCTGTACTATAACAATGCAATGTGACATAGCTCTGTTTACAAAACGGTTAGCCAATGGAGTACAACCACCTTAAGGCTTAAGGACTATACTTAAGCCTTAAGGTGGTTGTACTCCATTGGCTAACCGTCCTTCGTCACAACAGTTCACAAATCTTGCACATTGTTGTATTTCTCCCAGTAGGTATGGGAGCTTTTTGTGTGTAATCTGTGGGAAGTATTGTATGTGTCTCTGATGTCTCGGTATAGTGGGCATGTGGTTAGGAAGTGTATAGCTCTGTTTCCACCACATTTTGTGTGCAGTGGGTGCATATTCTGTCTTCTCTTGGGAGCGGGGTCTGACTGTAAACGGCCTTTCTCTATTGCAAGGCTGTGTTCACTGAGTCTGTACCTATAGTCAATGCTTTCCTAAGTTTTGGGTCCTTTACTGTGTGCTTATAGGTCAGCCAATGTTCTCTTTTAAGTGATACTGTAGATAGCATTCCATTTTGCTTTGGTTTTGGGTATTCTCTTTCCAGTATGTCCTGCAGTAGCTTGTTTTCTTATAATCTGGTTAAGTCCAATGGGTTTTCTGTCTGGTGGTTGTGCTTGCGTTTGTGCATGTAGTCCCTGGACCAGCTTTTAGGTGGTTATGGAATTGAAGTGCTCTCTTCATAATATAGCCCTACTACACAAGCAAGCAGAGCAATTTCTTCACTTTAAGACATGAGGCCATAGCAAACTGACCAAGTAATGTAGCTACAGGAAGCTACAGTAATGGCCGTTTCTTTGTTCAAAAATGTAGGTGAGGGAATTAAAATTCAATTAGTAGTTCTGTTCCACATATCTCACCCGATTCATTCTTGTCATTAAGTATGACATTAGGGCCTGAAATCTCTGCTGTGAAATGACTCTTCTGTCAAACAGTCATATCCACGTAGCTGTTAAACCACTAATGCAGCACTGTAGGAGCAGCTCCAAAAGACAATATAATTGCCTTTTTAAACAGCATAATTAATATCTACCGAAGAAGCAGAAAATTGGACCGGAGACAGATTAAAAGGAGATGCATGAGTTACAATAATTTCTCTTCAGAATTATCCTGCAATATATGTACTATATAGATTAGAACATTGTACAGAAACTGCCATGCCATGAACCAACAACTCTACAGCAACATAAAATGGAGCATCTAATAGAATGGTTCTCAAACTCTTTAATTTCAAGGACCCCCATAACTCGGAGTGTACAAATGGAACCAAATTGACCCATAACGGTCCATTTGTACACACACAGACCTGTAATGGTTCCATTTGGAACCCACCTCAAGGAACCACTGATCTAATACATTGTGTAATACAATATGCCATAAATGGCTATCGCCGCATAATGTAGACCCAGCATTACCACAATCCTAGGAATGAATAAGGTCTACTTCATGCTTGAATGGCCATTTATGTTTCAGGCCTGTGGGAAGTGAAAACAAATGTGTCGATAACAGAATGCCATCATTGTGCATCTGTTTTCATGCCTGCAGAATGAGGCCTTTTATTTTCTGTTGTCCATTAATGTGCTACAATGTCTAACCATAAGCCTGCTGAACTCATTAATGTGCTACAATGTCTAACCATAAGCCTGCTGAACTCACCAGCCCAGGGAAATTTAAATGACTCTTCATGTAAATCACTCTAAATATCTTAACACCCCATCCTGCTTTTTGCTATACTCGGGCATATGACATCAGCCTATTATTATAATCTTTTTTAGCATATCTCAGCGTTACAAAATAGAGAACATGCATCTGAGACCCAATCCTTGCTGTGGCATAAAGACTAAAGTTTTGACTTCCTCCACTCATGAGAATTTGTGTTGTTTTGAAATTAGCAGAAGACCAGTACAGATTTGTCAATAATAATAATAATAAACAAAAAAGCAAGATATGAGGAAAGCTGCAATTCAACCTTTCTTCCAAAATTTGTATGTGAAGTACAAAAAAGTAAGTACCAGTGGTACTTAGCTGAGTGGTTAATGAGTCTGGTACGATTCAACATGTCGATGTGTGTCCCTGAGCAAGACTCTTAAGCCCTAATTGCTCCCTGAGTGCAGCACAATGGATGTTCACTGCTCCTAGTGATTATAGGATGGGTAAATGCAGATGAGAAATTTCACTATTATGCACGCATATACAGTGACAAAAAAAACACCCCAATTATTTCGTTCCATTCGAAGGTTGTGAGGGGGAGGATTAATCAGGAAATCTTAAGTGGAAATGTGATTTCCTGAGGGTCTGTCTTCATATTTTATGATGTCAGATGTGCAGCTGCTACATTATGTACAGCGACTGAGCGTAAGATGGAAAAGGTGACCCTGAGCATATCCAGGGCCCTCCCTCATTTATCAACCTTTCATACTAACAGAAATTAGCCATGAACCATACTTCAGAGGAATGTGCGTATACAGTACTTACTTGTAGGTTCCTAACCAAAACCTCACAGACACTGCCAAAGGGGTCTTTGCTCGCGCATCCTTGTGCTGCTTGCACAGTTATTGGGCCATGCATAAAGTCATTATTAGTAACAAATCCTGCAGCATTTAACCACTACAGCATCCGTATTCAGGGGAAAACGTTAGCACAAGACGTCAGCGAATGAGCTAAAACAAAAAATACATTAGTATAGAGCCCTGAGGGACACCGCTCAACAACATGCAGTATGAGGTTTTGAAGCAAAGTTTCTTCGTGCAAATATACATTTGTAGTGTGTGTAAATTGATGAATGAGAGCCTAGGAGGATTTTCTGGCAATCGTGGTACTGTTTAGTGTTGATCCTGTTCGGGATAATGGGATTATTATTATATGGAAATGTACGGTCCAAACTTTAAGCCACACTCAAGTCAGTTTCCCTTCCATTGCCATCAAAGCACTTTTAGGAGATTAGCAGCTCAGCATGGATGAAGCTCTCTTTTCGCTGCAACAAATTTCAGATGGAACAACATAGAGGTGAAAGGAAAGGTGAAAGGGTTCATTTGCAAAGAAATAAATGCCATTTAGGGTGCGCACAACAAGGGGGCACAATGTCTGGGGCCCATTGTTTCTCAACGGGGGCGGTACTTCTAACTTGGGCACAAAACCGGAAACGCTTTGCCCACGCTACAAGTTGAAGCCGCGCACTAGCGTAATTTCCATCCACCATCTGTTTAAAAACCCGGAAGAGACACCTAGGATAGGCGTTTTTTTTTTTTTATGTATTTTTATTGAGGCTCTGAGATTTCACAACTGTTCAATCACAATTCAATGTATATAGAACCACACATTTTTCTTTTTTCAACATAACATAGGAAAACAACAAGAACCACAATACGGACATTACAATGCACAGACAAAAAACAAACAAACACAAAAAAAAAGACAAAACGAGTACACCACAGTCTTGACATGATTACATTACAGGTCACCAGAGTCTTTGTTATTCACTACCGTTCAATAAGGTACATTGAAGCACAGTCTAGAAGGGTCCACTGTATCTAAGACTGGTTCCCATACCTTTGTGAACCCTTCCATGTTATCACGGAGGAGATAAGTCAGTTTCTCCAGAGGAACCACAGTCATTACCTCCTTGTACCAATCATCCAGTGTAGGGATAGGCGTTTTCTTGACGCGAAAGTGTGCCTGCACCCTTATAGATGTGTGCTTTTCAGCAATTAACACCCTCACTGTCATCAGGTGTTGTTTTGGTCAGTTCGAACATAACGCTAGTCACCATATCAAAGAGGAGAAACGGTGTGCATGCATGTGTGCGTGTGTCCACCAGGCCCCAGCCAATGTGGCTAAAATGGAATAACTGGTCTGTGTTGTTGAATGTCACCATTTCCACTCAAGCAGTTTTCTGCCATGTTTCGCTTTGGGACAAGTGGGTCATTATTTTGAATACTAGCATCCCTATTCCGAGGTGAACATTCTGCTATAATAGCAGATCTTGAAGCTCACACTAAGCCATGGCATTGCAACACATTGTGATAAAAGTGTTCATGAAATGGTATTTTGAGGCAGAAACATTCATGTTTATCAGCAGTGCAATTGATGAGTTTGTAAGTTTGACAGACAGCAGTGGTACCAGGCAGCCCAGCTGGCGCTACCCAAACTAAGTGGCCTCATGCAGTGCTAGCCCACCACAGGAACACATTGCCGGTCAGTACGTGCATCTATAATCCAGTCTGTGCTTCTCAGAATAAAGGGGGAAAAGGATGTCATCATTTTTTTGCTGGCTAGCTAGATAATGGCTGTCATTACTCAAACATTGACAGCGGAACATTGCACACCCACACCAGGACTGCCACAGCCACGGCGACCGTTTTAGCTCACAGCACTGCCCTGAGTCCCTGACAAAACACTGTGTTGTAGCTGTCGTCTTAAGTGCACCGGTTTAGCACCTTCACACTAGGGGTGATGGAGATCATTTTAACTCAGTCATATAGCGATGGGAACATTTATTGCACAATCATGTACAATTGCCTTTCTCTATTCACCTGTTATTTTTAGGTCATTTGTTACAGCCCTTACAAAATGGGTGAAATCTGTAATGCAGGAAATTGCATTTCACAGTTCCATGTATGAAAACTGACAGGTCCTTTTTGCCACTTTGTCTTTGCAGATATTAAAGGGGGGCTATTATGCTAATTTCCAGCATTTATGTTTAATTATTATTATTCTTGGACAGTGGACTCTACTAGAGACCAGTATTGGAAGAAGTACCCACATTTTTTATTTGAGTAAAAGTACTAATACCACAATGTAGAAATACTCTGTTACAAGTAAAAGTCTGGTATTCAGAATTTACTTAGTAAAAGTAAAAGTACAAAGGTATTGACATCAAAATATACCAAAATGAATAGTAGCTTACTCATTATGCAGAATGATTTGGTCAAACTTTAAATAAGTTTTATATTTAAAATCACACCCGTGTGAAGTGAGTGGTGCAACTCCGTGTGGGGGTCCCGGAACTTCCAGAACCACTGTCACCCACAGGAACATGCCCAGTGTGCCGCCCCGGTTCCGGGGAGCCCCACCCCACGTCCGAAACGGTTCGGACGAGTTACCGTGTGGGCGTCCCCAGGGGGTCACTGTACTGTACTGTACTGTACTGTACTGTACTGTACTGTACTGTACTGTACTGTACTGTACTGTACTGTACTGTACTGTACTGTACTGTACTGCCACACCCAAAATCATCAAATATACAGTTAATATGTGCGTGCGTGTGCGTGCGTGCGTGCGTGCGTGTGTGTGTGTTAGGGACACAGGGACACAGCCACTCACAAAGCTCTGTATAGGAGTGGTTGCACCACTCAAAAATAAGCAGATCTACCAGCTCACAACGCGGTGCTTGTAGATCTGCCATTTATCCAAAATATAGAGCTTAAGTGGTTAGTGTATGTTTAGTAATTACAATCTAAATCTAAAGCGTAATTAACAAAAAAAATCAAATAATTGAAGTGGCATAAAAGCACAATATTTTCCTCAGAGATGTAATGAAGTAAAAAATAAAAGTATTGGAAATACTCCGGAAATACTCCACTAAAGTTTAAAAAAATATAGTGCAGTACTTGGAAAATGTACTTAGTTACTTTCCATCACTGCTAGAGACACTTTGCATGATTCTCAGTAAGAAAAGAAAGAAAGAAAAATTCACTATTTATATAATACCAATTTCAGACTGAAACAGGTTATAACATTGCCACTTTAAAGCTGTTGGATTGAATCTGGCAGATTCTGGCTATATGGGGGCCACGATTAATATGCTGTATGTGGGCAATCAATCCCATAATATGAAACTACTTGTATAAACGTCGGAGTCAAGTTGACCCCCCTTACCAGACGGCCAGCCCCACAGCCCCCAAAAATGCTATGCAGTCCACCCATCGTGCCCCCATGACGCCATCGACTGGTGGCCTCCCATATGTCAAGCCCAGCTCCAAATAGCCTAGAAAATACATTTGATAACTGATATGAACAGGGTCCAATATGCGTAGCAACAAACATGTACAGTATGGACCCCATGCTTCTAGAAAGCCTGGTGTTTCAATCACTGTACAGGTTGAGGTTCACAACATTTCTACTGTTATTTCAAATAGAGTGTCCAAGACAAGGAGTGTTTTGAAGAGAGAATGCTGTTTGGTTACTGTACCTCACAGGCATCACAGCCCCCAAAAATTAGATAAAAAGCTAAACCTTGCCCTGTTTAACATCAGGTCACTAACAAATAAGTCCTCCTCTGTAAATGATATAATCTGTAAAGAGAAGCTAGATATAATCTTTTTAACAGAGACATGGCTTGGCTCGGATGGAGCTGTTCTCCTAGCGCTGTCCCGCAAAGGCGCAAACTACAGTTTCGGCCAAGGAAGCGAACCTTGGATGTATATTGGACAACAACCTATCTGGAGAGAGTATGGCATTACCATTTGGTTAACCAAAGAGTGAAATTCATTCTTAAATAGAAATGCTCTGGAAATATTAGCAGGGGCTCTGGTCCAATGTCATTTTGATTATGCAAGTTCTTCATGGTACACATAGGTATGTGCAGCTTTGAAAAATAAACTCCAAACCTCACACAATAAATTAGTTAGGGTTATCCTAAAACTCCATCCCAGAACACATCTTCTCCCTACTCATTTTGATAGCCTCAATTGGCTCAGGGTAGACGAAAGAGTTTCATTAATAAAACTGTGTATGGTCCACAGGATACAAAGCAAGGACACCCCGACATACCTTCATAACTATTTTTCTAAGGTTAGTAACGTTCACAATCATTTCACAAGACATATAGTACCACAGACCTTATACTGTAAACTTCAGCAGCTGTATGGGGAAAAACTCATTTTACACTCGGTAGCTGTAAGGTGGAATGAGATGCCCAAAAAGCTTAAAACTACCAGCTCCATTATCACTTTTAAGTCCTCCCTGAAGATATGGCTAACTAGAAAAAGTGCCCTTCTGGGCACAGGTCTCCACCAGGAGGATAGGACTGTGTGAGATGTTTGGCAAAATGTTTAGGAGTAATATAAACATGTTTGTTTGTTTGTTTGTTTGTTTGTTTTTTGCAACAATGTTCTTTTGTTGAGGAAATGCAGAGCCATATCACTCATAGCATCTCTGAGGATAGAATTCTGGATGAGCAGGACATGTGCAGCATTTTGAACAAAACGGGCCACTCCTGAAAACTTTGGAAGGCAATGTTAGCCAATCAGTGTAGAATCTGAGAAATCCAACAGACTGTCTTGTTCACATGACTACAGAGATCATGTGTACCGATTTGCGTGAGATTTGGATGAAATCTGTGCGACTAACATAAGCAATGTGTTTTGCAGAAATCGGCCTCATGGTGGCGCTATAACCGGTAGATGTGGAGGGATGCAGAGACAATGTTTTTCCATGGCCTCTAGGGAGTGCGCATACATAAGTTGTATACAGATCGATGCAGTTATAGCTAAAAACAGGAATTGGCCTGTTATAGCGCCACCATGAGGCTGATTTGGAAAAGAAAGAGTGGCATGTCGTCCTCGGCCTAGTGGAAATGTGCGTGTATAATTTCACGGAAATTGCACACTGTGTTTGTGATTTGCGACATTTTGTTCGAAACGGACCAATCATGTGAGTTTGGAAGCCAATCTTAGCCAATCAGGATGGAAGATGGGAAATGGTGCAGATCCGTGTTGATCACATGACTATGAAGATAGTGTATACCGAATTGTGTGATGTATGGATAAAATGTGTACGAGTAATGTACAGAAATGTGTTTTGCCTAAATCGGCCTCATGGTGGCGCTATAACAGGCCATTGAAGAATATTTGGGGCAGAGGTTCGTTGTTGGCATCCAGGGAGTGTGTGTGCAAAGTTTGGCATGGATCGGGCCAACGGTGCCGGAGATTAGCTGATAACGGACGGACGGAAAGACGGAAGGAAGGAAGGAAGGAAGGACGGACACACACACACACGGACGGAGTGCAAAACATACTCTCTCCCCATGCCTTCGGCCTGGTGGAGACAACTAACAGCTGGACCTAACTTAAACTTAAGCTAAACTTCAGTGCATGGCTAAGCAGGATACATCCTAACCTATCTTCGGTTTCAGGTGCCACAGTCCATCTAATTTGTAAATGTCTTTTTGTTTTTGTTTTATCTCTACTATTACTTGAAATTATTGTACATTGAATGCTGTATCCTTTTACTATTGCATATCCCCCTGATGTGTGTTATGTACCCATTGTCTCTTGTGTACACATACTGTACATATAGGCACACGCACACATACGCACTCACACGAAAAACACACACACACACACACACACACAAATAATAATAATAATAACATAATAATTATTATATACCACATTCCTAATAACACTTTTTCAACTAAGGGACTGAAATGGAAATAAGCCTTTGGCTTTCTTGCATTTATCCTTTTGATAGTGATGTATAACTATGTGCATTTTTCTGTACATGTAAACATTGTCGATAAACATATCAATCAATCAATCACTCAATCAATCAATCTCAGGTGATCTTAATCTTCACTTGGACGATGCTTCAGATGCTGTGGCTATGGGTTTCTTAGAGTTATTATACTCCTTTGAGTTTATCCAACATGTTGTTGGGCTATACACATAAACATGGGCACACTCTGTACCTGGTGATTTCTAGAGGTCTGAACATCACTGTGGAAAGGACTATTGAAAGGCCTGAGCTATCAGACCACTATTTGCTGTGTTGTAATATGAATAGAGAAAAACAACACTGAATGTACTCCCTCAGTGAGTCAGCTCTTGACATAGTGGCTCCTATGAAAACAAAAAAGAAACAGAACTCCAGAGTAACACCCTGGATAAATGAGCATACACGTTCACTGAAGCAAGAAGTCGTAGAGCTGAGCGAGCTTGGAGAAAAACCAAACTCACTATCCACCTAGAGATTCTTAAAAAGTCAACAGTCGCCTATAACAAAGCCTTGCGTCTGGCAAGGCAGGCATATTTCTCTGGCATTATTAGAAAAATGCCAGTCTTATTCTCTACCATTGAACGACTTTTAACGCCCGGAGCTCTGTGCCAGTTCTTCTCCAGTCTACGGTTGGTAATGTTAGACAGCCAGACTTAGGCCCTCAGTGTTTAGAGTTAGACAGTTAAACGTCACGCCGTTACTGTGCTATTTTCTCTCCTCTGTGAACCTGCCATTGACTCAACCTTCTCTTCTCCTCTCCAGTGTTTCCGGGACCCTATAGCTCTGTGGAGCAGCCTACGGATCCCTGCACTCTTTCACCCCCCGTGTTTGTGAATAAAAACCCGCCTGGGTGGGCAAAGCATTTATTAAAATGGGTATTAAAATGCTTTCAGTATTCCTCAAGTTAACAAATGTAGCGGCCAGACATGCTTCCAATGAAAGAAGCTGCAGCTTAGCTCTGAGTTCCACACACTATTCCAGTTGGCTGTTCTGAGCCAAGTGTCTGAACATAGTCCACCGTAATGACATGGCATCTTGGACAGGAAGTTCTTACTTCCTCAATGTCCCTCTAAAATGGGAGTATTGGGTTACCATCCGGTCCATTGACTTTACTCAACATCATTTCAATAACTCTACTTCAACGATTCCACTGTCTGTGAATACGGTTATTGCCACATTGTCTGAAATATTGGATTTATTCAATTTACACTGTTGGCTGCAATCTGATTACGCGCTCGGTTTATTTAATTTGCCATGTTTGCAACCAGCCCAGCAGGGTGTTGACAGACTATTAGGAGAGGGGGATCTCTGAGGAGACTATGACGCAGTGTGTGTGTGTGTGTGTGTGTGTGTGTGTGTGTGTGTGTGTGTGTGTGTGTGTGTGTGTGTGTGTGTGTGTGTGTGTGTGTGTGTGTGTGTGTGTGCGGGTAAGCTGAGAAGCCCTGATAATACTGGAACAGACTCAATTGGATTAGTTTGACCCGGTGGTGTGCGTGCATACGTGTGTGTAACCAAAGGACTTGGCTTGTGAGCGACGATAACGTGGGTTCTCAATCAAAGCTAATGAGTTCCAAGAACCATGAGTGATATAATGACTCTGCGTGCATTAAGCAGTCATAGACCAATGGGCCAAAACCTAGCTGTGTGTGCTCTGCCTCACCTTGGATACCTGCAGGCATGGTTTGAAGAAAGCCTGGGGAATTTTGAAGCAAAAAGTGGATAGAATGGGGCTGCGCCAATTGACAGCATGGGCTTGCATGCAATTATTTTCAATTTACTTATTGCACTCCCTCCCCCAAATTATTATTATTTAATTCTGAAATGTATACCAACATTATTTTTCATAAATTCGATATGAGAATTCTAGACTTAATTTGAAACAAAAAGTCACCTTGTGTCTCTGTAAATTGGTTTTGTATTAGTCTAAATGACTTGCCATTTACATCCTCTTTACTAGAGTCCATTGGGAGGAAGACTGACTGAGAAGTGAGGGAATATTATGTTAATTTGTCCTCTATGTGCAAATTGCAAAACATGGTGTAATTCAATGTAAACCACACAGGCCTATCAATTGGGCCACGGTCAAGCTTAAAGGAAGACTTCACTTCACCCATTTTCAACCTTGTCATATATCAGGTGGTCCTCACTAATGCTCATTATAAGATGGTGGTGCTATACCATTTCCGTCTACTTTGTGACTCAGAGGTGAGCTGTGGACAGTTGCAATACAATGTCATTACAGGCAAAAATGTTACAAAATGTTTAAGAAATAGTAGATGCACACAACACAGGGATTTATTGTGGGCTTTGAAACAAAGGTCACCTTTCTCTGTAAATTTGTTTTGTATAGAGCGTCGCAGTCCCGCCCCCTTTCATGACGATGCCAGGCCCAGGAAATGAATCCCAATGCATTTTTCCCATAGACATTTCATAAAGTAGCCTATTTATTTAAAGACCTTTTAAGCGTCATACGAAGCCAACTCGAGTCGTGACAAATCATGACAACAAACACAATATTTTGGACCAAACAAATAATCTTTCTACTTTCTAATTCTTTGTTTGGCCCAAAACATTGTGTTTATTGTCATGATTTGTCACGACAAGAGTTGGCTTTGTCCGCGGCGTAAACGTCTTTAAATAAATACTTTCTGAAAAGTCTATGAGGAAAATGAACAGGGATTTATTTTCCGGGTCTCTCGAGGGGGCGGGACTGCGACGCTCTATAGAGGTCCAAATTACTTGCCAGTATGTCTTTGGCCAATTGTAATTATGCTACTGGACTGGAGAGCCAATCTGAGGGGATTTACATATTGGTCTCTCTGAAAAACACTGCCGGTTTCTCCTGCCAACCAACCACCTCTTTGCCAGCTCTCACCATTCTACCCCAGCATCACTTCGGAAAATGGACACAATTTGTGGCGGACAGAATGCTACAGTAAATTCAGTCAGTGTGCGCTAATGACCATCCTTGTCATATATTTGGTCCTCACTAATGCTCATTAAATGGTGCTGTGTCATTTCCGTCTACGCCCTGTGTCTCAGAGCCTGGGCTGTGGACAGTTACAATACCAATTACCATCAAATAAACTCGATAGACACGTTTATCAGAACTCCACAGGAGTACCGGTTTATAATTGGAACACTGAACAGGATAGCAGAATGAATGAACTAACCATAACATGCCCGATGTGCTGCTGTCAATTACACTTGACTAGTGACAATACGGGCTCTCCTCAATGACATCCCATCCGGTTGTGCGAACATTACTATTGGCTGGCTGCAACGTCTGTAACTGAGCCAGTATAATAATACCTTGACAATTACCACTGGTGACATCATCAGTAGTGATTTTCTTTTTCCTTTTTATATAATTTTTATCCCACGATTTTGTAACCCATTTTTCACCCGTGTCAATATCTAATGTGATCCTGGGCACTACACACCCTCCGCCAACCTAGTCCCCATATATGGGGGACATGGGGAGAGCAACGGACTTGAACTCATGCTTCCTTCATGCCTGAGTGTCCAAGTTGCTCCTTTACACCTGACAGGGGGGAGTTTCCCTGGTTGGACGTAGCGTGTGGAAGGAACACGCTAACACGTCAGTTTCACCGCAATCGGTCGCTGCATTGAGTAGTTGTGGCGATTTGTACAAAACGGGTACAAAACAGGCTACTCCTGAAAACTTTAGAAGCCAGTCTTAGCCAATCAGGATGGATAATTATGAGAAATCAAACAAATCACATGATCACATGACTATGGAGAGCATGTGTACCGATTTGCGTGAAATTTTGATAAAATCTGAAGGAGTAATATTAGAAAATGTGTTTTACATATGTCGGCCTCCTGGTGGCGCTATAAAGAGCAGATGTGAAAAAAAGGTTTTTCCTTGGCCTCTAGGGAGTGTGCAATTTGTGCATACCAAGGTTTTACAGATCCGTGCAGTTATAGGTAAAAATACAAATCGGCCAGTTATAGCATCACCATGAGACTGAGTTGAAAATATTCAAGTGGCATTTCTTCCTCGGCCTAGTGGTATTGTGCATGCAAAATCTCACAGAAATCACACGATGTGTTCATGATTTGCAGCATTTTGTTTGGGAGCACTCCTGCAAACTTTGGAAGCCAATCAGGATGGAGTCTGAAAAATCTGAAAGACATGTTTCGTTGAATGGCTCTAGAGAGACTGTGTACCAATTTGCGTGATGTTTGGACAAAATATGGTAGGTGTACTGTCAAAACCTTTGTTTTGCACAAAGCGGCCTCCTAGTGGCGCTATAACATGCCAATGTGAAAACTTTGGGGCAGAGGTTCAGCTCTGGCATTCAGGGAGTGTGTGTGCAGAGTATGGCTGCGATCAAGCCAACGGTGCCAGAGATTAGCTGTTCACGGACACACGGACAGACGGACGGACACACGGACGGACGGACGTAGTGCAAAACATACTCTCTCCCCATGCCTTCGGCCTGGTGGAGACAATAACATAAGATGAACAGCATAATCTACTGGAAATAAGGTTACATGCATATAACCATAATAATATGCATATAACCCTAACCCTAACCCTAAAGCCCATTCCTCCCACTGCAGAAACATAAAAAGGATGAAGATGTTCTTGCAATTTCCATTTTTCATTTGTTTTAATTATTTCAGCTTCCCGCTCAGGAGATCGAACCCGCAACCTTCCGTCACAAAGCGGGCACGTCTGCACCCTACAGCCAATGATTTGTATGCAGCTTTTACAATCGCATAGTTAAGGATCCACACCACACACATGCACGCACGCACGCACGCACGCACACACGCACACATTCAGACAGCACAGCACAGAGCTGTGGACCCCTCCAACTAAGTGCCCATGGGAACATTATTTAATATCTATACATTTTCTCCAGATATGTTCTGGGGCCTCACTACCACTGTAAGTATGAGCATAAATCTGCCCCAGCTGGCACTGACCCCTGCTCTTGTGTGATGAATGTCTGGCTGCAGTTAGACAATAAACGGTCCAATGACCCCATACTAGTGTTTATGTTGTTGATGAGCAGCATTAAACTGAGCTAGCAAACCCCAGCTCAGAGGTACAGTATTTCAGGTTATGTAAAAAATATTCAGTGCTCTCCGCGTGACACATAATGTAGACCACGTGGTTCCAAAACCCTTTAGCTCAAGACACCAAAGAGAAATGAGATGTTTGCCCGCCCCACAAACTAGTTAAAATAAGGGGGGATATTTACCCATGGCCCAGAGAGAGAGAGAGAGAGAGAGAGAGAGAGAGAGAGAGAGAGAGAGAGAGAGAGAGAGATAATTACACATAATGTATAGGCAGACTGGCAGAGTACCCTATCATAAGATTCAAGTTGCCACAGGCATTCAGTTTCCTGAGACATTTTCTTTTTTCTTGTGCGTTTATGCTCCAGGGCACATAATGCCATTACATTATAGAGTCTACCATTCATTATTTTCACAGACCGAATACAGTAGTATAGGCTACTGCACTAATTCACTGTAACACAATCTCTTTCTTTCAATCATTTCTTTTCTTCATTTTTGCACAAACTGATACATGACTCACATATACATGGATAGACTAACACAGACATACCTACATACATTATACATGCATACGTCCATACATCATCTTATTCTTACTACTTATATATGTATACATATAGTCTTCGAAATCATAAAACCTTTGTACTTAACAGGAATGGTTCCTTAATTTGCAAAAACCCTTGATAATATTTCTGCGTATTCTCCTCCCATGTATTCCACAACTGGGCCCCAAACTAAGAAAAATCCATCCATGTCTCCATGAAGAACATGTGTGAGCCGTTCAGAGCAGTTGTAGAACATTGTGGAGCCAACTTGATACAGATGGAACAACATCCTCAATCCAACATTGTAGTATTGACAATCTAGCACAGTACCATACTGTACACACACTCAGGATTCTCTTAAATCTATTTAATTCAGGTGTCGTTGGGTGTAAACCCAGGATACATTGTAAGGGATCTAGTTCGATACTTAGCCCTGTTATAATAGAAATGTGGTTCTTAACTTCCACCCAAAATGTTTGGATTGCTGGACAGAGCCACATTAGATGCACATATGTACCCACGTTTTCCTTACATTTTAGACATTTACCAGAGCAGTCTTTATCATATTTGCTCCTTTGATATGGTGTAGTTTGTAATTTATGTATAATCTTGAATTGAATTTCCTGGGGCTTGTAGTTGCAACATATCCTTTTTCTATTTAACATATTTTTTTTCCATTGATGGTCATAATTGCAATTGCAAAGTAACCCAATCTCATCTTTGAACTAATTAAATGCCAGCAGGCAGTCCCCTTATTTTCATTAATAGAATTTGCCAATATTTTTACCCTTTAATTTCAGGGAAATTAAATATGGCAGACCTAACATTACATTCACTAACTCATACCACTTTCATGTCACACATTGATGTTTTACCACAAATCTCACCAGGATTAGGTGATGAATAAAAGCTGTAGTGTTGTACCTAGTCTCGCGTTGCCAGACTGTTGCCTCTCGCAATCTTCAAACGCTTCCATCTACAGTATATAGCATTTGGAGATTGTGGAAACTACCCTGACCCTGACGCATACAAGTCACTATCAGGCTGAAATCTGAAAAACAAAAACAAACAAAAAACAACGTTTCAGTTAACCCATTAAGACCTTGAGGCCGATTCTAAATTTTTTTCACAAATAAAATCTAAAATGATACAGATTTCCCAGTTTTAATGGGTTAATACATGTTCCACAGGATTATATGTAGGCTAGTTATCAATTAGTCAAAAACTGTGTTTATACTTATTTATACTTTTCATTGGTTCAATAATTATAAACCCCACAGACAACAACTTACAACTCTGCGTCCCTATTTTGGGCATATTACAAAATGTAAAAAAAATAAATAAAGAACAGATCCAGACACTCACGACATTAGGCAGCGATTTGTTTCTTGTAGGCTAGATCGTGTTAGAAATGACTGGAGCTCCAACCCCCAGGACATGGTGGTGCCTGCCCAGCTCTTCATGTGTAGCTCAGTCTGATGTCAACTGCAACTCCAGCATTTATAATAATAATAATAATAATAATAATATTGGTCCCCATTCGTGTTTATGCACATACGTGAGATTTGTCCTCTGCATTTACCCATCCTATACTCACTATAGGAGCAATGAGCTCCTATGACAATACAAAGATATGACTGTCCAAATTGCTTTGTGCTAAAGTGATAAAACGATGTGAAATGAATCAATTAAATAAGGGTTACAAAATACATGACTGTGCAAACATAAGTAACAGAGGACCTCTGTTACATGTCCCGCCCCCTCCTCTCCAAACTCCTCAATCTTCATGGTGCTTGGGCCAGGCTATGTGGGACTCTTCATGGTGCTTGGGCCAGGCTATGTGGGACTCTTCATGGTGCTTGGGCCAGGCTATGTGGGACTAACAACAATCAGTATCTTCATGGTGCTTGGGCCAGGCTATGTGGGACTAACAACAATCAGTATCTTCATGGTGCTTGGGCCAGGCTATGTGGGACTAACAACAATCAGTATCTTCATGGTGCTTGGGCCAGGCTATGTGGGACTAACAACAATCAGTTTCTGTACTTTTGCATGTCATAATAGGAAATTAATTGATGTGAGAAAAAACACAAGATGAAATATAGAGATACAAACTTTGTTTGTTTAATTACCCACAGATGGCTCAGGGGCCCTTTTCTTGTCCCATAACCCGCTCACAGCGTGAAGTCATTTAGTGGAGACTAGTTACAGGAAGCATTTAGACACATTGATTTAAAGATGCCTGGTGCCTGGAGTTATGTGAATGTTGAATATTTATTCACAGTAGCAGGGTGCAAATCTGCACATCTGTTTTCCGTGCTCCTTGCCTCGTCATGCAGCTGTGACATGGATCCTGGGAACATGAGAGGACGCAGGGGCATGGGAGGCAGTGCCCCTCAAGGCCTGGGAGGGGGGGGTTCTGTTGCTTAATGGTCCAATTGCACAGATTCCCATTGTCCACATGTAGAAGACACCAGCCTGTCTCCAGTCTGAGGCCTTAAAAGGGAGCAAACACAGTCACTCAGTCTGTGAATCTTTAAGTTTTCCCAATACATTTGCTCCTGGTGGAATATATACATTTGACTGCACAGTAGTGATATATTGGTTTGTGTTTTCTCTTCACATCCTCCTTAAGGACGCTTGATGCCAAAAGGGCGACAGTTGTTGAGTTTCCTTCTTCTCTCACCCCATCCCCTATACAAAGTTTAACCACTTAAAGGGGAAAACCACCCATTTTCAACATTTTACTATGTCATTAATATACCTTAGAGCTGTTGTGTGGAAATAATAAAAAAGTCCCCCCCATTCTGTGTTTCCTAGAACTGTAAGTATTAAAAAAAATCATTAACATGGTGAAACGCATCTTGATGACATCATCAAGATGTGTTTCACCATGTTAATGATTTTTTTCAGACCTCTAGTTCTAAGAAACACAGAATCGGGGGGACTTTTTATTATTTCCACAGCTCTAAGGTATATTAATGACATAGTAAAATGTTGAAAATGAGTGGAATGCCCCTTTAACACCATATGAATCCTACAGTCCCTATTCTGGGGGTAGAACATTTCTGGGCGAAATAGCCGATCTACAAGCTAATGTGAACTTATAGATCAGCATTGACCCCTGATGGAATATGCAGGGGTTAAGTGGTTATGCCCTATTTTATACTTACTATAATAATATATAATTGTCATACTAGTAGTGTCACACTAAAATTGCTAAAATAGATGCTTCACATTGTTATTAGCTTGTATATCTTCGCTAAACGTTTTGAAAATGTGTGAAATGTTCTAAGAATTCTGAAAGTGGTTAACACCTGAGGCTGATTCTACAAATACCTTCAGCAGTAAATCAGTAGTTCTCACACTTTCAAGATGTTTCAAAAATGTTAAATAACAGATGTATAGTTGGAGGCCATCGATATTGTCCTTTTCTTTTTGCTGAGGTTTGCGTGATCTGCGCAAAAGGACAGTTAACCCATTCTGGGCGGGAACCCTTTTTGGTGTTTTAAACATCGTTATAATTTAGCTATTGAAAAATGGCAGATCTACAAGCTCATAGCGCGCCACCGAGTGGCGCGCTACGAGCTTGTAGGTCTGCTATTTTTGAAAAATCGTGAAAATATTTATTTCAGAAAACTGGAGGATTTAGAAGGATTTTTTAAAATTTTGAGGTCAGGCCTAAATGGGTCAAATGATAAGGGACAATATCGGTGGCACCCAACTGTATAAGGCACAAGCTCGCAGGTGGCACGAAGTGGAGCGCTGTGAAGGCTATATATCCAACATAAAATCTAAAATGATGCTTTCCCGCTTTCAATGGTTAACTACTGTACATGATGTACTCTTAACATGTACTCTGCCACTGCAAATTCCCTGCTAAAGATAGCCACTCTAGAGTAGCTGTTTTCGTGTAACTGAGTTCTTCTAGTATACAGTATGATGAGCTGACCTTAATGACCAGGAACACGATGTTCTATTTAACAGCACCTGACCCCAGGGTACGATCAATACTCATCTCTCTTTAGTCTTTAGCCCGAGTTATACTTAGTCTAGCGAGGCTTTCGTGCACTGAAAATAGCCGATATACAAGTTCACAACGTGCCTGCTATTTGGGTGCACAACAACAGCACACGGTTAACAATATATCAGGCATAAAAAGCCATTGAGACTGCAGCCCCTCGGTAGGGTAAATGTCACAGTGGATGGCACCAACCATCTGAAATCTATATTTGAGATTGTTCTTTCATTGTGAACAATTTCTGGACACTTGTGGAATAAAAGCCGGAGAACAAATAAATCGTCTTTCACATACATAGTAATTTAATCATTCACCATTTGCTTGGCAAAAGAACACAAGAAATTATGAACTGTATACAGTTGAACACGGTCAGTTTTTGTCCACTTTTCGGTTGATCACATCAAATACACAATGAGCACCTTGAAGAGCAAGTTAAAGGATATATTCTTATTTGGGACTTGAAAAGAATACATTCGGACAGAACCGCTTTGGTCCAGAAAAGAGAGTGGCCAAAATTGCTGTCTCCTAACAAAAATACACTGCAATGGGTCTGGCTGGGCTGAAATTGTGATAATAAATGTAGTGGACTAAACAATATTAGAAATGTACTTTACATAAATTGTATTTCAATGACACCAAGTGTATATCTATACTCTTACTGGCAAGGTGCACAACATTCCTTGATTATTTTGTTTTCATGGGTATCAAAACATCACCCCTGCAGTGGAAAAACAAGAAAAACACAGTAAATTCACCACAGAGCAACAACTGTGCCTCGGGTTCTATCTCAACTCGTATGTATTCCCATCTCCTGCTCTATTTCAGTCCTCGGGGTGTGTGCTGTGCTCACAAGAAGTAGTAATCTGATTTAATATGGCACCTCACCTGCCTGATGGTTACATCTGAAGAGGACAGGAAAACAGCAGCCATTATCTGATGTGATCCACCAACACGCTACCGTTAAGCCTAAAAATACACAGTGTTAACTCTGAGAGTGAACAAATGGAACCAACTGGACCTGTATGCTTACGGGTCCATTCGGTTCCATTTGTACGATCTCACAGTTAAGATACATGAATAGGAAGTTAGGAACTGTGCCCAGCAAGTTCTATTGTACAACAGCACAAGAGAGGCCTAGCGTGTTCGGCTAATCTCACACATCCAGCCTATCTTGTTGTGTCTGGGTAGCTCAGTAGGTACAGCTCTCGCCTTTGGACCACAAGTTCATAGGTTTGATCGTGGGCACCGCCAACTCAGCGTATGAGTAGCACGGCTTGAGTGCAGTCGTGTGGTATAAGTACTGGGAGCTGATGGTAGGTGTGGCGCTCCACCTCAGCATCCATCTCCCAGGGGTCTAGCGCATTGTAGCGGGGACTTGGCTGATACCGACAATAAGCCACTCCCGACCTACTTGCGAGCTGAATTTTGTTTACTGTATACTAGGCCCATCTCATGTTTGTGCTCTACACTAAATATCTAAACATCACAAAAATATCATGAAAATATCACGGAAATGTGAGGGTCCTCCATTTTCACGATAGGGTCAGGGACGCTAGGGTTCAGTTGGTTAAAGAAGCGACCCATTGCATTTTCTCAATGAGGCCGGCGTCCTGCTCCCATTCAACTGTACAGTATGATTTGTATTTGTGCGGAGAATGAGACTTCAGCAGAATTAACGTGCAGATCAGCTGCCTTTCCCCTTGCCTTATATGGGTATGTATGTGTTGTTGGAATGTCCCGTGGTGTGATGATTACTACATGGTGACAACTGACTGGGAAGCACCTTTGACCCCTGCGGAGCTCTGAGTGAAACCCCGGTTCCTATCAGCTCCGCCGGCTCGTCCAGCTGGAACTAATCGAGAGAGATGCTGCGGTGCCGAGGCGGCTCAACGGGGCCTCGCTTTGACGCACAGCAGAAAAGTGTCATCCTGCTAAATTATATACCAACTTATACCAAAGTTCCAATTTTCTGGATGGTTTGCAATACTGCCAGTGCATGCTATATCCCCCCATACACACAGAAAAGATATATATACATTTGTACACTACACACCCACACACACCTGCATTCGCACGCACACGCACGCACGCATGCGCGCACGTACACACAGATGCACACACAGATGCACACACACACACACATGCACGCACGCACGCACCCACGCACGCACACACACACACACGGACACACACGGACAAACACACACGGACACACACACACTTACACACACGCGGACACACACGCCACCACTTAATCAAACCTGAAAAGCAGACATTTAAAGCAATCAAATGAATCACAAGCACATACAGTATACATACAGTATTTACCCATCATAAATTAGCATTGTGCAAATAGTCTTACATACAAAAGTCTTTTAGCAACACAAAATATAATTTTAAGTTCTGCTTGAGCGTTCCCTTCTTTACAAAATCATATTTTAATCTAATCAATTGTACTCAGCAGTAGTAAAAGAAGTACCACTATTAATGTTTACGCATTACGCTGACATGGAACCATGTTTACCATGTTTAATGGAAAGATTCTATTTTGTTTGACGGTTTGGTTCTGGACCTCCACACACAGGATGAACATAAGGTGAGTGCAGAGTGCAGATGAGACAGTGACACCCAAATTAAATCATCTCATTGTTAGTCACATCCTCAGTGATGTGAAAGGACTAACAGAGTGCCGAAGTCCTGACGCCACTCGCTCATCCCCTGGGTCATGGACGTATTTTCTCTATGGAAAATAAATAACATTAGTCATCTTAGAATCGTCTCAATATAAGAATTATCCCAGCGATATTGTGAGGGGTGGCTCTGTATCGTTTACAATAGTCAGTCAGTCACTCATATTTAATGCAGTCTGTTTCTGGCGAGAATTTAATTAATTTGGTGGCGGTAACATTGGCATCAGTTGATACTTCATATCCACAGTATGAGTCAACCTGCCTAATTCATACTGCCTAACACAGTTCTTATATGCCGTGAATCCGGGATATTAAACACGTATGGGAATTCAGAATGTGAACCCAGGACAGGAATGCGTAAATTACGCCAGACTTTGCTGCTCTATACAGCTCAATGACGTAACACTGACTTGAAGACCCATGCAGTCTGTTCAGGGTCAGTCTCACACTTGTGGACTTGGCACAGAGAGGATACATAACGGTATACAGTGCATGTCAGAACATAATGTGTGACATAATGGCTCTCTAGGGCTCGCATTGCAGGCCAGTGAGTCACACCACTTAAGCGTATTAAGTCTGCACAACTGCATGCATGACAGAAAGGCCATTTTCAACGTGACAAGAAGAACACATTTCCTTGAATAAAAGAGCTATACTCTTGTGCAAGCAGTGACTTGATATTTTTGAGTCACAGTGTTTGATTCATACTTTATGCACATTATGCCCTTGGGGTATACGTTTATCTGCCAAGAGTTTTCTATCACCCATGTTTGTGATAATCAATGTGAGTGTACAGCTAAGCTACAACGTATCAGTTTTGTCACTTCCATGGCATGCTGTGATGTCCGTACAGTATGCAAAGGAATGCAATGTACCATACACAACACCTGGAATGTGTCAAATAATGTCTGATGGCACACAACGTCCTCCTGACCTGAACATACTTCCAAACGTTTTGCTTGAGAGCTAAAAATAAATGTGATGTCTCCCTGGGCTGGGACCCAAAGTAGTGATTTTTTTCCCTGCTTTTTTTAAAATTACTTAGATTTTGTTGAAATTCATTGATATTCTTTTGTAAAAAAAATCTTTTTATTTTTTTGTATTTTTTTTTTTTTTTGGAAAATCTTAATGCCGTAATTGTATGGAACAAAAAAAGGGATATCTACATTCAAAATGGGTGACCCACTCTTGGCGAACCATTGACCTAATTGTACTTACTGCATGTTTACACATTGTTGTGACAGTAACAGCAATATTCAAGGTTTTGTCCAATTTCATAAAACAAAACCACTCCAAAGTGTTTCCTGATACATCTTCTGATTAGCGTCATAACAATAGCTTATGGATAATTTTTCAAGTGCTAACCTCATTAAATTGAATGTCTGTAGGTAGGTATATAATAAGCCTCATGAAATGCTTGAATGTCTGTAGGTAGGTATAAGCCTTTTGATAAGCCAGGAATGCCCTGGTGAGGAGGCAGCTGCCAAGTTCTCATGGGATGTGAACTATGAGAACACCTTATGATACGAAATATAGACATGTTTAGAGACGCTTATAGCCACTTAAACCCTATACCCTAGTTGACCGGATTCCCAAGGGCTCTATACTAGGGTATTATGTATCGTGTTGTCACTCTATACCCTATATATCTTTGCTGAAAGTAGCCGATCTACAAGCTCACAACAACGTATCGCAATGCAACGTTGTTGTGAGCTTGGAGGTCGGTTGCTATTTTCATCGAATGTTAGCCCCAGAACAGGGATGCCAAAGTTAAAGTTAGTCTCTTTCTGTTTCCATTCATGTGGAATTAATGGTAAGGGAAACACATACAAATGTCTTGATTGAATTGTCCTCAGTTAGGTCCAGCAAGTCCAGCCATCGTTTATGTGTTTGTTTTGTGTGTATTCAACAATAACTCTTTTGTCTCCAGTACCACACAAAAAACACACACATTTGATCCACAGCACGATTCAGAAGCCAAAGCAAAGACCCTGTTTTTTATGCATTATTGAAGTAGCTGAGGTCTCAGTTATTTTGTTTCTTATTATTTTACATGGCACATGTTGCTGTGAGTTGCTTGTGTTGATGTTGCGTGCAACATGCGTGTGTCTCGTGTGTCTCACGAGCCTCCACACAAATCCATCCACATGGCTCTCAGCAGTCAGCACACATCCCACAGTTCAACATGGCCTTTTTGCCGCACGATTCTCCATTCTCTGGCTGTGGCTGAGCGCTGCACTGTCCCACCAACACCAAGACTGTTCCCGAATAAACGACCGGACCAAGCCCAGCTCATCACTGCCAGCCCCTCGCCTCGCTGCGTGGGCCTGTAGCGCCTCACTGGAGCCGAAACAAGAGGGGAAAAGGCCCTCCTTGGGGTTTCTTCAAAGATGTCTTGTTCGTTGCACTTTCAGAGGTGGCTCTCCCTGTTGGTGTTCTCCCTGGGAGGAGCCTCGTAGCACTGCACCTTGTCCGTCAGAGAGATGTCCTCGACCAGCGTGCAGCTGCTGACCGCCCCCTTCCGGCAGTTGCGGCAGCTGGCCATGAGTGTGTGCTTCTCCTCCGGGTGGTTACAGAGCAGGTCGCGACAGGTAGCCGAGGCCGGGGTGCGAGGCAGCCCGGGGGCGTTGTGTAGCAGGCTGCCGCTCTTGCCGCCAGGGGGGTGGCTGTACGTGTGGCGGTACTCCTCCTCGATGTTCCTCCCCAGCTTCCAGCGCTTCCACTTCTTCAGAACCTCCGACTGCACCTGCAGGGCGACAAGGAGACGAGAGTGGAGGTTGAGAGAGAGAGAGAGAGAGAGAGAGAGAGAGAGGTTGAATAATAACAGGTTGCGGAAAAAGTGAAGATTCCAATAAGTGGAAGGAAGTTGAGAGGAATGTAAAAAGACAGATTGAGGTGTGACTGACACAGATCGATGAGGAGACTCACCTCTTTGTTGACAAAACAGTACAGGATGGCCACCAGCAGACCCTGTGTGGACAACCAAACAACTTTCACAAACAATGCAATGCATAATGTGTTGTTATCTCATATTCACTCACAGCGTGGCTGTTGTTACGAGCGTGCCAAGAGACATTCCCCATACAGTGTAAACAAACACATTATTTTGGCTAAAAGCTGGCATGTATCGACTGTTTTGTTGAGAGGGCCAGGCTTTGGTCATCTGCCAAGCCCTCTCTCTCTCTCTCTCTCTCTCTCTCTCTCTGTCCCTCTACTGAGTCGCCCCAATGACTGACTAGCTGTGAAGTTGACATGTGTCAGGTCAGCTGCAGCACCACAACGAAAATGTCACCTTCACGACTCAGACCCCAGTTAACAGCTTGAAGAGCACTTCAGTTCATGTCACCTCTGCTCCTGACTCATACAGTACCTTGTCAGAGGGAGCTCGATATATACACAGGGAGGAGAGACATGTGACCCTGCACTGATCAAGTTTATGTGACATGGCCATTATTGTACACCTTCAGGATGTCATCCAGATAACTGTGTGATGTTTTGAGGACTTTGCAATAATTTTGGTGACTTTTTGGTAACTTTCTGGTGGCCATTTTGGACAATGTTTTTGGCTTTGCATTTGTGTTTTGTGTTCCCCACCTCCTTGTTACCTACCTACCACACCCCCTTGATAACCACCACACCTGAGTTTTGTTTCAGGGTCATTTCAGCACAAACTGTTTTCAGTCATTGAGTTCATGCTGAATGAAGGTTCACTAGTGTTTATCAGTGTTTGAGCTTCAACCCTTTTAAAACTTTTAAACAGGAAAAAAATGGTGGTTTGTTTTTGTTTGTCTTTGGATTTTAGCATTTTTGTGTTTCACTAATTAGTTCTGCACCTGAGCTTCCACCCTTTTTGAACTTTGAGGGATTTCAACCCTGACAAACTGGCAATTCACATCAAGTATAACGTAACGCTTTCACTTTGCTGCTCATAAATTATGTTTTCTATTTGAAGACAATAAACTCATAGACTTCAAATGTTGTTATTTCTTTAACCCATTTAGTACGGATTGCTGTTGAAAAATAGCAGATCTACAAGCTACGCTACGAGCTTGTAGATCTGCTATTTTTGAAAAATCCTGAAAATGTTGCGGAAAATCTTTGAATATATCTCTGCTGTCGGGAGGAAACCTCTTAACTCCAAAATCTTCATTTTTCAGGAAATGGAAAAACAATTTTTACATTTTTCAGAAATTGAAGAAAACCTTATATTTGAAACAAAGCAATACTGCCTCATCAAAGTTGGTATTGTGACTTTGTATATTGCATATACTTGCATGTGTCATTATATTAATATTAATACTCTCCAGGATGCCCTGAGTAAAACAAAATGTATGCTGTTTTCTAGGGCTATGAATATTGACTTGGATTAGAACTTCTTCAGATGGCTCCACGATTGAGAGGGTCTCTGAATATAAATATCTTGGCATCTGGCTTGACGATAAACTTTCTTTTAAATTTCATATTGTTGATCTTGTCTCCAAACTTAGACAAAAACTAGGTTTTCTGTATAGTAATAATTTTCCAAATTCCAGTAAAAAAGCTATTATTGAGTCCACTTTCCTCTCGGTCCTGGACTACAGGGACATTATTTATAGGTCTGCTGCTCCTTCACTTTTAAAGCGGCTAGACACTGTCTACCACTCTGCCTTGCAGTGGACTACTGGAGATAGTTATGGTACCCACCACTGTGCACTTTATGAGAACTCAGGTTTATCCTCTCTGACAGAGAGGCGAGATAAGCATTGGCACCTATTTTTATATAAAGCCATTGCTGGGATGCTCCCTGACTACAGTATCTCTGTTCCATGTTGGAATTGAACAATAGCACGTATCACGTGATTTTTTAAGGCTCAAGGTTCCTCACGCTCAGACAGAGTTGGGCAAGACAGATTTTTCTGTCAATGGCCCAACCTCGTGGAACGAACTTCAAAATTACTTAAAACTGAGCTCCCTGCCATCCTTCGGTCAGTTCAAAGGAATGCTCCAGAACATTTTTCACCGTGATTGCTCCTGCTTCAATTGATTTATTTTACTGGTTGTTTGGTTTACTGCATTTACGTTCCTTTGTAATTGTATCCTGATTTATAATGTTGTGTTGATGTATTGTTTTGACTGTATTTGTGAATTGTAACCATCATGGTCTGTAAATCATGGTTTGCATGCGATGCGACTCTGCACCGCTCTGCACAGTGCACAGTGAAAGACTTAACTTACTTCTCTTTGTGCTCTGGACTGGAGTAGCTCGACAAAGGTGAAGAAATGACAATATATCCATTTGAAATGTGCAATATGGGCTCGGCTCCACCATGACAGCTTTGCGTCGCTTCGCGTCATCAGTCTCTCTCTCTCTCTCTCTCACACACACACACACACACACACACACACACACACACACACACACACACACACACACACACACACACACACACACACACACACACACACACACACACACACACACACACACAGAAACTGTCGTTCTTTTTGTTTATCTTCCACGCAGCGCTGAGCTGCAGTCAGTGCCCCCACAGAGCTGTGGAGTTAAGTGTTTCTACCGACAGTTTGAGGATCAAATGGAGTTCAGAGGTTTTTTCAGAAGCGCTTTTTGATACTTTCCATTGGTTCAATATGTTCATAACAACACACAGACGTAAAGGGTGTTCAGTAGCATCGATTATGGAAAAAAAATCAAAAACCTTGAAAAGGAGGTTTCCTCCTGACAGCGACGATATATTCTTTCATAGCGAACGTTTTGAACTCAAATCTTTGCTTCTGGGAGGGTCCCTGGAACTATATTTTCAGACGGGGGTCCGCGGCCAAATACAGATAATTCCGGGGGTCCTTGACATGGAAAAGGTTGAGCAACACTGATATAGAAACTTAGGTTTTTCAGAAAACGTTTAGGATTTAGAATTAGAAGATTTTTTTTAGAATCGGCCTCAGGTCTAAATAGATTAAAATTCCCTGGCGGTCTCACCTGGAATGAGGTGAAGAAGAGGTCGACGAAGACCCTGGTGAGACGCAGGGCGAAGGTGGTCTGCGTGGACTCGTCTGTCACGAAGATGAACACCACCTGGTGGATGCCCAGCAGAGGGATGAGGGTGAGAGTCGACTTGGCCAACCTTGAAGATACGAGAGAGGGAGAGAGAGAGAGAGAGAGAGAGAGAGAGAGAGAGAGAGAGAGAGAGAGAGAGAGAGACACACACACACACACACACACACACACACACACACACACACACACACACACACACACACACACACACACACACACACACACACACACACAAAAGAGACAGTTATTATCAGTTATTGTCAGTGGTGGAAAAAGTACTCACATAACATGACATAAAAGTATCAATACTCCAATGTATGTAGAAATACAGAATTTACTTTAGTAAAAGTACAAAAGTATTGGTCTCAAAATATACTTAAAGTACCAAAGGTAAAAATACTCATTGTGCAGGATGTCCCATTTCAAAGGTTCAAAATGTTTAAAAACATCTTTTAAAAAGTGCAGAAAAAATCTCAAAAGAAAAAAGCTCAAAATGCGTAACAAGCGTGTAGATCGGCTATCAAATGTCTGAAATATAACTATTGGGCTGAAGTGGTTAGTGTGTTTTGTATAATAATCAAAATCTTCAAAGTAAACTAGTAAGTAATGCAGTTGAGTAAAAAGTACAATATTTGCCCCTGAGATGTAGAGCAGATGTAAAAATATTGAAAACTGGAAATAGTCACGTAATATAAAGTAAAAAGAAATGCCTACAAATTGTACCGTAGCCTACAGTACAGTAGCCTACTTGAGTACTTAGTTACTTTCCACCACGGGACAGAGAATCATTATGGAATGTTATTACTGTATACTTGTACAGACGAGGACATGAAACACAGCTTGGTTTCTGTTTCTCACCTGAACTTGTAGTCTGTGTATCTCATCTGATGCGCTCGCAATTTGGACACAAGTATTTTTATTATATGAATAAAGATGAGGAAGTTGATCTGCGGAAGGTAAGATTATAAGATAACATACACAATATTGATACACATCTTATACGGGTCATCTCAACATGCCCTTCACAAAGTGGTTTCAGTATTTTACTTGGTGTTGGTGGTCAACTTAATAATCATGATCACATCCGGAGTATTATATATAGGAGAGCTCTCAACCACATCACTAAATGTATTGCTGTTGAGATAAGGCAAACGATTCTAACAGCTTTGTTGATACAGTAATGTACTTGCTGCCCAGTGGCACGGCACAGTTCTTTAACAATTAAATCCACGATACGAGCGTGGCGTGCCATATAGAGTCCCTTGAAATAATGTACGCAACGGATTCTAGTTCTTGATTATTATGGAGTAAACAGTTATACTGTATGAATCATGTTGTGCAGGGTAACAGAGGGCAAGCTTGTACTTAGTGTGGGCAGAATTTGGAGTCTGGCTTTTATTTTAAACTTGAGACACACACACACGCGCGCACAAGCAAATGCGCGCGCACGCACGCACGCACGCACGCACGCACGCACGCACGCACGCACGCACGCACGCACATACACACACACACACACACACACACATTCATCTTAACACAAAGTTTTCCTGACTTTGCATTCAAAGGCACAAACTGGCACAAACTGATTCTCCATTATAGAAATCAATATGAGCTTTGGATTTACATACTGAGATTAATAAGGCCTGTCAAGCTGTGTAATGCTGCCCCCCCCCCCCCCACCCACACACACACACACACCCTGCTGTGAGCCCTTATTAACTGTTAATCTGCAGGCACACATAGGTAAAGGGTGCTAAAGTGCCTTACAGAGTAAGCAACTTAGGGCGGGCCATATATAGCGTCTCGGCGCTCTGAGCAGCAGAAAAAACTAAAACTAACACTAACTAACACTAATAAAACATTATCAAAAAAAATGTAAACTAATAAAAACCATAGCAAATCCGCTGAAGAATCTATTAAAAATAAAATCAGAAAAAAATAATTCAAAACAAACTAAAACTAAACTCCAAAACTATTACAACCTCCGGTTATTTGTGACTCAACGAAGTCACCGCTGTCTCGCCCCCAAAAGGCATAATTGTGACTTCTTGGGACACGATTATGAGCAAACTGTGACTTGAAGGGGTGGGCAAATAAGGCACATATGAGTTACGATTCTGTCCCTATCAGGACATGACGTGAACGGCGCTGAGACGGCTCAATTTGACTTCGCAGCACTCGGCACAGCAACTCGCTCGCCTGACGCCTCGCTTGGCAGAGCCTCCCGTGCGTGGCTCAAGTCCGCTTGAGACGGCACTCCTATGTCGTTTTAACTGTTTTTTGGCAGACCGGATTGGGTCTGAAAACTAGACTTCCGCACTCCCGGGAAGGCACCGGTTGACTGGAAGGGTACCCGCTTCAAGTCACCATCTGATGTTTGGTCAATAAGTCACAATATATGGGGGTGAGACAGTGTTGACCAAGAATATATAAGATATAAGAAGTAGTAACAAGACAAGTATTTGCTTTGATCAATTTCCGTACATGCTACAGTAGGGCTACGATAAAGAGATACAGTAATCCATGTGTGTGTGTGTGGGTGTGTGTGTGTGGGGGGGGGGGGGACACTAGAAGCAGCCAAGCCTCCCCGTCTGTCCTGCACGAATTCAAACACAGGAATTCCTGTGATACAGGCCACTTAGGTGGACTGATTGATTGCATGGAAAGTGCCATGGATGTATGTGTGTAGCCGCCCCAGCATTGGCAGCCATGACAAATGTGACTGTTACATAAGAGAGTATGCAGCGTTGACCTTTATACAGATTTTTATGATGGGTTTCAGGTCAGATGAGGACAGTTGGTAGATACTCTGCGGTCGTTAATCACGAAAACATTCATTTTCACTGTGTGAGTGTGCGTGCGTGCGTGTGTGTGTGAGTGGGTGAATGTAACCAACAACACCATCTTATTAGGAAATGTATACAGTGGATACTAGTGGCTTTTAATTAAGTGCATAATATGTAATAGCAGTAAGACGCCCTGAGGGCGAGAAGCATGCACGCATCCGCCTGGGTGACGGCAGACTGCTGGGCGATCGCAGGCGCTTTGGCATGGGGGGTCAGATCAACATTGAATTAATTCTGTGTTAATTAATTCTGTACTGGCCATATATGGAGCATGTCTTGAGTGTACAGAGTTTGATGAGGTCAGATCAACATATGGAATGTCAGAACATGTCAGCTCCATATATGGAGATCTAAGGGTGGCAGCGGAGGCAGTGTCTTGAGTGTGCAGGGTTTGATTAGGTCTGGCCATATATGGAGCGTGTCTTGAGTGTACAGCGTTTGATGAGGTCAGATCAACATATGGAATGTCAGAACAGGTGAGCTCCATATATGGAGATCTAAGGGTGGCAGTGGGGGCAGTGTATTGAGTGTACAGGGTTTGATGAGGGCCCAGGTAGGGCCGGGCCTTAATCTTCGGGGCTGTTGAGAACTCTAGTTTTCACCGGCTGCCAGGCACGGCTGCACTAATAACTTTGGGGCAGGCCTGTCTAGAGTTTGAATGGACAATCAGTCAAAAGGGACACATCGAAGAGGAAGGACGGGTGGGGAAGGATCAACAGGTACTTAGCCATTAGTAGTCATTGTACATCCTAATGAGAACAGGCTCATGTAACACACAGTGTTCAGCGTCTTGGATAATAGCAGCTATAGAAATGCAGACCATTTACCAAAGATCCCTAAATGCCAGCAACGCTCACTGCTGTTGTGATCGGAGACAAAAGGCCATAATGATATCCTAATGAACTCCATTGATAACCGCACATGCACGATGTGCCACCATTATTCTCAACATTATTGTATCGGGTGGAAAATACCGTAATTTGTGCAGACAAGAGCTGCG